>NC_136978.1:37167430-37234930 GCF_032717465.1 Coenobita brevimanus
TTTGAAGACTAAGGTATACAGAAAACCTACAAATAATATGTCATATGTTCAGTACTATTCAAACCATCATAGTAATGTAAAAAGATCTGTGTTCATATCCATGTACCTAAGAGCATATAGAATTTCAGACCCAGAATTTTTAGATGATGAACTAAAAATGATTCAGAGCATTGGAAAGAAGCTAAAATATCCACAAAGCATACTAACTCAGTGCCACAATACAACCAGGAAACGATTCCTTGAAGGGAAAACTAATAAGTCAGATCGCCAGAACATTCAAAGAACCCTTGTCCTCCCCTTCCATGAAAATTTTCTTGATGTTGTTCACATACTGAGGAAACTCAATGTACAAGTAGTATTCAAATATGAAAACACCATCAAAAAAACCCTCATCAAGAACAGCCCTTTCAGTAATTCAGGCGTTGTTTACAAAATCCCGTGTAAAAGCTGTAACAAATTTTACATAGGACAATCTGGAAAAGATTTGGAAACTAGAATCTCACAACATAAACACAGTGTAAGGACAGCCCAACAGAGTAGTGGTTATTTCAGCACAAAGCATCCAGTGATCACCATACTGACTGGACAGGCTCCAAGATTCTAGCAAGATCAAAAAGCTTAGATGAAAGAAATGTAATAGAATCTTGTCTATATATATATATTGCTCTCGGGTGTCTGTTCTTTCCTCTCCATCCATCTTTCCTTCCATTCTCTTGTCTTTCCTTCATTCTTTCATTGTCCTTCTGCCTCCGGGTGACTTTACACTCCCTCTTCTGTCTTTCTTTCCTTCATTCTTTCCACTTCCTTCAGCCTGTGGGTGATTCTACACTGAGTGACAAGTCAAATCGTTTCCTGTGCACCAGGAAGCCATTTACTACGCTGTGTGGTAACCATATAGCCAAATTTTGGCGCCTGGTGGTTTAGTGGGTAATTATTGCGCTCCAATCACATTGAGCCGGTGAAGGTTTATATCCAAGGGGTTGGTTGGGGTTTATTGCTCATGTAATGCCACTCAGGGATGAGTGAGGCTGGTCACTCTCATCTTAAATGTCGGGACCAACTGCCTAGCCCCGGGCTCCTACGCTCCTCATGGGGCAATGTAGGATTGGATGATGAACGGATGGATATATATATATATATATATATATATATATATATATATATATATATATATATATATATATATATATATATATATATATATATATATATATATCAAGTGCTAGGAGAGAGAGAGAGAGAGAGAGAGAGAGAGAGAGAGAGAGAGAGAGAGAGAGAGAGAGAGAGTGAGGTGTAATACGTCACCAATATCCTCACCTGGCGGTGCTGAATCACTCCAACCCCACTCGCCACATTCCACAGTGTTGCAATGAGGGTAATGTGGTGTATATGAGATGCAGTGTGGCACATCTCACTTCAGTGTCAGTCACGAAGGAGTACACACAGCATCTTGTAGCTGGTACTTGTAAGTGTATCTACCCATTCTTACTGCTCTGTGAGTACTTTATTCAGCAATTCTTTTTTATCACTGCAGAATAAGTTGTCCATCTCTCATCTATATTCTAAGTGCACCAGAACGTGTTTTAGTTTTTTTTCTCACTAGTTAATGGGTCCAAATTGGGACGCATAGTTCCCAGGGGATACACAGCAGTGTTTAATGGGGTATGCAAAAAGATTAGCCTTTTATGATAACGAATCATAACTATAATGAAAAATTAAAATTAAAATTTCATACTAACCCTCTCGTGGTCGCATCTCCACTTGTATTTTTTCCAGCTGCCGCTAGAGGCTTTAATTTGGCAGAGAGGGAGTCAAAGGATTGTTATTATCCATATCATTAATCCTGTTTTGGTCAAGACAGTTCCAGTTTATGAATTCATCTAATGGCAGATGAATTTACTTAACTGAGTACGGCGATTGGTTGTTAGGTGCAGGGGATCTGTAGAGGTATACCTGCTCAAAGAAATCCTTTTGTTTTATAACAGTTCTGGGAACTCTCAGAAAAGAGCCCTTAAGTATGAAGTAAAGCTCTAGGACATGTTCCATCATTTCTGTCTGCATGTTTTTGTGACATCGATTTTACTGAAGAAACAGTAAGTGAATGTTCTACTGAAAGCAATGTAGGTGAAAGCCGTATACTGTCTTCTGTCTATAGCTTGTATAATCGCTTGAAAAATATATTACCAGTACCAGTATGTTTTTCTACTGATTCTCTATTCAAATGGGATGGAGTAGTAAGAGCCTATTCTAGTGGGCCTTGGAGGTAACAGCGGCAAAATTAAGAGCCACTGGTCTAGATGGTGAGGTTGTTGGAATATAGTGGTTTGAAAACAAGCAGTTTCTGTAACACATCGCCGGGCACACCGAGAGGCACGCCAGATCCAATGCCGGGTTTTAGGGGTTAATATAACACAGAGAAACCTACTACGTGTAAAACTGAGGCAAAGCATAATAACTGAAGTAGCCATTCCCAAACTGAAAATAATCGTCGGTAAACTTCTTCCCTATGTTTTTCACGAAGCTGAATACATTTTGTATACCACTTGGTTTTCCTACTGTATGTTGACCTGCCTAATTTGAATGCATACTTCATTTAATTTACCCTGTCACTAAGCTGGGTCCACCTAGACTATACTAAAATGTTAACTATTTTACTAGGAGACCGACAGGTAAAGAGGTTTGGATAACTGCCAAAAGTATATCTCTTTTTAGTTTTGACTGCATCCTGGTTTGTCAGTGAGTATTTATTGTTGCATAAATTTATTGGCCCTTTGTGCATTATTACCTTCATTTTAACTGAGCATTATAGGTAAGTAGCCTTCTGTGATCAGCGCATATTTTTATGTATCCATCTACCTATCTATCTATTGCCAGACGCCTTAATCCCATAAGGAGTGGCCACAAACAGATCACCTCCATGTCGCCCTGTCCCCCTCCATTTCACTGCCCTGCTCCAGACAGTTATGTTCAGTTCATGCAGGAGCAAGCGCTATTTCAGCTCAGTCATTTCGGACAGTCTGTTCCAGTAGATATGAATTTCTCTGTAGAAAGCACAGATACTGTAATGATGTCCTAGTGGTGATAAATTTGATTGTGTTTACTGTTCCTCTACACTTAGCATTCTCAAAAACCTCAAGTGAATCAAATTATCTCTTACCTGGAAAATACTACGTTTGTCCTGATGAAGAAAGATTTAATGGTGATGGTATGAGGACTCCCAGGCACTTATGATTCACTCTTAACTGAATAAAATAAGTCAACGTTAGGTGGCACAATGCATTCGACTTGTCCCAGTCATGAGTAGTAGTGATGAGAGTATGAACACTCCTAGGTTCTAATGACTCTCCCTTAAATGAAAAAAATAGTTTAACTTTGGATAGTAAAGTATTGCTTGACTTGTTTTGATCATGAGTGTTAATGGAGATAATATTAACATCTCACGCTCTTATTACTACTGTCAGCTGGTTATAGCGATCTAGTGCTGAATGGAAACAGTATTAACAGTTTGAAACTCTTATACTATTCTCAGTTGAATAAAAGTGACTAAATAACATTGGCCAAGAAACCATACTCTTTTGCACGGGTTCTGGTTGAGTTAACGCAAATCCACTCACATTAATGTTAAAATACATCCGTTGCATTCTTTTCAACTTCTTAGGAGAATGCAATGGTTTTCCGGTTATAAGAGTAGTGGACTGCCAATCACAAACAAGCAAACCATCTATTCCTTGTTGTCATTAGACTTTGCTTTTGTATGAGGGACAAAGAAGGGAAATATGAGAGGAAGGAGTAGTTGCAAGGAGAGTGGAAAGGTTAGAAGAGGATGAGAAAAAGACAGAGTATAAGAGAGAAGTGGAGGAACGATTGGGCAAATATGAATTGGAGCAGATGGGAGACGTGGAAGGTGTGTGTAAGATATTTACAGAAGAAATATGTGCAGCATGTGATGTGGTGTGTGGAAGGAAGAGAAGACGGAGGGGGGTGCAAGGAACAGCGTGGTGGACTGAAGAGGTGAAACAGGCAGTGGCACAAAAGAAGAAAGCATACAATGAATGGATGAGAAATAGGGGCGTGGAAGAAGTTGAGAGGCGGAAGAGAGAGTTATATGTGGAAAGGAAGAGAGAGGTGAAAAGATTAGTAAGAGAGAGTAAGAAGAGAGTGGATGAGGAATTTGGAAGGAATTTGAGTGTAAAGTGGAGGGACTGTAAGAAAATGTTCTGGAGAGAAGTGAAAAGAGTAAGACAGGGTGGAAGTGAAGTTAGCAGGGGAGTGAAAGATAAAAATGGTAGATTACTAGTGGAGAAGGGAGAAAAAGTGAGCAGATGGAGAGAACACTTTAAGGAATTGTTGAACGTAGAGGATGGAAGTAATGCGAGTATAAGTGGCTGGGGAATGGCTGGGAGAACTAGGGAGGTGAGAAGACAGGAAGAAATCAGTAGGATAGAAGTTGTGGAAGCAATGAAGAAAGTTAAATCGGGGAAAGCCCCAGGAATTCATGGAGCGTGTGGTGAAATGCTGAAGCATGGGGGAGAGATAGTAGTAGAATGGATGTGGAAGATGTGCAGATTGGCCTGGGAGGAAGGTAGAGTCCCGGAGGATGGGAAGTCAGGTATAATTATTCCCTTGTACAAAGGAAAAGGGGAAAAAGAAGTGTGTGGTAATCATAGGGGCATTTGTCTTCTTAGTATAATAGGAAAAGTGTATGGTAGGATACTTATAGACAGAGTTAGAGAAAGAACAGAGAAATTAGTTGGAGAAGAACAGGGAGGCTTTAGGACGGGAAGAGGTTGTGTAGATCAGATATTCATTCTTAGATCTTTAGTGGAAAAGTTTCTAGAGAAGGGAAAGAAGTTGTATGCGGCTTTCATGGATTTGGAGAAAGCATATGACAGGGTGGATAGACAAGGATTGTGGAAAGTGTTAAGAATATATGGAGTAGATGGGAAGTTGTTGAATGCTGTGAAGAGTATGTACGATGGTGCGAAGGCTGCAGTGCGTGTGGATGGTGAACTAAGTGAATTTTTCTCTTTGAAAGTTGGTTTGAAACAGGGATGTGTCATGTCTCCATGGTTGTTCAATCTGTACATGGATGGGGTAATAAAAGAGGTACAAGGTAGGGTAGTGGATGTTGGAGTGGCCCTGGTGAGAGAGGATAGTGTTTGGAAACTCCCTGTACTGTTGTTTGCAGATGATACTGTGTTGTTGAGTGAAGACGAAGGGGAGCTGCAAGGCTTGGGGGATGAGTTTGGGAGAGTGTGTAAGAAACGGAACTTAAAGGTGAATGTAGGGAAGAGTAAAGTGATGGTCTTTGAGAGAGGTGAAGTCAGTGAATGTACAGCGAGGTTGGATGGTGAGGAATTGGAAAATGTGAGTACGTTTAAGTATTTGGGTAGTGTGATGAGTAAGGATGGAGGTTTGGAGGGTGAAGTGCTTGAAAGGGTACAGCAGGGAAGAAAGGTTGCTGGTTCCTTGAAAGCAGTGATAAGAAACAGGGAAGTGAGCATGGAAGTAAAAAAGTTACTACATGACAGTATTGTGATACCAACTCTAACATACGGAAGTGAAGCTTGGACATTGTTGAAAGGACACAAGTCAAGAGTGAGAGCAGTGGAAATGAGTTATTTAAAAGGAGCCTGTGGAGTCACGTGGAGAGAGAGGCTGACGAATGAGGATATAAAGGAGCGTTGTGGTGTGGATGTGGATGTGATAGGAAGCGTTGTGAGGAACACACTGAGGTGGTTTGGCCATGTGGAGAGGATGGAGGGTGAAAGACTGACGAAGAGAGTGTATATGAGTAAGGTGGAGGGTGGAAGAGGGAGGGGGAGACCGAGGATGAGATGGAGGGATGGAGTGGAGAGGTATATGAGAGAGGGGGGTGTGAGTTGGGAGCAGGGCAGTGAAATGGCGGGGGACAGGGCGACTTGGAGGCGATTTGTTTGTGGCCACCCCAAACGGGATTGAGGCGTCTGGCAATAGATAGATAGATAGATAGACAGACAAAGATTGGACACTTCTGAATCTTCCTGTCTTAAAAAAGAAAATGTACTTCTGACATGGACTTGATGGTATGTTTATTTATCTTATTCATATGCAGGAAGATAGGGGACATAATTCTTGACTTAACTCACCTCTTAGACTGCTCAGCTGACGGGGGTAAACCAAGAAAAAAGCTGTATTTTTGTTGCCACTAGGCAAATGAGGGGACTGCATCACATTTGATTAACGTCAGAGGGAATTTTGCAAAGCGCCTGTGGCCCAAACCTCGCAAGTGACCAACTGAGGAAGAGGGAGGCCAAGGAGGATTTGGAATGATGGTGTGAAAGAGATTCTGAAGAAGTGAAACCTGAGTAGCCAGAAGGGGGTTTGACGTGAATGGACCGAATAAACTGGAATGAAGAGGGGAATGAGTGGAATGTGGGATGAGGGGGAGGCGGTGGCTGAATCGGTAGAGAGGTGGTCTACAGTCCTAACGGCCCCAGGTTCGAATCTCCGCTGGGGCAGGGAACAGTTTAAGGATTTGAATATTCATTAAAACAGGCTTTACTGATCTACTAGAAGACCTGCCGACATGGCCTAAAGTACCCCCGCTAATACCAATACACCAGTCCTGTATGAGACAGCCCTAGCATGTATTCAATATCGACGGTGGGCGTTAGCGCCAAAGTGATGACATGTGGAGGTGTATAATATGCAGGTGGACTACTGGGCCCTGGGAGCAGACTGTAAAGCCTACGCTCAGAGTCGGACACACACACATACACACACACACACACACAAATATCAAGAGGAATATCGCAGCCCATAGATTAAGTATGTTTTACCTCCTTAATTTTGTTGTTTATATATCTCTTTCATGTGACAGCTCTATTCTAGTCCAACAGATGCCTGGAGGTTTTATCCATACGTGAGGCATGGGACTGTACGAGTATGTGTTAATTTATCCATGAGATTTCCCTTGATGTTCTGGCTTATTTTCGTCAATAGTTTATGCCATGGAAGTAGTAATATATTATTTGTTTATGCTACCCAGACCGGTAACTAAAGGATTCCTTTTCTCAAACCAGGATGCTCCACGTTGGTGAGAAGTGGAAATTAATAAGAGGACAACACGACAGAAGTGATGAAACAGAAAGACAGCAACAGAGAGAGAATGTATTAAAGTGACAGGAACGAGCAGCAGAACAGAAAATATAACAAGAAAAAGAAAAATCAACAGGAAACTGTAGGAGAAAAAGAGAAGCGGAAGGACGGACAAAAATACAGAAAAAAAGACCAGAAGAATGGGCGAGTAAAGAAGAGAAGCAAAGAAGTAAAAGAGAGGAAGGAAGACGATTGGGACGAATGATAAAGACAGCAGGAGAACAGCCAACAGTTGACGACAGGAGACAGACAGGCAGAACAAAAAATGATATAACAGTGAAATAGAGAAGGGAAGAGCGCTAAGAAGAAAGAAGATAATACGACAGGAACACAAGGATAAAAAGAAAGGAACAGACGATATAAAAAGGCAGACAGTAAGAAAAGACAACAAACAAAAGACAACGAGAACAACAGGGAAAGAGAGAGAAAGAGGAAATAAAAGAGAGGAAAACAAGCAGTGAGAGAAAGATCAGAGAGTGAAGGAAAACGGAAGAGAAAAAGAGAACAAACCATAGTTGGAGTCGCGAACAGACTGTATGAAAGTGGGCAGAGAGTAAGAGAAACAGCAATTAATAAAAAGGAGAGCACACGATAAGAAAAAGAACAGACGATAAGAAAAAGAACAGACGATAAGAAAGAGACAAAGAGAGAGAGAGAGAGAGTGAGAGAGAACAGGAGACATAACAATGACGGTATTGGCAAAAAATATAATCTGCGGTCCAAAGTGGAAAGGTATGGAGAGGGTAAGACGAGTGTGGATGGGTAGCGGTAGGGGACTGGGGAGTGCATGGCCCCATACTCTCACAGATTCTGTTTCCCTCTGTCACTCCCCCATTCGCTCTATCTCGCACTCCCTCACTCGCCCTCTCTCACATTCTTTCACTCCTCCGCTCATACGCCCTCTCTCTAATTTGCCACACCCTCAAACAACGCCTCTCAACCGTCATCTGTAAGTACCAGTTTTGTGTCTATTGAATTTCTCTCTCTCTCTCTCTTTCTCTCTCTCTCTCTCTCTCTCTCTCTCTCTCTCTCTGCGTAAACTTACAAGTCATCTTGCTGGTGGAGATTGACAGCCAGGTGGGTAGGCAGGCAGGCAGATGATGGGGTGGACTGGAGAGTGGGTGGGTAGGTGGACAGGCAGAGCGGGTGGAGTGCATGGGATATGAGATATGGAAGGGCGAATGGACTGGTGGATTGGTGAGTACGTGGGGTGGACAGGGTTGGTGAGGTGAGTGTGGTAGGTGAGCAGGATGTGTGGATGTGTGGGGTTGGCAGAGCTGGTGAATTAGGTGGACGAGGTGGGTAGATGTGTGGGTGGGCTAGGTGGGTAAGTGGATGGGAAGGATGGGTGGTGGGTGGGTGGTCTTTGTGGGTGAGTGGGTGAATGTGTGTGCTTTTGCTTTCTACTTACTTCTATCATACACACGATAAGTAGGTAGAAATATGGGGTATGAGTGTGTTGGTTGGTAGATGGGTTCATTGGGAATAGGTCTTTGACGTAAATAGGCTCACTGTTGGAACAGGGCCAAGTAGGAAAAGTAGATTCATGAAGAAACACGTCCTTGGGAAAAATGAGTCTAAGTGGAAACAGAGGTTCAATGGTTAAAGATGGTCATATGAGAAACAGGTGCTTAGGAAAATAGGCCCATGTGGGGATTCGATGTTTCCCCAAAGGACAATAGATCCATGGCAAAATAGGTCATTAGAGGGACAGTAAGTGCATAGAGGGAAAACAAGTCCAAGGGGAAAATCACTTCCTTGCAAAATAAGCCCAGGAGGTAAAATAGGTATATAAAACAGTCATAGAGATTTTTTTTAATGTCCATGGGAGAAATTGTTCTATTGGGGAAAGCAAGTTCGTGGCGAAAATAGGTCGATGGTGGGAAATGGGACCAAAAAGGAAAGAGGTCGGTGAAGAAAATTGGTTTAAAGGGGAAAATAGGTCCTTGGCATAAATGGGTCCATATGAGCTAAAATAAGTCCACGGGATGGGGGGATGGTCCAATTGGGTCGTAGCCTTAGACGTGCATATGTGCTAGTAACTTTTTTACTTCTACCATTAGAGAAAGTGAGACCCACTGGAAGTTCGCAGCAGATGATCGAGTTCAAGAGATGGCAGCAAAGGTGAGAGAGGGGGAGGTTACTCAAGGGATGACTCTAACCCTCAATGCCTCCCGCGCCCTCGATCCCAAGCTTTTCCAGCAGGCCATCACACTTGCCTATAGGTTAGTCACTACAACCATCACCCAAACTTTCCTAACCTCTTGGGGCCTTGAACTTTAGTTTGCCAAAAGTATGAATTTTTCTCCCGCTAGTATAGGAGGCTTCGAACCACTACTTTCTTAGCCACAGTATTAATTTAGCTTATGACAGTCTGATATTTTCTGTAACATTAGTCATACCTGTCTACAGGTTAGCCACACTGAACTGTATTCCCTCTGACACAGGAGGTTTGAAAACAATTTCCTTAGTGATTAATATTGCTCTCACACTTGGGCATTGTACTGTATGCTGTTTACATAGTTTTAACCCCCGAAATATGGTGATGCCTTTCCTGAAATGCACAAAATTTGAATGACAGCCACAAAAAAAAAAAAAAAAAATTATCATACTAGAAAACAAGTTGACGGACGTCGTGCATAATTATATGCCCTGAGAAATTATCATCCTATACCTAGATAAAATCACCCTCGTGAGATCAGAATAAAATATAATGGGATCATTTAGCAGAAGTGGTTAGAAGCGACACAGCTTACGTCAGTAACTTACACTCGCTCTAAACAGTGTCTCCGGCAGGTGATCGGTGTTTTGACGGTGCGTATTGTTGTTGGATTCGTTTTTGCCCTCGGCTAATTATCCTGAGTATGTAGTGTGCTTTTCATGTAGGATCACTTTTCTTTTTATGCTAATTTGATAAGAAATATCAGACGTACACGTTCTCGAAACATTTCTTGAGATTATTTTAAAGTACTTCATGCACTGCTTCACTTTATAAAGACAGAAAAGTTTCATAAACTCTTGAACGAGCTTACAAGAGGATATTAAGGTCATAAACAAAATAAATCATTGAGAAAGAGTTGCCGTGAAGTCTCCTGACAAATGAGTATTTAGATTGTCACAGAGAATCTTACTGTTGGAACTGTACTCATGGGTTTTGTCTCTTGCAGAAATTGATATTCAGATACATCGGGGAATTTAGCCAATACAATTCTATAACATACGTTTTTTATTCTATTATTGCAAGTACCAGACGATATTACATAACTTAGGAAATTAATTAAGGTTTTATCTAACTTCGCCAGTTCAAGACACTCTATGGCTTGAAAAGTGTCGCGTGTACCAGGTAGGTTCAAGTGTGGCCATCTGATCAAATTTCACTCTGACACTTTTTGCATGGTTAGCTGTCAGAAATTTACCTCCCGAACAGTAGGCCATAGATCTGGAGAATTGCAAGGATGTTCTTTGGTACCTGAAACAAGTGACTTGTATTTTATTTCAGAAAAATGGACGTGCTGAGACTGTGTTTCCGTCACCACGGAGGAGACCTCTGGCTGGCTGACATGACGCACCCTACTATAGACTTCACTGTAGGTTTCTAATTCGATTTTTTTCATACTTTCTTCTTTTTAACACACTAGGATTACAGTTTAGTCATTATTTCCCCTTAGACTGAACATTTCTTGTTATTATGATCTGCCAACAGATGAAAATACCGTCAGTGAAAAGACGGAGTTAGAGGTAGTTTCACCAACTTAAGATCACATCCCAGCCATAAGTAAGATATGGTTTTGCATCATAGACATAGAAAGGAGAGTGCAAAATTTCCCCGAATGCCTTGTTCTTACAGCGAAGAAACAAATCACACATACAGCAGGGAAATGATCATAAATTTCTCTGAAACTCAGCCCTGGACAAGATAACCACCCTCATGAACCAAATACTAACACCTATGAGCGTGATGCCACTTAACCTCTTCAGCCAGAGTACAACGGTAGGAATTCGCTTTCTCTGAGTGCCTTCCCCAAAACTTCAATCCACAGCAGTTCAAGCCCAAGTGTTAGTTTTTTTTTTTCTTTCTTTCTTATTTGGACGATATGTGTAGTCTGGTGTTGCATTTCTCTTCTGTATTCAGTTCATTTTTCCTTTCTCTGTTCATCTTATACAAAAAAGCTGGGGACATCAGGCGATTATTTTCGGCTTAGGAGGTTCTCTTGTGAAGGAGACGCTAATGAAGACGAGATCTAACTAATCTATTTTAAAAAGCCTGTACTAAAGTGAATACAATAATCCGGAGTTTGTAAGGTTAAAAATCATACATCATCGAATGAAAGATAATTTAATGGCATTTGATTTTCAGGTCAGTAACGGGACAGACGTGGGCGAGGAGATGACCACTCTACTGAAGCAGCCTTACAATGAGCACGACGGTCCCATGTGGAGGAGTCAGTTGATAATTTGTCCTCAGGATGCCCCATGCAGTTTTCCTCACATTAAGAAACACTATCCTTACCAGTACCATCTCATGGTCACAACAAATCACGCAGTTTTTGATGGGCTGGCGCAACTTGCCGTGGGACAGTGCATCTTTAACATTCTCGATGATTTGCTGGAAGGTGTGAGGGTGAACGATGAGCCGTTTGGACAAGTGCGAGACAGGACAGAGGCAAGACAAATAGAGGGTATAATCAGAGCTGAACTGGAAAAGGACCCCAAACTAACAGATTCATTATTAAAATATCAAATGGAAAGAGAAACTACACCTTTACTTACTCAGGCATTTGGAGTTCCCGAAGAATCCAGTCCAGAGACCCACTATATGAAACCACACGTCATAGATCCCTGGGTAATACAAAGATTCAACAAGCACTGCCGTTCTCTTGGGGTCACTCTGAACTCTGGCTTCCAAGGGGTACTCAATACAGCCCTGGTGGAGGTAGTGAGGGAGGCTGGCTTGGAGAAGGACCAATACACCATATCCACCTCCCACCCAGTAGACTGCACTAGGCTGGTCAGGGAACCTGGTTTACATCTAGGTTTCCACGCTCTGCCCATGACTCACACGATGGTTACCCCACGTGATGTCAGGCCCAATTTCTGGGGTTACGTTAAGCAATTCGACACAGAGTTCCGCCAGAAGCTGAGGGGGAACTACATGATCAAAGAACGTGTGTTGGGCAAGATGTTGCGACAGTACGGGTATTCATCTAATACAGATGGCACTGATCCCCATCCGATCAAATGTAACTACTCAGTTGTCAATATACTTTCACCTAAGGTGAAAAATATCGGCATGGGAAGACATTTGCAGGTGACAGATATGATGAACTATGCAGGATTCACCAACCTAGATTATGGCATTTTACAAGGCTTTGGAGGTATGAGGGATCAAGTTCTGTATCAGATGATGTACTCTTCAAGAGCAATCACTAAGAGGAATGCTGAAAAGCTTTCTAACAAGACCATAGATGTACTATACGACATAACTAGGATGCTTAACTGAATGTGACATAAACGAGTTTAAAATAACAAACGACATGCTGTCCAGTGTCAAACATTTGACGATGAATCTATGTAAAATATTAATCAGCACATAATTGGGGAGATTACCAAGGAGTTATATTTCACCTTTTATCATATCATCATCATCATTTTTCCTCTTAAACTCTAGAAAAATATGTTAACAAGAGTCTGTCAGACAAAAAGGTAAAACGTTAAACACATGCCTCACTCTTTGGATAACACAATGGTGAAACGGGGGAGTGAATGCAAGTATGGAGAGTTAGTAGTCAACAAACTGTAATGAGACACCTTTTGTGCGCTACATTTTGAAACACAGTACGCAATGAGTCTGTAGTGAATATTCTTTTTCAGTGACCGTAAATTATTTCCTCTTTGTCAGAACTAAAGTAAATTACAAACCATTAACCTGAATATTTGGTTGTTCAAAACCATTAGCCGCACGATTTTAATTGTGTGGGAATAAGTATCAGGAGACTGAGTGTGTTAAGCATAATAATTATATAGAGAAAAATCACTCATGGCCAGCTTCATGGGAAAGGGGGTCCGGTTACGTATTTTGTTGACCGTACAGCAGTGATGGTCAACCAGGGTGCATGGTGAACCCCAGGATGCATTTATATATATATATATATATATATATATATATATATATATATATATATATATACAGTATATATGTTTGCATAATGTACATAATGGGGTGCATGGAGGGGTGCATGACACGAAAATAATGCATAGGAGGGCACAGTATGAAAAACGTAGGGGAAAACTGTCAGTGTAATGTATGAAATGCATTTAAATCATGATTTAAATATTTCAGATTTACGTAACCAATAAAATATTATGCTGCTATTACACAGTGCAAAAAGGAAATTCAGTTAGGTAAAATTTAATAGCTATTCATTAGGCAGGGTCCAGCTAGCCTTACTCGCTAGTGGGCTTACATGCAAGTTATAGGTATCAGGTGCATTAGAATTTTGTTCACATTATTATGTAGGGATTAGTTACAGATTTCTTTCTAAACAGAAAACGATTTCAAATTATCAAGTTTTGGTAACTTGTGTTCAAATGTGGGCTTTTTTGTATTATCATATATATATGTACTGTCCAGCAGGGAGATATAATTTTCTTTATATACAAAAAGGAACATAATATTTGTATTTCATTGTGTATGACCTCTAAATATACAGTACTACAGTGAGATAATCATGCATTTTGGTGACAATTAGCCTTCCTAGGGGTAGGAATGAGTTTTTCAGGTCTTCATGTAATGGTGCATAGAAGTAGAACAGATCAAAGAACACTGCCGTACGGTATGTGTGCAATGTAATTGGATGATGGTAACTTCCCCTGAACCGCTTATTTACCTATACACTCATGATATATCCTGACCACCAACTACTGTATTGTTGTGGCTGATATACAATGACACGTGGATAACATGATGGCCTACCTTTTGCTTTTAAACCAATTCCTCTTCTTGTATCAGAAACTGCTCTGCATCAGATTTAAACTTCATGATGCCCTAATTCGAACACAAAAGCTGTCAGAGTTTTTAGTCTAATGACTGGCAGCTAATTGTTCTGTTACAGTCCTGTAGGAATTACCTGGAGTCAAATGGGCATGTCACCTGTATAACTCTTAGGGAGAACCCATAAACCGTGCCATTGTTGTATGGGAGGGAGAGGACTCCCCCCCTCCCGAATACCGGTATGAGCTACTCCTTCCCCCCTGTACCTTCGTTGAGGCCACGCCATCACAGCCCTTGTGTTATCACTGTTATGAGTCTGGCCACATCTCACGCTACTGCCGGTCTGTAGAATGGTGTGGTCTGTGCAGTGGCCCCCATTCAACCACAACCTATCCTGCCAGGCACTCCGCCACCGTTCACTCTCCCAGTCCCCGTGCACCTGACCCCCACTCATCTGAGTTCCCGGAACTGCCCCTACCACCCACGCCACCAGTCCCTACTGACCCCATGGCTGCCCACCCTCGTCTGCTACATTCACCACAGTTCCAGTGTCCCCGGTGTGGGCGTGTGGGTGTCACTGCCTGGCACCTGGACTGCCCAAGTCGTCACTCATCCCACCCTGCCCCTGTTCCTGCCTCCGCCGCCACCTCTGCTCCTGATCATCAGCCGATACACCCTACCACCGCTGGTCCTACATCATGCCCCCCTCCTCCCTCCCCCTCAGCCCCTGTCCCTTCCCGTGCCCCACAACAAGCTGCTTACCCCTCCCCCCTCTCCCCCTGCCCCACCCATCAGACCATCACCTGCAACTCCTACAACAACAGTATGAGGAACTAAGCAGTCTCCTTTTGTATGTACTCTCTCACCTTAACAGTCCTTCTCTGCCTACCTCACAGCTCCCACAAACCAACTCCGATGTAACTACCACCACTGCTGTTATGTCAGGACTCCATATTATAAATACAAATCATACCAGAAAGCAGCATGTATAGATAGATAGATAGATAGAGCACCAGACAAGGTGTGGGAATGAGAAATTACCTTGCAACTCTTTAAGTGAAGGAATGTTGATCATGCACCGGAAGCAGTACATACACACAGACATACAGTGTTCTAGAAGCTTCCACGATAGTAGAAAACACGTGACACGACCCCTGCTATACCAGAATGTAGGAATTTTGAGCTCAAAAGGAGACTGGCCATAGAACCGGCAGGTAGTGGAGACAGCGAATAAGAGGGGTCCAACTAGACTTACTTAGTATATTAAGTCTCTGTATAATACATACGCTGCTCAACTTAAACTTTCTCTGAAGATAATACAGTATATCAAGATCAACTCCCTGTATTCATCTTTAGCTCCACTTCCTCTTCAGTTACCAAAATAACTAACCAAAACTCAAGACTCATCTATTACAAGAATTAAGAGTTACATATGTATAAATGTTGGCTACAAAGCCTTAACATTAAATGGTGGCAGCGGTGGAATGATTGGATTCCCAGAGTAGAAGCCTCAATTAATGGATCTATAAATAAATCCATACGTGACACACCACATATCATTATATATGGGACAGATAAAAAACTACCATATGAGCTCCTAGAAGGTGACAGCCTGCCCATATACAATTACGATGATTACTCTAAACTCGTTTACTTCAATTCCAGGACATACACAAAAGAGTAAGAGAAAAATTGACTATGTCCAAGGAAATAATGACGGAGGCATTTAATAAAAAGGCAAGAGATTTGCCTATCAGCTTAGGAGACATTGTTTATGGTATCATTCATACGAGAGACAATAAATTATCTCCAAAATTTGAGGGCCCATACAGAGTAATGAACAAAAGCAAACAAAGTTTTAATTTAGTCACTGTCAAGTGGCGAAGAGAAACAAGTTCATATTGACCATTTAAAACGAGTTTCAAGGGAACTCTCAATTAATTATACAGCCTCGGATAGCACCGAACAACTGAACATAACTCATGAAACCAATCAAGAAAACAACAATAATTATAAAAATAAATTAAGGTCATATACCAAACAATCAAACATAGGTGAAACTGTTCGAGTAAAATCTACATTACATAATTTACGAGATTTAAATACCGATTTAAACTCCTTCTACAAATGAAATAACAATCAAGCTATTGTTCTACGTTAGCCAACCGTAACGCACATCATCACTATCATCGACCACAGTATGACCATATTAGAAAATTAATAGATTTTTTGTCGGTAGGCAACGATGAAGGGACTTATGCTATGGATTCTCCTCTACATAGCAAGAAGATATGCGCACTTAGACCCCCAACACATAGTACGGCAAGGATACCTCATAGCTCCAACGGCCACGACTTCAATCGTAATAGATGTCATGAGTACTGAAATAAGTCTCGATTACATATATGAATTACCTTCTTATCTAGAAAAAATCACAAGACCTGTGAAAAATGTTTAATAGTTCTAGTAAACAAATCGGGGCCCTCTTTTTGGGCACCAAAATGTGAAAAATATTTAATGTATACAAGTCAGTATCCCTGCCTGGGCACCGCTATGCAAGAAATTTCTTGTATTTACTAATAAACAACTCGTAGGTCGTTACTCGTCTATAAAGTTGTTCTTAAGTAAATCAAACAAGTCTCATAGAGTTAGGCGAAACGTAACTTAACCTTAACTCACCTACAATAACTATTTCTCTTCTATCTCATAGCTAATCCCCCCTTGAATTGGCCAATTCGTAAAGGTTACTTAGCTAGTGAAGACGGAGTGATCGATAACCGATGATGATGAGGCTGCTTAGTGTAATTGCTTGAGCAAGCAAGCGTCCTTATGGTGCGTATGTACAACCGTCTTAGCTTGAGAGTGGATAGGAACAGAGTGTTAACTCCACGAGATCTAGGAGCAGAGTGCGGTGTGCGGCAGGACCCACCTCCCTCATAGAATGGTAGGTTGCCAGCTATTAATTATTTACAGTACTAAATACAATTAAATTACATCATGATATGTACAGAGTAAATCTAACAAATTAATCTTAGTTTTACTTAAACTAAAGTTAGACCAGATATTCCCTTAAACTGTGTAAATATCTTAATTCCACATCTGCTTAACAGGAGAATCTTTCCCTACTCGCCACGTCATCTAACGCGCAGACGCAGTTTAGGTCAGTGGGAAATACCGGTACCACATAATTACATGTATTTACAATGTATAGTTGTCCACGGGGGTTAAATGCAGTAGCATTTAATTTATCAATAACAAGAATGATTAAAGAGAACGTAATTTCTGGGTTATTAAAACCGCTTGAACAATTAACAACGGTCTCAATTTTTCCTCTGCCTTTAACCAGGGATAACTATGATAAAATAGAGAGCGCAACTGCTCTGGGGGAAAATATTTCCCACAGTTTTTGGGCCGGCGGAAAATAATACGTTGTATCATGTAATATGACCCTTAGCCAAGAGTTCCCCCCATAGTTCTCGAGAACCCTGTGCTGCAGCCCTACTAGGTCGCGCCTCTTGACCCGTTTGATCTTCACCATCCTCTGGATCCGGAGTGGCTGCTAACTCAAGGGGTACCAGTTTATCAATAGTTTTTATACTGGTATGTCCCCTGCATTTTATTTTTATGAGTCTCAGCACCCCTTCAGAATCTGGCTGTGTGGAGATCACTTTTGCTAATGGCCACTGGGATCTTGGCTGTTCAGTCTTCACTAAGACCACATCTCCTATGTTAATAACTGATTTGTTGCTGGCAGCTTGAGCTCCATAAAACCTCTTGCGTAGGCTCAAAAGATACTCTTCGCTCCAATGTCTATTCCAAGTATCCAGCACCCTTTTCAGATGTTGATATCCCTCCCGCAGATGTTGTCCTAAATCATTATTTTCTATGTTAGGATCATCAACTTCTTCCTGGATATCCACACAAGGCATCGGATGGAGCTTCCTGCCATATAACATGTGAGCTGGTGTTAAGGCCTCTAGCAAGTCACTAGTGTCATCCTGATAAGTCAAGGGTCTATTATTAATCCTGGTTTCAATTTCAGTTATTACTGTTCTTAAATCTTCTCTCGTGATCTTAGTTCTACGTAATGTTTTCCTCAGGCAGTTCTTGACAATACCAATCATTCTTTCGGTAAATCCATTTTGCCATGGAGCTTTTGGAGTTGTGAACTGCCAAATACAATTTCGGATTCCCAGCGCCGACTTAACCTTTGGGTCGTTCATTAGGTTCAACAGTAAGGGTGCTGCTCCAATGAAATTAGTTCCGTTGTCACTTATTAACTTGCCAGGACAAGACCTTCTAGCGGCAAATCTGCGAAAGACATTGAGGAATGTCTCTAAGCTTAGGTCTTCCGCTAATTCTAGATGGACTGCCCTTGTGTAGGCACAAGTAAATAAACAAATGTAAACTTTATGGGGAGTTTCCTCACCCATAACAGTTATAGCCCCTGTGTAGTCCACTCCTGTTATATGGAAGGGCCGACTTATGTTCACCCTATCCTTCGGTAGGGCTGGTGGTCCTGGGTAGATATAAGGTCTCTGCTCATACCTCCTACAAATGATGCAGTTTTTGAGATATTTTTTAATAACCTGTCAACCCTTAGGAATCCAGTACCTTTCCCGAATTTTGGCTAAGGTCTGCGGTACACCCCCATGGAGAGTGGAATCATTGGCTTCCTTTATAATAAGTTGTACAAAGCATCCACTCTTCGGTAATAAAATGGGATGTTTGGTTTGGATGGGCAAGTCAGCCTTTACTAATCGGCCTCGACATCTTATCAGACCTTTTTCGTCTAAGAACAAGCCTAAATTCTTCATCAGCTTATTCCCCTTTCCAGTGTCTTGGCCTAAAAGTTTATATATTTCCCCATAAGAATTTCTTTGTACTCTTTTCAGCCAGTATTCTAGGGGATCTAATTTCTGAAACCCCACCTTCTTATTCAAACATTCAACAACCAATTTAGTAGTATTTATAAGTTGTCTTATTGACGAGAATCGTCTGATGTCAATTACTCCCGGATCAGGTACTATAGGATCCAAATTCACTACACTAACCTCTGCAATACTGTACTGTTTCTGTTCAGGCCAATCCTTAGTGAGTAACCATTTAGGACCTTTAAACCACAAATTATCTTTGATCAGTCTCCTTACGGTCGAACCTCTCGAGAGCAGATCAGCTGCATTTTGTTTGGAGGACACATGCATGAAATTAAATTTGGAAGACAGCTCTTTAATAGTCTTCACTGTATTACGGACGAAAGGAATTTTACTGTCTTCCTTCCCTATCCAGTAAAGACAAATCTCACTGTCAGTCCATATGTAAATATACTCAAACTGAGTATCAAGAGTAGTGGGTATATACCTGCCCAATTTAGTTCCTACTTCTATGGAAGCCAATTCCATTTGAGGCAGGGTTCTTTCTTTAATTGGCGCAACTCTGGCTTTGGACATTATAATCTTACTATCCTCTCCCGTTGCGCAATAAGCTACTGCTCCATAGGCCCTTTGAGAAGCATCACAAAATATGTGTAAGTGCGACTTCTCATTACTGTTTATTTTTCTGGGAATACATATGCTTGATGTAGTTTCAAACTCCTTTCTAATCTGTTCCCATTGTTCCACATATGTCTCACCTAATTCAGTGTCCCAGTCTAACTTTTCTCGCCAAGCCTCCTGTACTAAATATTTGCCCCTAGTAACTATAGGACTGACAAATCCCAATGGGTCAAATAGCTTGGAAACCTGACTTAACAAGGACCTCTTGGTGAGAGTGACATTAGAGAACTTAATTGGTTTCAAACTTATAACATCAGCTGTTGTATCCCAGTTAAGACCTAACAAATTTTGAATTTTGGGAATGTCAGAATCTGGATAGTCCTCTTGTATTTTATTCCTCAAAAGCGGTGAATTTGTATTCCAGCTCTGTAACGGCAAATTTGCCTTCCCACATTCGGAATTGGCTACTTCATAAGCCTTCAAAGCTTCCGACTCTGTATCAGCAACACCTTGCAAATTATCCATATAAAAAGCCTGCCCTGTTTCTGGACATTTGGCATTTTCAAAATGATGCTTTAAAGTGTTGCAAAGTAGGAAAGGACTAGCACAAGAGCCAAAGAGCACCGATCGGAAACAGTAAGTTTTCAATGGACTATCCTCATTTTGAGGATCATGAGGCCAGAGGAATTTTGTAAATTTCCTATCCTCATCTCTCAGTCCTATTCCTTACTAATGTCTGCTGTGTAAGCGTAAGGTTTCTCTCTAAATCTTAGTAACACATTCCCTAACTTCTCTGTTAGTGTAGGTCCAGAGTATAGGCAATCGTTCACGCTAGCTGATCCCTTGGACGCTTTACTACTACAGTTGAATACTACCCTTATGGGAGTAGTTACTGAATCCTTGCTTACAGCATGATGTGGTAAGTAGTGTCCTTCTTTGTGGTTAACAGGGTATTCTACCTCTTCTATAAATTTATTCTTCAATTGATCCCTTATAATATTATCATATAGTATCAGATGTTCTGGTTTATCTCTCAACTTTCTTAGAAGAGAATTTAACTGAGCTTTAGCTGCTTGGTAATTTGTTGGTAACTCTGAATGGTTTAGTTTCCATGGTAATCCTACCCAATACTGTCCATCCTTAAATTCCACAGACTGATTATACAAGTCCAGTGTTATTTTATCTTCAGGGGTTGGTTCCTCAGAGTGTATTCCTACACTGTCTAGGTCCCACAGTTTGTGTACAGGTTCAATGTTTTCATTCAACAAGTCATTTATCTGAGTAGGTTCTAATTCTGCACCTATTCTAGCTACCATCAATGACTGTGTGGGGGTAACAAAGACTGAGTCTACTATGGTGGTACCAATCTTAAGTGGCGGTTTAGGTGGGGCACGAACCTCTGTACAGTGTTGCCACGTGTTCCATACCCAATATGTGAACGGCTCTGATATATGTAATAGGCATCACAACAAGATAAACACATAAGAATAAAATCGTAATGTGTGTATTATAATATATGAAAGAACAGTAAACTGATTATGTGTAAAATATTTATACAGCAATACAGAAACGTGGCATAATTGTTTTACAGTGTTGCTTAAAAAAAAGTAGTTACTTTTATTGGCTGTTACCGTATTTCTGGGGTTGGTAATAATGTCACAATTATGATTATAAGATAATGTGCAGGAATATATGCAAAAATATGCCAGTTTCTTAGTAAAAAAAATATACAGTATACATTAAACCCACGTGAGCGGCAACACTCACACACACCCAGTCCGACCTGGTCATCTGTGAGGGATAGAGGAATAGGCCTGTTTTGGGACACCTCTTAAAAAAAACGCGCCAAGACTTTAACCTCCTGGGTGGTGTGGAAGTAAAGTCAAATTTACAATATGTACATTATAATGTAAAAGAAAATAACCAAAAGGTATCCTAAAATACCACAGACGAGAGAGAGAGAGGGGGGGGGGGAAGGCACACCAGGGGCAGTGTTGAGTGCAGCTGAGTGAGAGATGGAGGAAGGGAGGGAACGAAGAAGGGAGAGAGTGATTGAATGAAAACAAATCATGGCGCCACAACAACGAGGTCATCTGGCGCCATATGTAAAACAATAATATTTTTAAATATAATTAGATATAATAAAAACAAAATAAAGAAATGAAAGCACAAGTTTATAAGTCACTCATAAAAGAAACAAAATTCCCAAGGGTGACGCACATCTCCCCAAGGAGAGAGAGAGAGAGAGAGAGAGAGAGAGAGAGAGAGAGAGAGAGAGAAGGCAGGCCAGGGGCAGTGTTGAGTGCATTGTCAAGCTGAGGGAAAGATGAAGGGAAGGAAGGAAGGAGGGCGAGAATTATTGAGAGAAAAGGCGCCGCAACACCGAGGTCATCTGGCGTCATATGTAAAACAATAATATAATAAAAAACAAAATAAAGAAATGAAAGCACAAGTTTATAAGACATAAAAGAAACAAAATTCCCTAGGGTGATGCACATCCCCCCAGGAGAGAGAGAGAGAGAGAGAGAGAGAGAGAGAGAGAGAGAGAGAAGAGAGGCATCGCGAGTATAGAAAACGTGGCAACACTGTACAGAGGTTCGTGCCCCATCCAAACCGCCACTTCAGAATGGTACGACCATAGTTTGGCCTCTCGTTTAACTTGTTTTGGAAAAGGCAACTGACCCATAATAAGGTTACCTCCTGGACTCTTGAACAACTGTACCTTATTCCTTTTGAAAGTCCTATGTAGGAATCTTCCACAATAATCAGAACCAATTATCATTTTTATGGGACCCACAGTATCTGATTCCACATTCCGTTTAGCCAACTTTATCCCTGAGCTTTGTAGATGATCAGATGTTTCCTTCAATCCTTTTATGTATTAACTTGTCTCCATAGTATCAAACACAGCTGCTGTTATACGGCATTTATATCTGCCTAATTGTATTACAGGTCTAACTAAATCAAAAGACTGAGCCTTCATAGCTGTTAAGAATCCTGTAATGGCTAGATTTACCTTGCCGATAACTGGTAACTTTAATTTCTCCACAATGTCTGCAGAAATGAAAGTTTTCTGAGCACCCGTATCAAACAGGGTACATACTAATTGGTTTCTATTCTCAAACAATACTTTCACATCTGCTATTGGTACTGCAGCTGGCATTACTAATGGAGCATTCCCTTTTGCAATTGTCATATTGACGCTTGCAGGTTTAGGAACCTCATTTTTCATCCTAGGGCATAAAGCACTATGATGATGATCTTTTTTGCATTTAAAGCAAAGATTTAATTTAGCCTTACACTCCGCAGCAGTATGTTCGGAGTTCATACAGATTATACAACACCCCAGTTCCTGAAGCTTCCCTACTCTAGAAGCATAATCAGGGTACTCTTGACAGGATGCACTGGAATGTTGCTCACCACAAAAGACACAAACTTTCCTGTCTTTTACCATGGAAGGTTTTACTTCCTTAATATCCTCAGCATGTCTATTCCTTATCTTTAATACTTTATCCTTGGCCTTTGTGGAACTAAGGAAAGTACCTATCTCTTCTTTAGGCACAAACTTAGTCTTCTCTGACTTAACTTTCCCAACCAGTTGGTTAGTGGGTTTTTTCTTTACTTCAGTCTTCTGTTTGACCTCAGTAGTGTTTAATGTTCCTTGCAAATGTTTACAGAGTTGCATCAAGCCTTCCTCAATCTCTTCACAGGAGAAATTATCCTTCTGGTACCTACCATACGAAGCATCCTTGGTTTTCGGTGGTAGCTTTAATGTCACAATTCTTGAAAGCACCCAATCTGATGTCTTAATATCTTCGTAAGTACCTAAGGCCTTTAAATTACAACTTATTGCAATTCTAAATTTTTGCAAGGAATCAAAATCGTGCCTAGGCGTGGGTAATTCTATTAGAGCCCTCAATAATTGATTTATAACTTGTTCCCTGTCTTCGTAATTTTGTCTAAGGATGGTCAAAGCCACCTCATAATTATTTTCTTCTACTGGTAATTCTTTTATCAGTTGATATGGTGTTCCTTTGACCTGTCCTAACAAATACGTAAGTTTGGTGACTTTAGGGAGATCCGTTCTATCGTGTACCAAATATCTGAACTGGTCCCAGAGGGGTTTCCAGTTCCGCTCCCCATCAAATTCCGGAAGCGTTATTTGTGGTAACACAGCTCTACTCTGCTGTGCCACAACTTTTGTTTCCGCGGCAGTGTCAGCTAATTCTGACTCTAGTGTCTTTACTACAGTTAAGTATTCTTCTAATTTGTTTTCAAACTTCGTAGTTTCTGACTCTAAGAGTTCCTTATTCTCAGCCTTTACTATAGCCGCTTCTAAAGTTTAACTCTCTTCGTACTTACTCCATCGATCTTTCAGGATATTTAGGAGACTATTTATTCTCTCCTTGGACAGAGGTATTTGGTCCAACGACTGGTTACAATCATTTATGGCTCTAGTTACCCATCTCGCTTTACTACTAGAAGATCTTTGCAATAAAGAAACAGACATGTTGACGGAGTTCTAATTTAATAATTTAATTATGAATGCCAACCACAAATTTACCTCAACTTAGTAATAATTTGATTATTTTAAATTTTGAAGAGGGTAGGGATTAAGTTCTCCTGGTGCAAATTATCACCTCTCCCAATTTCGTAATATTTATTACAGCTCAGCTAATTATTAATTTAATTTAGAGGAGTGTAGGGATTAGGTCTATAATTTCAACCTATCCCCCAGGGTTATTAAACCTCTAGGGTTTTATTTCATCCCCACACTCAATTACCAAAATACCCATATTCCCCGAGCTCAGAATTAATTACGTCAATACTCCATAGGCCCACTCATAGCTTGTACAGCATAGAACTCTCCTTTCTTATGTTCTACATAATTTATAAATTTCTGCAGAACCGCTTCCCTACCATGATGGTTCCAATGAATACCATCGGCTTTCAACATTGCTTGGAAGGGCTTGGCATTAAAATGTATGAAATCCCTCCCCTTCCTGATCCGTTGCAACTTTCGGTTTACAGCTCTGCTAATTAATTTATATGTTTCATAACAAACTGGAGAGGCATATGGCAGGTTCCTTGGCTCAAGGAGGGTTATGGCTACTGAGGATTTACAAGAGCCCTCTATGGCTCCTACCACTGCTAAAATATTCTCCACTACTTCATTGACATCCACGTCCTCATGGATATCATTTCCTCCAAGGAACAGGACCGTACGGTAATGCTCCCAGTCTAGTACGGCATTCAGCCTTTCATCTTCAGAGAAAGAGCTTGCCTTTCCTCCCGGAGCTCTATAGACACGTACGTCTACGTCTTCCACTTCAATCGAACGTGGTAGCAAACTGTGTCCCACAAAAGCAACTTTAAACACATTCAGCGCTTCAGCACACATCGGTTTTCCTCACTCGGTCGGGGCACCAAAAATGTGAAAAATGTTTAATAGTTCTAGTAAACAAATCGGGGCCCTCTTTTTGGGCACCAAAATGTGAAAAATATTTAATGTATACAAGTCAGTATCCCTGCCTGGGCACCGCTATGCAAGAAATTTCTTGTATTTACTAATAAACAACTCGTAGGTCGTTACTCGTCTATAAAGTTGTTCTTAAGTAAATCAAACAAGTCTCATAGAGTTAGGCGAAACGTAACTTAACCTTAACTCACCTACAATAACTATTTCTCTTCTATCTCATAGCTAATCCCCCCTTGAATTGGCCAATTCATAAAGGTTACTTAGCTAGTGAAGAGGGAGTGATCGATAACCGATGATGATGAGGCTGCCTAGTGTAATTGCTTGAGCAAGCAAGCGTCCTTATGGTGCGTATGTACAACCGTCTTAGCTTGAGAGTGGATAGGAACAGAGTGTTAACTCCACGAGATCTAGGAGCAGAGTGCGGTGTGCGGCAGGACCCACCTCCCTCATAGAATGGTAGGTTGCCAGCTATTAATTATTTACAGTACTAAATACAGTTAAATTACATCATGATATGTACAGGGTAAATCTAACAAATTAATCTTAGTTTTACTTAAACTAAAGTTAGACCAGATATTCCCTTAAACTGTGTAAATATCTTAATTCCACATCTGCTTAACAGGAGAATCTTTCCCTACTCGCCACGTCATTCTAACGCGCTGACGCAGTTTTTGTCAGTGGGAAATACCGGTACCACATAATTACATGTATTTACAATGTATAGCTGTCCACGGGGGTTAAATGCAGTAGCATTTAATTTATCAATAACAAGAATGATTAAAGAGAACGTAATTTCTGGGTTATTAAAACCGCTTGAACAATTAACAACGGTCTCAATTTTTCCTCTGCCTTTAACCAGGGATAACTATGATAAAATAGAGAGCGCAACTGCTCTGGGGGAAAATATTTCTCACAAGACCAATGAGAACCCTGGACTTCATGATAGGAGGCTATGTTTCACAAGCACATAACACAAAGGAAGTGGATGAAATAGTGAAGTTAGCGAAACAGAAAACAGAACAGGCTAAGTCAACTATGCTCATGATGATCCAAGATCTCCCATCTCATGGAACTGAGGTATTGAGCGACAAGAACAACATCACACGTACTCGCCAAAAGCGCGGTTTGTTCGATCTGGGTAGCGCAGTTTTGGGAACATCTTTGGATTGGCTACAGAGGAAGACCTTCAAGAAATAAACAACAAATTTAATAAATTATCTCAGGTACTAACATACCAAGATAAATTCATCACAGGACATAACTCAGCAATGAAGACAATCGTGAAAAATCTGAAAAAGGCGGAAAACATAGCTCTCGAAAGTGTAGATAAAATAAATGACATGGAAGGTAACAAAACACTTTTCCAACACTTCTCCATCATCACGGAACACATTGACACGATTCTACTCCAATTAGACAACACTAGAGTTCGTTACAGGGCACTTATCCAAGGAATTTCGAATGCCGGTGATGGCAAGATCACGATTGACTTACTTCCAGTTCATGAGCTACGTCAGATAATTAGTCAAGGCATACATAAACATAAATTGAAGCCTTTGTTCCGAAGTAGGGAATTCATGCAATATTATCCATATTTAGAAGCAACACTAACACCAACATCAGTAGTAGTTCATATACCATTCATAACTGATGACCTGTTCACAGTATACCAAATACACCCCTTCCCTTCTAAGAATAATATCACTTTGGTCATCATCAACATCAACACAGACACCGAACTCATCATGGTCTCCAAGAGACGGAACATCGTCACTTTCGCAAGTGAATCAACGATTGAACGAAAGTGCCGCACATCCTTACATGCTGTTCACCTTTGTCCTGCGTACATTTTCACGTTTCAGCCAACTGATACAGTCCCTTGTAAAATGGCTATCATAGGAAATCACAATATTCAAAATCATTGCAACTTCACTTTTGCTCCAGATAAGCTGGTACACCATCAACGCATCGGACACTCACATTTTTTTTTATTTCACTCATAACACATCAGTTTACATAGTCTGTCCAGATATACCACCATCTCATACTTCAGCCTCAGGATTATACATAGCACCAGACTACTGTGCGGTATTTACACCATCCATGTCCACTTTATCCACCATCAATCACTACGCCATCCTCAATCATACACACAAACATTTCCACCCACTGCCTGATATGAACTTAAACATGAGCACAAGTATTAAGTTGACTTCACCTAAGTTTGAAACTATGCAACTGATCAATGAAACAATGAAGCCCTGGGAAGATTTGAGTTTGAGTATGTTCAACCCATATTATGTGTATAGCCCAGCACCTACTGTCTTTATAATCTTCTGTTTTGTATTTGCAGTAGTGCTGTTCGCAATGCACAGAATGCATGCATGAATTGCAAATTTGGAGTCAGTATTTAGTGCTCTACTATCGTGGAAGCTTCTAGAACACTGTATGTCTGTGTGTATGTACTGCTTCCAGTGCACGATCAACATTCCTTCACTCAAAGAGTTGCAAGGTAATTTCCCGTTCCCACACCTTGTCTGATGCTCTGTCTATACATCTATCTATACATCATGCTTTCTGATATGATTTGTATTTATAATATGGAGTCCTGACAGTTATCCCTGTTCCTAACCTCCCTCCCGTCTTACCATCACCCAGCCTTGTCCCTCCACCTGTGTCCCAGCCTCACCCTTTCACACAAGCCTCCTCTGTCTGTACTCCCTCACCCACTCCTTTCCCCCCTACATCTTCGCCTCTCTACCACCCTTTCCCCTCCCCCTCCCTCCCCCTACCTCCCTCTCTTCCGGCAACCGCACATATGGGACCTCCTTCTCTCCTACCTCACCACCCACTCTCCTCCTACTTTCCCTCACATCCCCAACCATCCGCTCCCCAACTCTCTCATGACAATTCTTCGTCTCCCCCCTTGCACTAATGGTTCCCAAACCCAGACAATAAAAATGTTATCTTCGAATATACGGAGCATCCACCGCCACCTGGCTGATCTTTCTCATTATGCTGCATCTCATCACCCTGCTGTTATCTGCCAGGAGGCTTTCCCTCACTCTCGTCACACCAGTCCCCCACCCAGGCTTCGAGGATACCACTGCTATCATACCCATTCTGGCCAAGACCTGGTTACATGCATTCGTCACTCTATTCCTCACACCTCATTACCAAATCACCTGCCTCAATCCATTCCTCTCTCTTTCACTTATTTCACCTCATTATCAACGATGCCTCTTATATGTAACGTCTAACTCATTCCATGTGAGGGTGACCCCATCACTTTACCTACCCACTGCTCCTCACCTATCTTTTACCTGGGCGATTTTAATGCCTCTCATCCGTCATTTGGCGATTTCCGTGCTTCTCCTGCTGGTCATCGTCTCCATCACTTTGCCAGTAACCAACCTCTGCATCCACTCCCCACTCCTCGTCCCACTCATGTTGGGGGAGGCTATCTCGATCTCGTCCTTGGTAGCAACGTGGTACAACATGCTGTCGTTGTTGACTTTGTCTCTATTCGTATCTCCGACAACAATGCCATCCTTGCCACGTATTCCATTCCCATACTACATTCCCAGCACCGCCATGTCAGGAAAAAGATTAATGTCCTTATTCTGCTGCAACCCACTTTCAAGGATATGCTAACCACTTGGTTTGCCAGTCATTCGTTCACCACATCAGCTAAACTTTTCGCCTCCCTAGTTACTGTAGTGCAAGTCAGTCATATGAAAACCTCTGCTCGCTAGGCTGGGGAGTGGGTAAGGGATTGCTGTCTCCTTGACAGCGAGGAGGACGTGCAGTGAGCAGCTGCTGTGTACCGCACTGACTGCACCACTGACAACCTTCACTCCTATCTCACCGCAACCAGGTCCTCTCGTGACCTCAAGCACAGTGTTCGTCAGGAGTATTGGCATGACTTTCTCCAGTATACTAACACACACACACTTCTCAATCTAAGGCTTGGCTGCTTGTTAAGAGAGGTTAATCCCACCAGATGTATTTACTTAGGTCGGTCTTGACGTATGCACCACCCCTGATGCATGAGCCAGTGAGAATCAAACTAAAAGAAAAAGTAGTGGAGAACAGAATTCCTATCGGCTACCACCACAGCAGTAGTACAAAACAGAATACCAGACTGGGGGCGGGTTCGGTAGCGAATTTTAATTTACATATATGTGCTAAGTGGAGGGAGAGAGAGAGAGAGAGAGAGAGAGAGAGAGAGAGAGAGAGAGAGAGAGAGAGAGAGACCCGCAAAGAATAATAGACAAACGGGATAGTATCACAAATGTGGGAAAGTGTGTGTGTTCGGGACACTCATGCAAGATCTCGAGTTTTCATGGGCCCATCCATTCCGCCAGTTTTCTTCCAGCAGCCAATCAAAATACATGGTTTATTTCCGAATATAAACAGATACATAGTATGGATGGCATTGCCTCTCGTATGGTAGGTGCTGTGCCGATGTGTGGAATATTTCATCATAATGTCGTAGATTATTATGTAGAATAGCTGTACTTCCTTATATGTACAGAGAGATAAAGACAGCCGGTAAATGTTGACAGTGCTTTTTTCAGTACTAAAATTGCACAAGAAATTTTGCGGCACCGAGAGAAAAAAAAAAAAAAATGTTTTGGGGTAGAACGGACGTAAGTTAGCATGCATATATCGATAATTATACCATCTACGAAAGCGAACATGATGACCAATGATACTAGTGACAAGGAGATGTCTTCTGCTATGGAAAATCCAGTGCCTTCTAATTTATTCATGGTGTTTCCTTTTGCTCTCTAATGAAAGAGCAGACTTCTGGTAACATTATGTACTGGGAGTTTTTACATACCTCTCCTCTGAAAGGATTATTAGCTGTTTACTTAAAGTTAATCGAAGAGAGCTGTGAATATGTGGGGAAAAGATAATAATAAAGACATGAACAAATTACTTTATTTCATCAGTGCATAAGATTGACCCAGCATTCTTCCTCAAATTAAAATAGGAATCATTCAGACCGGTCAGTAAATAGCATTGCTATGACCTTCTTAATGAATAAAAACCTACTAAGTTTCAAATAAAGACCATTGAAAGATTTGATGGAGGACCTTTGGACAAAAAACACAAGCTACCCATAGTTGCAGTTCATCCGTTTTTACCTTACCACAAGGGTTTACCGGCACTGTTCAAGGGGAAACTTTTTTGTTACAGTTGGTGAATAATATATCTGCTGTAGGATTCAGTATTTTCTTTTTTTTCTTCCTAATATAAAAATGTCAAAAGTATTCTTGTTTTCAGTATTTTCTCTTATGTATCTTTTAGTTTATCTTTGAGACATAGGAACAAATACGACAGTAATCATGCAAATTTATTCCTGCTGACATAAAGCATCAAATCTAGGAAAATTTGTGGTGAGATATTTTGGGGAAATATTCCAAGTGTTCGCCCACCCTGGCAAAAATCCTGGATACGCCACTGATCCTTGCCGTACTATATGTGTTCGGGGTCTAAGTGAGCATATCCTCTTGTTATGTAGAGGAGAATCCATTGCGTAAGTCGTTACCTACTGACAAATATATATATATATATATATATATATATATATATATATATATATATATATATATATATATGTGTATATATATATATATATATATATATATATATATATATATATATATATATATATATATATATATATATATATATATTGTTACATAGCCTATGATTTCATCATCCTTTGTATAATTCTAATGTACAGTATGCTGCATGTTTGATCATGATTCGCCACGTGGCTTCCATAGTGACCAGGCTTGTGTGTTCTACCTCACTCCCCCCTTCTCCCCCTTATAGTAGAGTAAGTCGTTCTTTCTGTAGTTCAGAGCAGGAGTGTCAACTCTTCGTCCTCTATGCCTTCATCTGCGCGTCCTTCTTACAAGTTGAATCAAGCTCTGCCAGCCCCTATATAATGAGCTCAGTCTCTACATTAGTTGCCACCTAGATCTACTCCTCATTCTGTTCGCATCTCTGTCCACCCCTGTACAGTATATTATTATTTTTGTGAGTGCTCAGGAAGTCTCCAACCATCTAGCTGCTGTATAATTTGAGTATAAGTGTTATTACCAATTTTCTTGTACTGTGTAGCATGGGGCGTTGATTCGTGAGCTTGGTAAAGTTTTTACTGTCAACCAGTATTAGTAATATTTTGTTCGTTTGTTTTAAGATTTCCTCCACCTATAGTGGAGGCCGGGCCATACACTAGCCCGGTATCTGTAATAATATTATATCTTGCTTTAACTGAGCATTATCCGGTTTTCTCATTTTATCAGGGCTGACTTAGATAAATTTGCTCTTGCTAAATTCGTGTTAATAGAGGCTATTGCAGTTAACCATATATGTAACCTGTTTTGCCATTACATTATCCTTATGAGTCCTGAATGTTTAGTTGTTAGTTTGAGCATTAAACTTTAACTTGTAATTTTACCTAAGTCTTTTGTTTTGAACCTGGAACTTTGCGGGACAGTAGTGATTTTAGTATTCTCACTTGAAGTGTTCATTACCTCTCTCTGTTCCGTAATATAAATTTGGCGACCTCTTATCAGGATATTCAGGATATTATCAAAAGGATATTGCTTGATATTTTGTGACTGTGATTTATTCATGATGTCAACTATTACTACTCTTGATGAAGCCAAAGATTTTTTGTCAAATGTGCAAGCAGTGTGTGATGTAGAAAACAGAACAAAGAATGAACTTAAGCTTGTTGCTCAACAATTGGGAATTGCTGTTCGCTCTCATCATTCTAAAGATCAAATTGTTGGCATGATTAATAAAAGCTTGTTTAATGTAACTCCTCCAGATGAGCAAACGCAGATTTAAATAGCTAAGTTACAGCTAGCCTTGCAGGAGGCTTGTGCTAAGGAGGCTGAGTTTCAGGCTCGTGCTAAGGAGGCTGAGTTTCAGGCACGTGTTAAGGAGGCTGAGTCTCAGGCTCGTATTCAGGAGGCACCGGCACAGGCACAGGCTCAGGAACAAATTGAACTTGCTAGGATTCAGGCAGACCATGAGTATCGCATGAAACAAGGTGGAACTGGATCATCTAGCTCTGATGATTTTGATGTGGCTAAAAATGTTAAACTTGTCCCTGCTTTTAATCAGTCTGATTTAACAAAGTATTTTCAGTTGTTTGAGAGGGTAGATACAGGTTTTAATTGGCCCAAAAAGTATTGGCCAGTACTCCTTCAGAGTGTTCTCACCGGTAAAGCTCAAGTAACTTATGCATCTTTGCCTCAGGATCAATCTGATAATTATGATGTAGTTAAGAGCTTCATTCTTAAGGCCTATGAGCTTGTTCCTGAAGCCTATAGAGTAAAATTTAGGACAACTTTTAAGCAAGATAAACAATCCCATGTTGAGCATGCAAAAATCAAAGAAGATCTGTTAGAGCAGTGGTTAAATTCTAAGAATGTAAATTCTGATTTTGATAAATTTAAGCAGATGATTTTGCTGGAGGACTTCAAAAGGTGTATTAATAAAGATGTAAGCCTATATCTTGATGAGAAAAGAATAGATAATTTGTCTGATGCTGCAGTTTTAGCTGATGAATATGTTCTCACTCACAAGAGATATTCTAAAGAAAAAGGGAAAGCTGAGAGTAAGTACGTTGCCTCTACTCAGAGTACAGGTAACAGGAAAGAGAATAAAGATGATGTTTCTCAGGAAGTAAATACCAGCTTCACCTCTAGATTTCAGAAAAGTAAATGTACTTATTGTAATAAGCTTCGTCATACTACGGAGAAATGTTTCAGGAGACAGCGTGATGTGAACAAAAAGGAGTCTTTAAATATTCAGTCAATTGGTCTAGTGTCCACCCTTGAGAGTTCCCAGAATTCTTTAACCGAGTTAACTGAACCTGCTTTGAGGGGTAAATTAAATTCTCATGATGAAGCTCCTCGTTTGAGCTGTAACGTGGGTGACACTCTCAAGAGTTCATGTGCTAATTTCCTGTCTGATGGTTTTGTCAGTCCTCTGGACAGTAATGACAGGAAATCAGTTAAAATATATCGTGATACAGGTGCTTGCCAATCCCTTATGCTGACCAGTGTTCTAGGCTCTAATGTTAATTCCTCTGATGAAACTGTAATCTTACAAGGTGTAGGGAATAATTACTTCTCTGTCCCTCTGTGCAGAGTGAATTTAGAGTCTGGTTTTGTTAATGGTTCCGTTAAGGTTGAGTTGGTTGAGACACTCCCAATGTCAGGTGTAACTTTCTTACTTGGAAATGATATTGGTGGAAGTCAAGTGTGTCCAGCTCATCAGTTGTATAGTGAACCAGTGACTGCAACCCATGATTGTGATGTCCCTGATGTGTTCTCTGCATGTGCTGTCACTAGGGCTAAGTCTAAAGTTACTGGTGACTTAGAGGATAATGATGATGATTATATCCTAGCTGACACTTTTCTTGCTAATTTGGACCACTCACCAGATGAGGCAGTACCCCATAGTGTTGATAATTTGTCTCGTCAAGAGTTGGTTGAGTTGCAGGTTGCTGACTCTGAGTTGAAAGGTCTAGCTAACTCTGCTTGCAGTGAGAAAGAGTCAGCTGGTGCTTCTACTTGTTATTATATGAAGTCAGGAGTACTTATGAGAAAGTGGAGACCCCCAACAGCATCAGCCGACTGTGAATGGGAGGTTGTACATCAAGTTGTCATCCCTCGTGTTTGTAGGCAGGATATCATTAGAGTGGCTCATGATTAGAGTTTGGCAGGACACCTTGGAGTAAGGAAGACTGTGGCACGCATTTTGAAACACTTCTACTGGCCAGGTATCTTCAGAGTTGTTCCCTGGTATTGTAAGTCTTGTCACACCTGTCAAGTTGTGGGGAAGTGTAATCAGACCGAAAAGGTTGCACCTCTAGTCCCCATTCCTCCTTTTGAGGCGCCATTCACCCGTGTATTGTGGGCCCTCTTCCTCAGACTTCTTCAGGATTTTGTTATGTGTTGACTCTGATTGATATGGCTACTCTTTATCCTGAAGCCATTCCACTTAGAAATATCTCAGCAAAGAACGTGGTTAAGGAAATGCTAGGGTTCTTCACCAAGTTTGGTCTGCCCAAGGAGGTACAGTCAGACCGGGGAAGTAATTTCATGTCAAATGTTTTCAAGCAGTCTCTGAAAGAGTTGGGCATCACCCAGATCACGTCTTCAGCTTACCATCCCCAGACCCAAGGAGCGTTGGAGAGATATCATCAAACACTCAAATCGATGCTCAAGAAATACTGTTTGGAACATCAGAAAGACTGGGATAAAGGTCTTCCATTCGTTGTATTTGCAGCAAGAGAATCTCCAAATGAATCACTGGGCTTCTCACCCTTTGAACTACTGTTTGGCCATGAAGTAAGAGGACCCCTTAAGCTACTCAAGGAATGCTGGCTGTCGGAGGATGATGACGTCAACCTGCTGGAGTATGTGATGAAGTTCAAAGAACGGCTGTCCACTGCTTTACAGCTGGCGAAAGAAGATTTAGGAGCTGCTCAGGAGAAGATGAAGACTTGGTATGATAAGAAGTCCAGGTTACGCCACTTTCAGCCAGATCAGGTTTTGATTCTGCTACCAGTGCATGGGCAACCTCTTCAAGCCAAGTTTAGTGGTCCTTATTTCGTGGAGAAGAAACTCAGTGATGTCAACTATGTCATCGCCACACCAAATCGTAGAAAGAACAAGCAACTTTGTCACATCAACATGCTAAAGTTATATCACAGGCAGGACGAAAATAACCCAGTCTGCACTGTAGCTGTTCCACCCAAGTCTGCAAGTGAAGTTCTCCCATGCAGTATGAGCCTGAGTGATAGTTTGGGGAAGAATCCTGATATCATGAATGATCTCCAGACTAAGCTTTCTCATCTACCTCCCGAGGAAAGGCAGGAGTTTTTGGCATTACTGCAGGAGTACCCGCAAGTGTTCCGTGACACTCCAGGAAGAACCACTGTGTTGATGCATGATGTCGATGTTGGAGACGCAAAGCCAATTAAACTGCCTCCTTACCGTGTGAACCCAGTGAAAGTTCCTCTCATCCAGAAGGAGCTTGGCTACCTGTTGGACCACAGGATGATTGAGCCCTGTCAGAGCGAGTGGAGTTCTCCTGTCACTCTAGTCCCTAAGCCAGGTGGGTCACAGCGGCTTTGCATCGACTACAGACATGTTAATCAGATAACCAAAACAGACACTTACCCTCTCCCTCGCGTGGAAGATTGTATAGACAAGATCGGAAAGGCTAGGTACATAAGTAAGTTTGATTTGTTAAAGGGATACTGGCAAGTACCTATGACTGAATGTACTAGGGAGATCTCATGTTTTGTAACACTAGGAAAGACTTTTGTATGTTCTGTAATGCCATATGGTATGAAGAATGCACCAACCACTTTTCAGAAGCTCATGAATGTTGTAACGGAGGGTTTGGCAGGGTATGTTGTTTATATTGATGATGTATTAATCTTCAGTGACAACTGGAAAGATCACCTATGCCATGTCAGTAAATTTCTTGAGCGTTTGGTTTAGGCTAATCTTGTAGCTATTTTATCAAAGTGTGAGTTTGGTTAAGCTAAAGTTCAGTACCTTGGGTACGTAATTGGTGATGGACACGTTGCACCACCAGGAGCTAAGGTTCAGGTTATAAGTGATCTTCCCAGATCTAAAAGTAGGAAAGAGCTACAAAGATTTTTGGGAATGGTAGGTTATTACAGGAGATTTGTTCTTAACTTTTCAATTCTTGTATCACCACTTACAGACCTACTGAAAAAGGGAGTTAAATTGTTATGAATCCATATTATAATTACAAATCATAATAGATAGATAGATAAATAGATAGATAGACAGCTCTATGCGAGCCTGAGAATGGGAAATGATCTTGCAAGTTACACTGAGGAAAAGCTGACGACAGACTAGGAAGTAGGAGTCAGGAGATGATGCAGTTAGTTTGTCAGCGATCACCAGGTGAACACACATACACACATACTCACACACAGGCTTCTAGAACTTTCCATCCACAGGGAACACACGTGATACGTCTCCTGTTTCACCAGAAATTAGGAAAGAGAGCTCAGAAGGAAGCTAGCCATAGAACAGACAGGTCGTCGGGAGAAGGGCTTAGCAACTTGAGAGAGAGACAGAGAGAGCGAGACAGGGAGATAGCTCCCTGGACTCTACTTTATACTTCGCTCTGTGTGAGAGACTTGTTAATATATCCAAGACAAATAAAAATAGTTCCATACTATTCTTTACCTCTCCTTGTCATTGAATGACAAATGGGAAAGAAGATTATCTACTTACAAAGCTACTCAAGTATAACAACCGCTCGTCCACAAGTCTAAAATATATATAACTTCTCTACAAGTAACTACAAAGTCTTTTATGACATTTGGTGGCAGCGAACGTACACGAACCTCGTCTACGAATCAACATTGAATTCCTACAAAATATCAAGATTGAAAACAAGAATACCTCTCACAACCAACAACTCACAAATAGCTCCTGATAGTATTCTCTCCAACCAGCCCCCTCCGTCTCCCCGATCATCACGCTGATGTAGAGGTGAAGAGGTCACAGGACGCCTTGCAAGTAGTTTAACAATATATTGATACAAACAATCTTGCAACTTCTACGACGAACCAGCGAACTACAACCATCTACAATCAACTACAAGTAACAACTCTATGAGTCGTCTGTATAATCTTCTACACGCACCTACAAGTAGTGGCAGTCTTCATCCTACAACGAGTAAATCACAAGAGAAAAGGACCGAGAAAACATCGACAAAGAAAAACAAAACAAACAAACGAAGAGTGAGACACGACTCATGCCTCATAACCACCAGACCTCACCCTCCTCTCTCTGCTACATCCACCCAACCCCTGACGCTGACGCAGGAGTCAAGAGGTCAAGACGACAAAGCAAATACCAAGTCCATATTCACAACTCATCTTACTCATCTTCACTCAAGTTACTCATCGCTACTCATTTACTCACCACAGCTACCAGTGTTGGGAGCAGGGCAGTGAAATGGCGGGGGACAGGGCGACTTGGAGGCGATTTGTTTGTGGCCACCCCAAACGGGATTGAGGCGTCTGGCAATAGATAAATAGATAGCTACCAGTGTGGGAAGCCGACGTTGCCATGTGCTGAGATGACATCACAACGCGAGTCTGCCATGCCAATCAACGTGTGACTGACACCAGGCACCTCTCACCCACTACTCATTACTCATTATTCACATAGCTCCTACTCATACTCATTTATTTTCACAGTTAAATTGGAAATTCGACGTTCTATGCTGAGGTTTGCCTGGGACAGCTGTTAACCACCACAAGCACCAGGCCATGGAATTTCCTGAGTAATATCGTCCATCAACACACCACTAGAATTATCAAGAGATCTTCAATCAAACCTGCATTTTTCTTCCGAGATCGACTTTTGTATCGACACACCTCTACGATCTGTATCAAGTGGGTAAAATTATACTTACTCATTTCTTCTCAGTGCTAAAATTAGCTATATTCAACTTTTTTTACTTATTTCCATATATATACTTATACGCTCACTATCTATCATTTATTTCAACTTATTTACTCATCTATTTTGTTAGGACATAAATAAACAAGAGGCGTATTTCATAACACCATATCTTAATGACAGGAATATTTTCGCCACCACCCACGTTAATACCAGATGACACACAATTTGCCACAACAACAGACTCACAATTAAGAGAGCCCCAAGGCGACCAACCCCTTGTACAAACCTCACCACACACTAAAGATCAAGAAACAAATACAGCAATTCCAGATGATGAGTGGGAAATCCCCTCTGAAGTAGCAAGTGCGGACTTTGTCGCTGACTTGCCCACATATGCCAATATACTTAACAGGGTTCACTGGTCCAGTCGTACATATTCCACCATTCCCTCACACAACGATAAACACGTCCAAGTTGAATTAAAGAGCAAACAGTGAAAATGAATCAAGAAACAAATACCGCTGATCTAACAACCACACCTCAAGTGTTTGTGTATCACGAGGATAAAACTGCCCCAAAATTCTCTGGCACAGACAAAGATCGCATTGATGTCATTTCATTAGTCAGTCAGTGCGAACAAATGTTCATCAAGCGCCACATACTAGATGAACAAGAGAAAATTGCTATTTTTTCATCTTGCATAAGCCAGGAAAGATGTCCAGCGAGCAATTTGCTTCGCTCAGACAAGCTCCATCGTGCTAGGACATATGATGAATTTAAAACTGAATTTTTGAAGAAATTTTCTGGAGGTATGAACTTCTTGCCAGGTATAATTCCAGAATTACATAAAATTGTAGATCTTGTAAGGGAGCACACTACAAACCATGTGCTCAGTGAAATAGCTGTTGATGTCTCCACAATCAAAAGAACATTGTTAGTTACTTTGGAAAATTCTAATTGGATAACAGATGATGGAAAGATGTCCCCAGACCTCGTCGTGGACATCATTGGTTATGTAGCTGCCTTGTGTAAATTACCTGATAGGACCCTTAAGATCGCCAAGACGATCGCGTACACCCCAGGAATGTGCTTGCTAGACTTAATGAACGAGGTAGAGATGCAGTGCAGTAAAGCAGGTATGGTCGACACACATGCACATTCTGGTAGAATGAGGGTACCTGAGACAGTATCAGCTGTGAAAACATCTACACCGACCCCAAAGAGAGAACAAAATCGATCGCGACCAGAAAGCAGGCAGACCAAACAACCAAACATGACAAGGCCTCGTTCACAGACGCCTTGCTACAGGCAGTTTCATAAGTTTTCACGCAGCCCGAGCAGGTCTCGCGCCATAAACAACACTTCTTATGGGAAATCACATCGTAGGTCACAGTCAAGGGATAGGTCCATTCTGTCATTATTGTGCAAAACCAGGACACACAAGGTATGAATGCTTTATCAAGGCAAAAGAGGACAAACAAAAGACACAAGGATTTGGTCCTTACTGTAGGCATCATAGATACCAAGGGCACTGGACCAGTGATTGCAAAACAGTAGAAAAAATTGTGTCTATGTTCAAATCGGGGGAAGACCAAGTCATGACAAAAAACGAACAAACGTAAAGAAAAACAAGTCTAAGCTTCACATAGGAGGCATGTTGGGAAGTGAGTGTATCTTGATATCAGCTGTATGTGAGGATCAAAAAGTTTCCTTATTTTTAGATACAGGCTCTCCAGTGAACTTAATAACACATGAAGAACTAAACAGAATTCTTAAAAATAAAAAGAAAGTAACTTTTCTGGATGAAGCTGATTTAGATTTATACACAGTAGATGGACAAGAGATTACAGTGAAAGGTATGATAAGATTAAATATCAGTTTCACAGAGACTACAAGACCATTCTCTGCATTTTTCTATATCGTTGAAAACTTAGCAATTAAAGCTCATATGTTACTGGGCTTAAGATCCATGAGAGCTGAGAACATAACCATACTCCCACAAATGAATGGAATAGGCTTTGACAATGAATTTATAGAGGAAATAACTTCAGAGCCCTCACCGATTGGTAGAAGAGAGCCAAAAAGAATTGGTAATATTAAAGGCTTAAACAAACATACACAAACAGATGGGTGTATAGATTCACTCCCACCACCAGCCCCATCCTCCAGAATTAGTGACCCAGATAACAGTACTGATTTATCAATTTTTCCAGCCCATCTCACTAATGATTTAGTTATACCACCTAATTCATACATGAAGGTTACCATAAAGAGCAAATTACGGAATAGTACTGTTCTTGTCTTAGAAGAATTATGTAAAGTAAAGGGATTGTCAGTAGAAACGCATTATGTCATACGAACGACGAAGGGCAAACTCAGATATTCATAATGAATCACATGAATGGGGAAGTTCAGTTCAAAAAGGGAACTTCCATAGTTAATATTAAAAAATGTCCCGCCCCTGTGAAGGAAATAGTTATAGCTGGAGTGACAAGTGAGATAAAATCTATGGATAGAGAAAGAATAAAAGAGAATTTAATTCACTCAGGTGAATTTGATGAAGAAAATGATTTGTTAACCCTGCTGGAAACACACAGGGACACCGTAGCATTGCCCGGAGAACAATTAGGGTGTACTAACTTGATTAATCACATGATTAATGTGCACCCAGAAACACCACCAATTTTTGTACCAGCTTACCGCATACCACACTCCCAACGTACACTTGCAAATCAGTATGTCGATGAAATGTTAAAACTTGGAATTATTGAGCCTTCAGTCTTCCCGTGGAATGCCCCATTATTCTTCGTGCCCAAACGAAATGGAAAAATGCGTGCGGTAGTAGATTACCGTAAACTAAATAATCACACAATCCCAGACAGATTTCCCATGCCATTCCTAAGCGATGTTCTACAGAATATTGGTCCTGAGGATAATATATTCTCGACCATCGATCTCCTAAACGGCTATTATCAGATTAGGGTATCTAAGGAGTCACGTAAATACACTGCCTTTTCAACAAACAGAGGCCATTATCAATATACAAGAATGCCAATGGGACTGAGGACAGCCCCAGGCACATTCCAGCGTCTTATGAATTACGTATTGTCCGGAATTTTAGGACAAGGAATATTTGTTTATCTTGACGATATTATAATCGCAACAAAGAATATTAAGGATCATCTCAGGAAATTAGACTTACTCTTACAAAAGCTTAGTGATGCTGGTTTAAAAATTAAACTTTCTAAATGCAAATTTTGCTTTAAGGAAATAAATTTCTTAGGCCACAAATTAAGTTCTGATGGTATTCACACCACTGATGACAAAATACAGGCAGTGAGAGAATTTCCTGAACCCACTACGACTGACGAAGTTAGACAATTTTTAGGTCTGGCTGGGTACTATAGGTCATTCGTACCACAGTTCTCTCATATAGCCTTTCCTCTATTCCAACTACTCAAAAAAGATGCTGTATTCCAATGAGAAGAAGAACAAAAAAGGGCATTTAACAATCTACAAATTAAACTAACAAATGCACCTTGTTTAGCATATCCAGATTACACAAAATCATTTCTTATTTGTACAGACGCATCAGTTAAAGGATTAGGGGCTGTACTGATGCAGGAAGATAAAAAAGGAAAGAATCAACCAATTGCATTTGCCAGCAGACAAACAAGAGGTGCGGAGAAAAATTATTGCACTACAGACATAGAGGCACTTGCGGTGGTTTTTGCATTACAAAAGTTTCGAGATTTGGTATATGGTTACGCAATCCACTTATTCACCGACCATAAACCACTGGTGGGTATGTTTAAAGAAAAACTCCTTTCTGGGAGGAGAGCAAGATGGAAATGTACAGTTGAAAACTACAATGTACAAATTCATTATATACAAGGTAAAATGAACATAGTAGCTAACACATTATCTAGGAACCCGAACACAATTCAGGTCGCGGCGTTAGATCTCAAAGGAAATATCCCAAACCACGAGGATATCGCAAAGGCACAAAGACTTGACCCAATATGGTCTAAAGTTATATACAAGTTAGAAAGTGGAGATGACATACAATTACCCAAACTGCATGTTCCACTTGAACAATTCACAATGGTCAATAATACATTATACAAAATTAACTCTAAACAACCAAAACGCCAAAGAAATACTAACCAGTTGGTAGTACCTAATGACATGATACCCCAAGTATTACGATTGATACACGACAGCCCACATGCAGGACATCCTGGAAAGGATAAGACATTCAGCCAAGCCCAGCTGTTATATTACTGGCCTTCATTACGAAAAGATATAAACAATCATATAGACAAATGCGAATCATGTGCGAAACACAAAGGATACCCAATCACACCTGCACCGATGGGTAATTACCCTGTACCACATCAACCATGGGACGTTGTCGCTGTTGATTTACTCAAGATGCCATTATCATACAATAATAACTTATACTTATTCGTAGCAACGGATCATTTTTCCCGTTATGTTATTTTAGCTCCAATTAAAGATAAGACAGCAGAGACAGTAGCAAAGGCAATAACAGGTAATGTAATATGTCGCTTTACTACCCAAAAGGTACTAATAAGTGATAATGGAGGAAAATTTAATTCTGAGATCTTACAAGAAATATGTAAACAATACAACATCAAAAAGGTTAACGTTTTAGCCTATCACCCAGCATCGAATGGGTTGGTAGAGAGACAAAATAAAAAAGTATTAGATGTACTACGACACATTCGCAGTGAAAATTATGCAAGCTGGGATGATTGGATTCCCAGAGTAGAAGCCTCAATTAATGGATCTATAAATAACTCCATAGGTGACACACCACATTTCATTATATATGGCACAGATAAAAAATTACCATATGAGCTCCTAGAAGGTGACAGCATGCCTATATACAATTACGATGATTACACTAAATTCCGTTTACGTGAATTCCAGGACATACACAAAAGAGTCAAAAAACAATTAACGATGTCCAAGGAAGAAATGACGGAGGCATTTAACAAGAAGGCAAGAGATTCACCTATCAGCTTAGGAGACATTGTTTATGGTGTCATTCATACGAGAGACAATAAATTATCCCCAAAATTTGAGGGCCCATACAGAGTAATTAACATAAAATCAAACAAAGTTTTAATTAAGTCACTTTCAAGTGGCGAGGAGAAACAAGTTCATATTGACCATTTAAAACGAGTTTCAAGGGAATTATCCCATAATTATTCAGCCTCGGATACAACCGAACAGGCGAACGTACCTCAGGAAACCAAGCAAGAAAACAACAATGATCACAAAAAGAAATTAAGGTCATATACCAAACAATCGAACATTGGTGCAACTGTTCCAATCAAATCTACAGTACATCATTTACGAGAATTAAATATCGATTTAAACTCCTTCTGTAAATGAAATAACAATCAACCGTAACGCACATCATCACTATCATCGACCACAGCATGACCATATTAGGAAATTAATAGATTTTTTTTTTCAGTAGGTTACGATGAAGGGACTTATGCTATGGATTCTCCTCTACATAGCAAGAGGATATGCGCACTTAGACCCCCAACACATAGTACGACAAGGATGCCTCATAGCTCCAACGGCCACGACTACAATCGTTAAGGACGTCATGAGTACTGAAATAAGTCTAGATTACTTGTATGAATTACCTACTTATCTAGACAGACTTGCGACGCCGATGCGAACTCTGGACTTCATGATAGGAAATTATGTTTCACAAGCACATAACACCAAGGAAGTGAATGAAATGGTAAAGTTAGCGAAATGGAAACTAGAACAGGCAAAGTCAACTATGCTCATCATGATCCAAGATCTCCCATCTTATGGAACGGAGGTGCTGAGCAACAGGAACAACATCACACGTACTCGCCAAAAGTGCGGTTTGTTCGACCTGGGTGGCGCAGTTCTTGGAAACATCTTTGGATTGGCTACAGAGGATGACCTTAAAGAAATAAACAACAAATTTAATAAGATAGCTCAGGTACTAACATACCAAGATAAATTCATCACAGGACAGAACTCAGCAATGAAGACAATTGTGAAATATCTGAAAAAAGCAGAAAACATAGCTCTCGAGAGTGTAGATAAAATAAATGAAATGGAGGGAAACGTTACACTTTTCCAACACTTCTCCATCATCACAGAACATATTGACACGATTATACTACAATTAGAGAATACTAGAGATCGTTTCAGGGCACTTATGCAAGGAATTTCGAATGCTGGTGATGGCAAGATCACAATAGACTTACTCCCAGTTCATGAGCTACGTCAGATAGTTAGTCAAGGCATACATAAACATAAATTGAAGCCGTTGTTCCGCAGTAGGGAATTCATGCAAAAATACCCATATTTAGAAGCAACACTAACACCAACATCAGTAGTAGTTCATGTACCATTCATAACTGAAGACCTGTTCACAGTATACCAAATACACCCCTTCCCCTATAAAAATAACAACACTTTGGTCATCATCAACATCAACACAGACACCGAACTCATCATGGTCTCCAAGAGACGGGACACTGTCACTTTCGCAAGTGAATCAACGATTGAACGAAAGTGTCGCACATCCTTACATGCTGTTCATCTTTGTCCTGCGTACATTTTCACGTTTCAGCCTACTGATACAGTCCCTTGTGAAATGGCTATCATCAGAAATGACAATATTCATCATCATTGCAACTTCACTTTTGCTCCAGATAAACTTGTACACCATCAACGCATTGGACACTCACAGTTTTTTTATTTCCCTCATAACACATCAGTTTACATAGTCTATCCAGATATACCACCATCTCATACATCAGCATCAGGATTATACATAGCACCTGACTACTGTGCGGTATTTACACCAGCCATGTCTACTTTATCCACCATCAATCACTACGCCATTCTCAATCATACACACAAACATTTCCACCCACTGCCTGATATGAACTTAAACATGAGCACAAGTATTAAGTTGACTTCACCTAAGTTTGAAACTATGCAGCTGATCAATGAAACAATGAAGCCCTGGGAAGATTTGAGTATGAGTATGTTCAACCCATATTTTGTGTATAGCCCAGCACCTACTGTCTTTATAATCGTCTGCATTGTAGTTGCAGTACTGCTGTTCGCAATGCACAGAATGCATGCAAGAATTGCTAATTTGGAGTCATTATTTAGTGGGGGGAGAGTTAACATCCAAGTTAACCTCCCTGAATGAAGTGTACATATTTTGTATATAGTAATAATTATATATATATATATATATATATATATATATATATATATATATATATATATATACAAAGAAGAATGACCCATGTATGGCATACCAGTACCATTATCTTTAAATGAAATATTAATAACTCTTACCATAATCTTAATTTTAAACTTTTTTTTTTTTCTTGCATGTATGCATTTCACTAAAATAACCCAAGTACATACTGTAGTTAAATAATTTACTTTTAATGCATTTATTCAAATATGTATACAACTTGTTTAAAATGTAATATTACTGAATAATCACAATTTACTATAAATATTATATGTATACAATATTATAATCAATATTATGTACTAATAGATTAGCATGTGTCAATGATAATTGCTGTCGGAGGGCCTTCAGCTGCGTGGACCGAGCATATGTTATGAGTCCATATTATAATTACAAATCATAATAGATAGATAGATAAATAGATAGATAGACAGCTCTATGCGAGCCTGGGAATGGGAAATGATCTTGCAAGTTACACTGAGGAAAAGCTGACGACAGACTAGGAAGTAGGAGTCAGGAGATGATGCAGTTAGTTTGTCAGCGATCACCATGTGAACACACATACACACATACTCACACACAGGCTTCTAGAACTTTCCATCCACAGGGAACACACGTGATACATCTCCTGTTCCACCAGAATTTAGGAAAGAGATCTCAGAAGGAAGCTAGCCATAGAACAGACAGGTCGTCGGGAGAAGGGCTTAGCAACTTGAGAGAGAGACAGAGAGAGCGAGACAGGGAGATAGCTCCCTGGACTCTACTTTATACTTCGCTCTGTGTGAGAGACTTGTTAATATTTCCAAGACAAATAAAAATAGTTCCAGACTATTCTTTACCTCTCCTTGTCATTGAATGACAAATGGGAAAGAAGATTATTTACTTACAAAGCTACTCAAGTATAACAACCGCTCGTCCACAAGTCTAAAATATATATAACCTCTCTACAAGTAACTACAAAGTCTTTTATGACAAAATTTGTCTGGACCGATAACTGTGAATCCTCTTTCAGTAAACTTAAAGCTATCCTATTAAGTCAGCCTGTGCTCGCTTCTCCAAATTTTGCTAAGCCTTTTAAGCTGGCTGTTGACACAAGTGATACAGGAGCTGGGGCTGTTTTGCTGCAAGAGGATGATCAGGGTATTGAACACCCTGTATCTTATTACAGTAAGAAGTTCACTCCACCTCAAAAGAACTACTCAACTATTGAGAAAGAGCTTTTGGCCTTGATTTTGGGTTTACAGCATTTTTCATTTTATTTGTGTTCTGGTTTTGACCCCATAGTCATTTATACCGATCATAACCCACTGAATTCCTTAGTAAGTTTAAAGATAAAAATCAGAGATTGACAAGATGGAGTCTACTTCTTCAGGAGTATTCATTAGACATACAACATGTCAAGGGGAAAGAAAATGTTATTGCAGATTGCTTATCTAGACTTTAGACAGATTGTTTTAGAGTAATAAGAAATTTCCTTTGTAAATTTCTTTTTCTTTGTGGGGAAGTGTTACATAGCCTAAGATTTCATCATCCTTTGTATAATTCTAATGTACAGTATGCTGCATGTTTGATCACAATTCGCCACGTGGCTTCCATAGTGACCAGGTTTGCGTGTTCTACCTCACTTCCCCCTTCTCCCCTTATAGTAGAGTAAGTCGTTCTTTCTGTTGTTCAGAACATGACTGTCAACTCCATCCCCTAATGCCTTCATTTGCGCGTCCTTCTTACAAGTTGAATCAGGCTCTGCCGGCCCCCTATATAATGAGCTCAGTCTCTGTATTAGTTGCCACTTAGATCTACTCCTCATTCTGTTCACATCACTGTCCTTCCCTGTACAGTGTATTATTATTTTTGTGAGTGCTCAGGAAGTCTCCAGCCATCTAGCTGCTGTATAATTTGAGTATAAGTGTTATTACCATTTTTCTTGTACTGTATAGCATAGGACGTTAGTTCGTGAGCCTGGTAAAGTTTTTACTGTCAGCCAGTATTAGTAATATTTTGTATATGTAATAATATTATATCTTGCTTTAACTGAGCATTATCCGGTTTTCTCATTTTATCAGGGCTGACTTAGATAAATTTGCTCTTGCTAAATTCGTGTTAATGGAGGCTACTGCAGTTAACCATATATGTAACCTGTTTTTCCATTACATTATCCTTATGCGTCCTGAATGTTGTTAGTTTGAGCATTAAACTTTAACTTGTAATTTTACCTAAGTCTTTTGTTTTGAACCTGGAACTTTGTGGGACAGTAGTGATTTTAGTATTCTCACTTGAAGTATTCATTATCTCTCTCTGTTCCGTTACAATATATATATATATATATATATATATATATATATATATATATATATATATATATATATATATATATATATATATATATATATATCTGTTCCATAACAATATATATATATATATATATATATATATATATATATATATATATATATATCTCTGTTCCATAACAATATATATATATATATATATATATATATATATATATATATATATATATATATATATATTGCACTGTATCACTAAATGCATACTGAAAAAATAACAACTTAAGAAATAATATGTGACAATATTAAATACTGTACTGTATAATCAAAAACCGAAATGCATTATTACAGTCATTTTCTAATACTAATATCCAGTCCAGCCTTCCTTCTTGTCAGTAACTGCCTGTAACCTTCGATGCATACTAGAAACAGTTATACACAAGACAAGGATTGGCCACAAACAAATGCCACTGCTCCTGCGTGTGCTGCACAAGTTGTCGGGTTGTCCCCTCTTGTGCTGACGCCCACGAGTTCACCATGTTTACTCACAAGTCCTCAATTGGGTTTAAATCGCAACACTTAGTGGGCCATTCAAGCATCTGTATGTTAGGATGATTGGCAAACCATTGCTGAACTATGCGGGCCGTATGGATGGGACTTCTGTCATGACTGAAAAGTATCGGACCAGTAAAAGGGAAGTTATTTTCCTGGAGAGAAGGCAGAAAGCTCTGTTCCAAAAGCTCTATATATTTGGCAGCTGTAAAGCGTCCTTCAATAGAGGTTAGGTTTCCCGCATCGTGGAGACAGATCCAGCCCCAAACATTGCAGGTTAAATGGCCGCTGTGTGCTTCCACATATATATTTTGTCTGGCATACCTGGGAGAAAATAATACTTTCATTTACTAATAATCAGGCCCACTGTTTCGATTAGAATAGTAGTAACCTATGTGAATAATTTGTTTCCTAATAGTTAATTTGTTGTTATGCAAATCACAAAGCTACACTTCATACTACACGTAGAATGCAGCTTACTGAAAAGGTGCTTTTGAACCTACCGAGTAGTTTGCTCACTACATGTTTTTCCACTATAATCGATAAAACAAAGATCAAGCAATACATAACTATTAGTATCGAGAAGAGAGTACGTTCCCTATATTGATATTGGCAAGGTGTGGTGACTATGAGGTTTAATGAGGGAATGAAGTGTCAGCTTCGTGGATGCCACACAGTAACAGATTGCTTAATATATCTCTCTCTCGGTGAGCCGTGGAAACTTCAGCACAGGTGCTAAGGACTGGTATATTGTTTTTATCGTAATTAATAATAAATTTATAGTTATTTCATATAGTATTTCATGTATTTCATTTCAGTTTTCATAATTCTCCATAGCATCTAGCCGCACAATTGAAACATATTATCTGGTATCATTTCTCCTCCAACAATTATGCCTGCCATATTATGTTGATTGGAAGGTCTTCTCATCAGTGAAGAGGACACATCCCCAAAAATCTAGGTCTCTATCGACATACTGCTGTGCGAACTGTAGTCTCATGGCACGATGGTCATCCGTCAAAACCTGCTGTATTGCTGGTGTTCAGTGATGAAGGCCTCCTTCATGAAGGCGTCGCCTGACGGTGCGGTCTGACACATGTAAATGCAGCTCCTCCCATATCCTGACAGCATTAGTTAGGGGCTAATCTTCGGTCTTGTTCAAGTGTTGTAGCCCTAGGAGGTCGTCCTCTTCCACGGTCTGAAAGATTTCCACTCTCCTCCCATCTATGGATCCATCTTTGCACTGTTGATCTTGTGATTCCTAATTGATTACTTATCGCTTGAATGTACAATCCAGCTTCCTGTAAACCAACAATCCTGGCTGTCAGGGCGATGTGTTCTTGCTTGCGGTTCATGGTCCTTCTTGGTGGTGTCTTGGCAAATTTCCAGGATCGCAGCTCCGTTATCACGTCAATTTTGTAGCAGATGAACCCATTTGCTGCATGAGACAGGTGTAGGAATTGTCTCGTCCCGGCATCTTACTGAACCTGATCAAAAACATGTGCCGAATTCCCTACTTCCATAGTAACTGACATTATACTGTTGTATCATCCCCCTACACTCATATTGTATTATGTTATACAGTGTGACAAAGGGTCTTAATACCTTACGTCAAACAGCAGTTAATTTCGCTTCTGTGTTCACGGTCCGTTCGTCAAACTTCCTATCATTAGGATAACCGACCACATACCCCGTTATCAGTACAGTATTATATTTGCTGTTACTGATACCTGACAAAATATGTCAGGTAGAAATGTCTGTCAAGTTAATATAATTCCCATCAGTAGTACAGTCCAACGTCGGTATTGCCCCTCCCCTACATAAAGCAGTGCAGCCGGTAAAAGGTGACTCCAGCCTTCTGATGATTCACTATCACCTCCAGCCACCTTCCTCGTAACAGATGATAAGGGCGATAACCTAATATTTGATAATTCAGATAAGTGAGAGTAACGAATCCAGTATCTGGCAAGAGGAGAACAGTCTACTCCATATGCCAATTCTTAATGCCCACTACAAACATTACCATAACCTGGGATATAATTGGAGAATGACAATATATATATTATTTCAGAATGCAGTTGTATAGTTTTTAGGAATTATTACATTCAGACGAGAGTAAGGCAGCCTGGATCAGACCCGTAAAGACCTAAGCAGATTTTATGCTAAAGATCTACACAGGAGTCACTAGGTAGGATAACCATAGGGGACTTGAAGTGGAATAGGGGAGTATTCTCTGACACTCATATCATTTGTTCCAGTAAACGGAACTAGGTTTCAATTATGTGCCATAAATTTTCCCCTCACTGTGAGTTTGTATAGAGTTGAGATTAATGTAAGCCAGCTAACCTGCCTAAGTGGTTAAGTTTTTTCTAACAAAAGATTTTCCCTTGGCACTGTAAAGATACTCCATAGCGACTTGCTAATGTAGTACTAAGCAATACTGAATTTCAAAATATACCCGTATTCCCACTGTCCTAGGAGACATAGCCAGCCCAAGCAATATACTTTTGAGGATTACACCTAAATATCCTCTGGATCTATATCTGATATACCATGTCATAATGCACAGATGCATCTTTGATTCATAACCTATTGTGATGCATATATATTAAAGCAAAAACCATTCTCGGCTGCAAACCTAGAGAAGACTGCTTCGAACCTGCAGCAATGTGAACCCTTGCCTCTGTCACGCCACTGTTGCCAGGTGAGATGAGCACCCCACCACGACTGTGGTGGAGTGGGTGGCCTCAAGTCATCTGTCTGGAACTGTACATGCATATTTTCCCACAAGAAATACACTCTTTGAGCAGCACACGTTAGTTAGGAAGTGTGTAAACATAAAGATTTCTTAGTTCCTCATTAAATGAATATTATTTTCTGTGTACCTTATCTGTGTCCCATTCTCTATTGCTAAATCCATACTAACCTATCTGTATGTCAGTTTAACTTCCTGTGACTGGGAAGGGAATAATTTCTGACAGGGATTAGATGGATAAGGTGAAGAAGTGGGGACGAAAGTTAAGGAGAGATACAAATAAGCCAACCATGGAAGAAGGAGCTGTTTCCTCGGAATCAAATGAGTTAGACTCAGAATTTCGTGAGTGGACAGAGACATCAGATAAGAGTATTCAAACCTTACATGATGTGAGTGAGGGACATCTAGGGATTGAAGGTAGCCAGGACACTTTTAGAGAACTGGATAGTGAAGCCTTGAACACTTTATGCTTGCATTCTGGCCGTACTTATCAAACAGTTCCTGAACATTCAATTAATTCCAAAATGGCTACAAGTCTCACTGAAGAAGGCACACCCAGTGCAGAAGAGACTGTAGACGTATGAGCAGGCTGCAGCAGCACCCTAGGTCACTCAACCAGATATGCAAGGTCCACTAACCTCTGATATTAATGCAACCACTCACATACCCACTTACACCTGAAGCATGTTCAGTACACCATTAACCTTTGGACAGCAAGGGCAGTATAATTTATTTTCTAATGTTTCTTATGCTAATCCATGGGGCATGAATACTAACGGTATTGGCATGCAAACTCAGGTGAACCCTCCTCCCTTGTGGCATATGCCTAGCATGGCAACCACTAATCTTAACCAGGCCAAGGCTAAAAAGCCAAAGGTACAAAGATGGTGTGTCATACACGGGGAGTGTCCTCATGCTTTGGACTATTGCCCTATTGTCTTTGCCAATAGTGAAAAATTGGGCAACCAGGCTAATTTGGGGGAAGCCCAAAGCCTCACGCAGATATAAATCGAAAGATTAGACAGTCCACCGATGTGTGTGTGGCAGCTATAAAAAAGGTGGATCTGCTGTCGATTCCTTGGATTATAGGGAAAGGCCAGGTGTCTTTGATAGTGGACACCAGGACATGTGCAAACATTATTTCTAGCAAAGTGCTGGAAAGACTAAGACATCTAATGCCCCATACAAATAGGACAGTATCGGCACCCGATGTGATTTTGACAGGTGTGACAAGGAGTTAAATGAAGATCGTGAGCCAGGTACCGTTGACCTTGAGGGCAGATAAACGATCTCCTGTATTACGTGCTACGTTTTATGTGGTTGAGGACTTCCCTCTGCCAGCTGATGGATTATTTTGAATCAATAGAGGAGTATAACGTGATTATACACCCTCAGAGACATTCCATTTCCTTTAACCCGTAAGCTTCGAAACTCCCATATCTGAACGTTCCTGAGTGTGTGTGATACACCCACATCTGGCACGAACCTACTTCCGAAAGTGGGACAGATTGTAGGTCACAGCGACACCTGTCAGCCCCTTCTCACCGTTTCCCGGGCCAGTCACCTGCCAGTCACGATGGAGGGTGGATGTAGCGAGCAGTCACGGGAGTGTTCTACCTCCAACCATACTGTTCCACTACATGTTATGTTCTATGCTATATTGTTATGACTAGTAGAGTCTGAGTGTATAAAAAATAAATAAAATAATAACTAAGAAATTATATATATATATATATATATATATATATATATATATATATATATATATATATATATATATATATTTAACTCATTTCAGGTTCTTCAAACTCGTGTAATTTTCCTTAGGAAAATGAACTCTTGTAATTTTCCTCAGGTATATGACACGAGTTTGTAAAAAAAAAAAAAAAAATCATAAAACAAAATGATAAAAATCCCTCGATGCACTTCCATAGCCAACCACCTTTCATTGTCACGACTCAGTCGTTTACCACTGAGCTATCACGGCCCTTGGAAATGAAAGTCAGACATTCATACCATAGTTTCCCATATGTCTTTCAGTTAAAAAAAAAAAAAAAAAAAAAAAAAAAAAAAAAGGATAATGAGAGTCTTCAACCATTTCGCAATTTACAGCTACCTATTTTCCCATGTACAGTTATGTGTCTATATGACTTGACAATAACCCTGTAATCCATATCCATGCTTATTATTTTTACTACTGTTCAGTTTCAAATGAATGTGGGGAAGGCAGGATATCTGAACCTTGACCCCTCTTTATTGAAACCACCCTTATTAAAGACACCACAGTATAATAATGACAGCATTTTAGCCAACTTTCATCCCATCCATATGTATGTGTGCCTAAATGACTTGAACATAACTCTTTCATCCATATCCATGTCCACCGTACTGTACAGTGTCAAAGGAATGCGAGGAATGCAGGAAATCTAAAACTTAACCATGCTAAAGTGACAACCCCGATATATCACCCACAATATTTGAAGATTAGGCTTCCTCTACCTCATCCAACAACAGATTGTTAGTCATCTTCTATAATCACATATCATGAGTAAGGAGATAGATTTACTACAGCCAGGAAATAGGTGTAATTCACTGTGCACACTTGATTTCCGGCAGCCCCGCCTTCGTCCCTTTATCCCTTACCCTCACCTGCCCTGTGGAAATGGCCTTGACCTGCCCGAGCCCCGTCTCATCACCCACCGGTGTTCTCTCTCTCTCTCTCTCTCTCTCTCTCTCTCTCTCTCTCTCTCTCTCTCTCGTTTTTATTATCATCAGTGGTGTTGAAATATTTTATTTCCTTATTTTTCCCGGTACACATCAGCCTCTTTATCAGTACACCCTTTTTTACCCCTATGGTTTGCATATCCATATCCTCTCTCTCTCTCTCTCTCTCTCTCTCTCTCTCATTTTTATTATCACCAGTGGTGTTGAAATATATTTTTTTCCTTATTTTTCACGGTACACATCAGCCTTTTCATCAGGACACCCCTTTTTTCCCTTATGGTTTGTTTCCATACCCATTTCCACGTATTTTTCTTGTATTGTGTGTGTGTGTGTGTGTGTGTGTGTGTGTGTGTGTGTGTGTGTGTATGTGTGTGTGTGTGTGTGTGTGGGTGTGTGTGTGTGTGTGTGTGTATGTGTGTGGGTGTGGGTGTGAGTATGTGTAAGTCTGTCAAAGAACGGCAGTCTTGCATGAGGGGCGCGGCGTAGCCAGTGGGCTTTTTTCTTGTTTTTCACAGTACACATGATCATTTTCATTATCACTCCTCCTTTTTCCCCCATAGTTTATGTTTTGCACCGATTTACACAGTTTAGTGGCTAGTCAGGACACACACACACACACACACACACACACACACACACACAACAAATTCTTAATAACTAGCTAACTTATGATCATACCAGGGCATTTTAGCGAGCTATTATCAGGTGTACAGTTGTGTCGGTATGACTTGAACATCATCCTATCAGTCATATCCATGCAATATCCATATCCATATATTATTCTTATATTCCACGGTCCACATCAACCACGTACTTTATCAGTACACCCATTTGCTGATATGGTTTTCATTTGTATCGGCGTATTCATTTTATTTTAGGGTCTGCTCTGATGCTCCATTTTCCTTCACACTCGGTAAATGTAAGATGTTTTATGTCACCAACTTCTCTAACTTCTGATCACAACTTTGCCATTACCACGACATTTCAGACAAAATAATGTTTACCGGAGGATACACAGATACTGTATATGGTGAGTACAATGATATATATTTCATGTTGTTTTGCAAGAGCTGAGTTTTGGCCAGAAAGCCGCACAGGCAAAGGGTCCCTGTGAAGTAAATGCCGCAGCCAACGGGTTAATGGGAAGGAGTTTGTGGCTCTCATTCCCTCAGCAACCGAAGCTGGAGATAGTGGCGTCCAACAAGGAGCCATTCAACCAGTTGTGAACCTGACAAGTGAAGCGTCAAGGGAATCACCAGACGAACACGAAACGGAGGGTATGGACTGGAAGCAGGTCAGGGCTACAGTGAGTGGGAATCACCACTTACCCAGTCAGACTGTTTGCAAAATTCCTGTCCGAGTACTTGATGTGTTGGTGGGAACTGACGTGGCATGCTTACCAGAGACCATAAAACATAAAGCATTGTCAACAGAGTCCAACCTGAGCAGTGTCCGGCAAGACCAGACGACGTCCCTTTTCATCACAAATATGATTGGTGGCACAGTTAAGCTCAGAGATGGTTGTTATGTAGGCGACAATGTGCTATGGTGCCCCCATAAGGGAAGTCAACGATATACTGGTGGTCTCTCCAGTAGTTACATCACAAACAACGACTCATTTGGAACCTACACATCTTGGGAGAGGAAATCTGCTAGAACAATACGTGAAGGTAACAGATAATGGCGATCATAAAACGCGATTGCTAGCACTTCTTAAGGACTTCTCTGATGTAGTGTCACTTCCAAGAGAAGCGCTGGGTAGGACGGATAGGGTTTGTGCCCTGGTATAAATCCGATATATGTGCCTGCCTACCGTCTACCACACAGCCAAAGGAAAGCAGTGGAAGAGGAAGTTGAGAAGATGCTTCATGATGAAGTCATTCAGCTTTCTTCCTCGCCTTGGAATGCACCACCCTTTCTCTTGCCTAAAAAGGACAGTGGTGTGAAACCTGTTGTGGATTTTCGGCAAGTGAATAAGGTAACCGTACTGGAACGTTATCCAATTCCTCATCTCAGAGACTTACTAAAGTCCCTGCGTAAGGGAAATACCGAGTTCACTTGCCTGGATCTAGCGTCAGGGTATTGGCAGTTGGAGCTGCCCGAAGAGTCTTGTCCTATCACTGTCTTTAGCACTCACCGAGGGTACTTTGAATTTCTCCGGATGCCTTTTGGACTGAGTAATGCTCCTTTGACATTTCAGAGGATGATAAATCAGTTGTTTGGTGTCATGTTAGGGAAAGACATCTTGGTGTATCTAGATGACTTAATAACTGTGAGCAAGGACATGGACACTCATTTCAGTAAGTTAAAACGAGTGATGGAAACCTTAAGATCTGCAGGGCTGAAAATCAAGTTGTCAAAGTGTGAATTCCTGAAGTCAAGTGTTAGATTTCTAGGGCACTTAGTTCACAGTGATGGCATCAAGGCTCTTCCGGATAAGGTTACTGCCATGATAATTTCGCTACACCCAAGTCCAAGGATGACGTTTGCTCGTTTCTAGGGCTCACTGGCTTCTACAGGAGCCTTGTCCACAAACTTGCTGCTATTGCATCGCCATTAACAATGCTACTTAACAAGGATGCTGCATGGAAATAGGGATCATCGGAAGAGAAAAGCTTCAACGACCTCAAGAAGGCCATGACAGTGGCACCTGTGTTAGTATTTCCTGATTATACTCAACCTATTGACCTGTGCACGGACGCCTCAGGTTCGGGACTGGGAGCGGTGTTACAGCAAAAGGATGAGAAAGCCAAACACACATCATTACGTATGCCAGTAGGGCACTAAGACCCCCAGAAAAGAATTATTTGGCGATGCACTTGGAGACATTAGCAGTTGTGTGGGTGTTAGGACATTTCCAGGTTATTTTCTTCGGCTACCAGATAATTGTTTTAACTGACCATGCACCTGTATGCGACTTGTTCAAAGGGAAAAACTGCACAGTAAGGTCACATATTGGTACAGCAAAGTAATGGAGTTTGACCCAGAGGTCAAATATTTACCAGGCCGTCAAAATGTTGTTGCTGACGTGCTGAGTAGAAACATTGCTGCTACCATATCTGAGGATATCCCTCTTTCTGGGTATTTCTCGGATACTGTAAAAGCGGAACAACGTAAGGATACGATGTGGTCTCAAGACATCTATGCCTTGAAGTCTGGCGACGAGTCTTGTCTACCTGAACTTCCGGTACCGATGACTCACTTCCTCCTTCAACAGGGTCTTTTGTAGAAGAAACCCCCAGGAAAGTGTACTGTTCCTGCTACTCTACAGTACAGTGAGCCGTGTTACAGTTGTCTCATGATGTGCCTCAAGCGGGTCATCCTGGACGTGACAGATGCATACGTGAGGGAAGAAAGAAATACTATTGGGCGACCATGAGGAAGGACAAAGAAGCCCACGTTAGTCAATGGGCCAAGTGTGCAGAATTACGAGGAATGACTGGACCTCCAACTCCCATCCTGGAGTATCCCCTACCGGAGAAACCTTGGGAAACAGTCTCCATTGATCTCTGAGCGTTGCCAAAGAGTCATCAAGGCTCAAGTTATCTGTTGGTGGCAGTGGACCATTTTTCATGATTCACTGTATTAGCACCTTTACAGACGAAAACTGCAGAGGAGGTGGCGCACGCTTTTGTAACCTCAGTGATTTGTCCATACTCTACACCCAAGGTATTGCTCAGCGATAATGGGAGTGAATTTTGAAACCAAGTGTTACAGGAATTCTGTCGTACATATGGGGTAAAGCAAGTGTTTGTTATGCTTTATAGTCCCAAGAGCAATGGCTTTGTGGAGAGGACAAACAGGAAGATATTGGAAGTCTTGAGACCAGTGATCAGCACATTGGAGGATAACAGGCAAGACTGGTTACCACACGTAGCAGTGACCAGCAACTCCTCAGACAATTTGTCAACTGGGAAGTCTCCTCATTACATCCTTTGTGGGGAAGAGAAGGTGTTACCCTACGATTTGCTAGCTGGACCTCCCACTCCGGTGTACAATCAAGAGGACTAGAACAGTCCAGCTTGCAAAGTTCCAGCACATACAGAGTGAAGTATGGAAAAGATTAAAAGCTTCAAGAGCGGAGATGATGGTGAAGCAACACAAAGGTAGTCAAGAAACGACACTGGAAGTAGGCCATAAGGTGAAGATCCATAACCCTGAGAGAACTTCCAAGCTCAAATCTAATTTCCGTGGACCATATTCCATTGCGGAACGAGTGCGTGGACACACTTATAGAATAAGGGATGATGCTAATGAAACTCAGGAGATAGTACATGCTGACAGGATCAAACCAGTAAGTCAAGAGCTAGCCCTAACTAACCAATCGTCTGATGTGTTGTCCCCTCTGTCTTCGTTACAGTCTATGTTGTCGTCCATACCTGTCTCTAACCAAGAGTATCGCAGCAAGCTATGATCCCACAGCAAGAGCGATTAAGAGAGTATCTTTTCTGGCTTATACTCCTTGTGTGTTGCTCGGAGTGGGCTTATGGAAGACGTTGGACACGAACACGACTGCACTAATGCCAGGAGCCCTGAAGAGCCCACTAGGAGAAGTTGTGGTGGTGGAAGATGCAGTATGCATCCACTATCCGATGGAAGAATATCTCCGAGCTCCAGACACTGTTAGAGATGCCTTCGAGGGATTAATTCACCTCAAACAGCAACTGTTGAGAGATAGGAAAATCTTTTGACCTGAACCCACAGCTGATGACCTCGGACGGTAGAGCTTTCATACAAACCTTGCATGGAAGTCAAGCTTCAGACTGGACTTACAGATAGGCTCACAGACAAGCTTACTAAATTACATGTCGCTTTACCTAATGCAGATTCTGATCTTTCCCAGCATGTCCAGGCATGTACTAAGAAAGGACTTGTGGATCTTCCAGGTATCCTGTCTCAAAAGCTCTTTGGTATGGTGTTAGACAAGGACGTAGTGCAATTGGGCAGACAGATGCATGATTTGGCATTGGCGGCTAAGGCAAATAACAGGCCAATCATACACGCGTATGAACAATTAGGTGAGTTCAATAACAAAGCTAATGAGATAATTGAGACTACTAACCATCTCGTAGGAGTTGTGAACAACATCCAAACTAACCTACCATCCCTAACTAGCTTAGTGTTAATCGCTGAGTTCTTAAGTGCTCTCGATGAGTCAGTCACTGCTTTGGAGTTGCATGCAGCCAGTATGGTGGACGGCTTAATCGATGGAAGTTTGAATAGGGTTAATGCTTTATTGATTCCTACTCATGTTCTAATCAGTGCTCTTGACGTAGCTATGGTGAAGCATGGACTTACACCACTTGTTGGTATGAGTCAAGTGGAATATTATTACCCATTGTTAGAAGCCCAGTTGACCCATGATGGCACCCTGATATTGGTGCCTATGAGGAATTCTATAACATACAATGATGGTTCATTCCTTTCCTTTTTGCTACTACTAACAACACACTTGTCATTTTGAATGAGGGACCAGAGGTGCTAGTTGTGTCGGATGACAAAAGGTATATAGCAGAAACGACTGTGGAAGAGTTTGAGAAGTGTAAGGCTTCCTTTATTGATCTCTATGTATGTCTTGCTTTCCAGATTGTCTTTATACCGTCAGACGTAGATGAGTGTAAGATGGCCTTGTTGGACACAAACATTTCCTCTACGTTACAGCGCTGCACTTTCCAACCCATTCAATTGAAGTCATTTTCCATGCTCATGTACATGCAAAACAAGATGATATAACACTGACATGTGGCTCACAGCACCAGTTCCTTACGGTAAGGGGTAACTACATTGCAACCGATTTTTGTAAGTTGCATAGTAAAGAGATAGTAAATCTACCTAACAAGCAGCATCTAGCTTTGTCGGTGAACTTCTCGTCCCTGTTACGACCCTTTCTACCTTCATTCAATATTTCTCAGTTGAATGTGAACAGGCTGTCTCATGTGTTAAAGAGAGTAGAATTTTTCTCCCATGTGAACAAGACTGATGTAGAACCATATGTACTGTCCTATCTCCCTTCATACCCTTCTCCTTCCTATTTTGGTCCTGGAGTTGGTCTTCTACTACTTGTGGTCTTGTCCTGTGTTTGTGTTTGGGGCTACTATCTGAAAGGCCTTAGAGTGAGAAACCCACTAAAACCACGGGTCCGTACTCATGGCTTGCAAGTGGACTTGCCTGAATAGTTAGCTACCCTACACATTGATTAGGCTACACAGTAGTTAGGACAACAATGTCGATGGGGACGTTGAAAAGGTGTGGCCGAGCAATGTTCTGGTGCAGACATCATTTCCACATTGGAGTTATGTCTCTCACTCCTTATACATGTTATATATATAAGTGTGTTTATTCATGTTTAGAAAAAGTGTATTGTAGCGTTGAGATGAAGATCCAAATACCACTTTAGTGTAAGCGTGGTGTGGGAATAAGATGAATGCCAGACGTGCGAAAGTCAGCATTTTCGGACGTAGGCAGTGAGGGTAAAGGAAAGCGATAGAGAAATATAAAATGTACTTGTTTAAGTCTTGGAGAAACCTATACCCCTGTTGGTATATTTAATGTAATTAATACTACTTTATTGACATGTATAATGTGTATGGTAGGGTTGTAATACACGCCTATTCATGGATAACTCTCACTGTCTCTGAGAGATATGGCATCTCTATATATGCTGACTTAAGCCCGCTTCCAGTGTGGGGTAGATTGAAAGCAGCAGAATACTCTCAACCTTCGTAAGAGGGAGACGTGCTACTCAGATACGCTCTCTTGTCGCAGTTGTATCTTTCTGTGGTGAATAAAGGATATAAAACACACCTGCTCCAGTTTCTGTTCACCTGCACGCTACCATTCTACAGGATTATTCCACCAATATTCCCGCCACCTGCCGTGCAGAGAGACATTGCAGGAAGTGCCAGCTGGGAAACTTAGTGACTTCCAACCAGCGGGTACATAAATTAGTGGTCAGCTGTGGAATTCCTATGCCAGCGGGAACGTGTGTGTGTGTGTGTGTGTGTGTGTGTGTGTGTGTGTCCGAGTAACGGACATGAAAGCTCTGAAGGTCGCGGTATATTGCCGATGCTGTCGTGTCCAGCTATGATACCACTCGCTCAAAAATTTCAAGAACACCAACAATAATAGCAAACTCAGTAGTCACAACCTGAAGTATAAAACTGAGCTACAACAACAACAATAACAGTAACAACAAAGCATAAAAAGTGGAATTAATGGGAATAATAATAATAATAATAATAATAATAACAATAATGATGATGATAATAATAATAATGATAATAATATCAATCAATCAATCATTTCCTGTGGCACCCCGCGGGATGCATAGGGCCTGAATGAACTCTCTCCACCAATATTTGTCTCTTGCCATCTCCTTCAGGTCCCACCAACACTCCTCTCCTGCTTCTTTTTTCATTGTCCGCAACCAGGTTTTCCTCGGCCTACCTCTACCTCTTCTTCCTCTAGCAGTCCACTCTGGCACATCCTGTATTAAACTACCTTGTTTTCTGTGTATGTGCCCCAGCCACTTCCAGCGAGACAGTCTCACATATTCGTTAACTGGTTCAACTCTCGTAATATCCCTTACTCTTGCATTTGTAACTCTGTCTTGCCACTTTACCCCAAGAATCCTTCTCAGTATTTTATTCTCAAATCCTAATACTTTCTGATCTGTTGCAATTGTACTGTACCATGACTCATGCCCGTAAATTAAAATTGGTCTAACCATGGAATTGTAAATTTTCACTGTAGTATGTACCGAAAGCATATTATTATTCCAAACAGATTTCAACATTCCAACAGCTCGCCAAGCCTGTCTAATCCTCTCCTCAATTTCGTTGTTTAATGATCCCATTAGACGATACAATCGTTCCCAGATATTTAAAGTTTTCTACATTCTTCACCACATTATTCCCAATTACACAATCGATTTGGTTCTCCACGTTCATATTAATAATTTCAGTCTTTCCACAATTTATTACCAATCCCACTTTTTCTCCTTCCTCCATCAGACAATCAAGCACCCTCCGCATCTCGTAAATACTTCCGCAAATCAGTACAATATCATCAGCATAGTCCAAATCCATCAGCTTCTTATTTTCTTTCCAGTTAATTCCTGCAACTGTTCTCCTTACAACTTTTTTCATAACATAATCCATAACCAAAACAAACAACAATGGCGAAAGAACTCCTTGAATCACTCCTGACCTAACTTGAAATGGATCACTCAAAGAACCACCCACCATTACCTTACAAAAAGTATCTTCATGCAGGCTTCTAATAATATTTACAAACTTTTCTGGTATACCATAGAATCTCATAATTTTCAACATAGCTCCACGTGAAACACTATCAAACGCCTTTTCAAAATCCACAAAACACATACTAAGTGGCATTTTCATCTCATTAGCTTGTTGCATTAGATGCCTTACAATAAAAATCTGATCATACAACCTCGACCCTTTCTAAATCCCGCTTGTTCTTCTCTTAAAATTTTATCATTTACTGGCTCTATTCTGTTCAACAAGATTTTGGAAAAGACTTTTGCAACTACAGGTGTCAAAGTTATCCCCCTCCAATTGCCACACATGCTTAAATCTCCCTTTTTTGGTATTTTTATAATCACTCCATTTTTCCACTCTTCTGGAATTCCACCATTATCCCAAGCCACATTAAAAAGTTTCAAAAGCGCATTCAACTCGTCATTTTCCACCTTAAGCATTTCAGGGAATATTCCATCCTCTCCTGGGGCCTTAAAATTCTTTAACTCCTTTATAGATTTTGCTACCTCTTCCAAAGTTATATCCCCTGTTTCTATCTGCAAATCTCTCTCGGCTGGCAAAATGTCCTCTTCAGCTGGGATTGATCTATTTAGAACAGATTCAAAGTGCTCTTTCCACCTTCCTTTTATATACAAATCTTTAGTCATCAAATTACCATTTCTATCTCGGACAGGTATTTCCTTCCTTCTCTTTTCAGTCCCAGTTAACTCCTTTATAGCTTGATACGCTGCTCTTGTGCTCTGACCGTCATTTTTACTTATTTTAATTTCTGTCTCTGTCGCCTTTTCATCATATAGTCTCCTCTTATCACGTCTAACGAGTCTTTTTACTTCAGAATGTAAACTCCAGTACTTTGCTCTAAGTACTTCAACTACATGGCCATCAACATGTTGTTGTTCACTTCTTAACTTAGCCTCTTTCCTTTTCTGAATTGCATTCCAAGTTTCATCTGACATCCACTTTTTCCTTCTCGCTTTTCCCTTTTTCTTAATAGTAACTTTAGCACTCTCATGCAAAACCTCTTTTACCTCTCTCCACATTTGATTAATATCATTGTCTTCAGATTCCATCAAAGTCTGCAGGACTAGAAACCTGTTCCTACATTCCCACTGAAACTTTTCCCTCGTGCTCTCATCACATCTCAGCTCATCAAAATCATAATTATTACCTCCTGTACAATTACCATTAACGTTTCTCTTAAGTTTTATTTTAATCTTTGACAAAAGTTGATGATCACTGCCTATATCTGCCCCCCTTCTTACGCAAACATCTTGCAAAAACTCCTATGCCTTCTGCTAATTGCAATGTGGTCAATCTGGTTACAATATTTACCACATGGTGAAATCCAAGTAGTCTTATGTATTTTTCTATGCTCAAAGATAGTTCCACCAATTATAAGGTCATTTGCCAAACAAAAGCTTCCAAGTCGCACCTCATTTTCGTTTCTTATATCAACACCCTCCTTTCCCATACAATCTTCAAAGCCATGCCTACTACTGCCAACAATGGCATTAAAATCGCCAATGCAAACTAACACATCATGTCTTGCCACTTTATTCACTACATCCTGCAGCTTCTCATAAAAGTCATCCTTCATTTCATCAGCAGCCTCATTTGTCGGAGCATACCCTACAACCATACTGATATTACCATGGTCAGATTTTAAACGAGCTTAAAGCAAGCACTCATTAATTGGTTCAAACTCACATACTGCCTTACAAGCATCTCCACTCAACAGTAAGCCTACTCCTTGGTAATGATTTCCATCACTCCTACCAGAAACCAACATAGTAATACCATCTTCCAAATTCATTTTATCAGCTCCAAGCAACCTCGTTTCTGTAAGGGCACAAATATCCATCTTGTATTCCTTGAACACTGAAATAAGCTCTTCCATTTTGCTAGCCTGATTGAGAAGTCGAACATTCCAGTTTCCTATTCTTAAGGTTCATTTTGGATGTATAAACTTATTTTTACACCGTGGGATTCTTAGCACCCCCTGCCCACTTAAGGGCAATAGAAGACGGGCAGCAACAATAACAACTAGAGCAAAGTGACCCGAGGTCACAACACCCAGCCCGCGCCGGGTGAATTGGGGTCAAAGTCACTTAGGGTGAAAGGAAATGAAGTTTTATGACTTGATAATAGAGCTATTACTGAAAGAAATGGCAGTTTCTGATATATAAAACTTTAACAGTTTATCGACCCGAGTTTGTTCTCTCAAGGTCATTCAAAGTCACATCTTATGGTACCAACAGAATCTCCATATATGACTTCCAATTAGTGATTAATAGTAACCGTGTGCCTGTTTCTCACGTTTGGCTGATATAAGCAGTCAAAATGTGTGCGATCCTGACTTTGACCTTTCAAAGTCACCTAAGGTCAATGTAACGGTACCAACAGAATCCCCACACATGACTTGCTATCAGTGATTAACAGTAACCATGTCTCTATCTCACCGTTTGCCTCCTATGGCACTTTGAAGAATTTGTTCCCTATATTTACCATTGGGCCTCAAATTTGGGGCTGCCCACTCCCACCCTTACCCCTGGTGGATTTTCACCAAAATCGAATTACTCCTCAGTTTCACATATGCAACACCTTTGCAAAGTTTGAACATGATACGTTCACAGGTTCAAGAGTTAATCGATTCACAGACTCTGTCACGAATCAAATTTGCGACATTTCCCTTTTGTGAGAAGCCACGAACTATTAGTGGAAAACTCACTGTGTATTGTTCAGTTAACCGCTCATGCAGACGGAAGCTTTGTCAAATCAATTTTTCATTGTCATACGTGATCGTCTTTGTGTGAGACATTAGCGCTTCCGCTGAGCGATTTGTTTTGGGCACGTTTCGCTCACTCGACCGTTAAAAAATGCGGCCTACTGCTCCCTTTTTTTCCCACGACTTACTCAGTCAAGTGTTTGCTGTGACGGAGAGAGGTCCTGTGCTCCAGAAGTGAGAGTAGAGAGAGGTCAGCTAGTACCCAAACTCCACTTTACAGTTTCTCCAAGCTCCCACCCTTAGTTCTCCAGATTTGGGTGATGCACAGCATTCATCGACCAGTATTTATTTTCGTTTTCCTAGTTTTAAGAGTTTAGTTAAGGTGTTTTTCCTAGACGTAAGAATTTAGCTCTTGTGTGAGTGAGTGAGTACGATCTCTTTATTTGAATTCATTAATTTGATTTTGAAATGCAACGTTAAATTTATTTTTGTAATCAATAGATTTAACAGTTCTTTTTCTTGAGCTTAATGTAATGTAAACTCTTGTTTCATTTCTCCACAATTAAGCTTATTTTCCATATAGCTCCTAGCTTGCATAAACGTTTGCCATTCATAACTGGTACTTAGGCCAGTCTTGTATTAAACTTAAAATCCGTTGTGCCTCCTAGGAGTTAAGCACTAGCAAGAACCTGATACTATTATTAGTATTAGTTATTTATTGTCAGGGGTGAAGTAACTTTCTCCAGAGGCTAACAGTACTAAAAAACAGCAATTGAGTGATTAGTCTCTGCTGTGTACTGTTGAGAAAGTTTATAAATTCTCGTTCTTAGAGAATCGTGCGAAGCAGGCCAGCGTAAAGTAATCGTTGCTTGATTTAGCAAGACAATCATTGTCCCTGCTCTTCAATATTATTGAATATTATTATCAATTAAATAATATTTAGCATTTATTTTAAAAACCCCGTGATATTTTAAAAAAACCGTGACAGACTCACAAATAAATATGCAAATAAACGCCGACGATCGCATACACCCCTTCCGCAATAAAATACGGGCGGGATGATGATGATGATCATCATCATCATCCTTAACATCATCATCATCATCATCATCATCCTAACCCTCTTTCCCTTCTAAGGACTGGATTGAGGTACGTTCGAGAGAATTAAGCAACAAGAAAGTAAGACATTGGAACAACTGCCTACTTGCCCAATGAACTGCGATACACATTTATTCACACATCATTCAAGTACCAGGAATCCTGGCTCAACCTTATAAATCTGACCATCAGTACTTATGGTGCCTTTTGCTTTATTAATGCTCTCCACATACATTTGTCAGGGATAATCAGCAGGCAATCAAAAAAAGAAAGAAAAAAAAAGGAAAGGAAAGAAAAAGAATGCTAAGCTATTATTATGAGCTTTTATTTTCATACCTTCTTCGATTAAGTTGATCACCTGTAAATTCTTTGCCTCATCAATTTCCTTAGTGATATTCTCGCTTTCTCACACAGACATATTTACCAAATCAATCAACCTCCTTCTTGACTCACTACGCCTCTTCCTGCGTTCAAACTAACTCATATAAACCCTTTTCACCGCTCTACCTTCTGACCAACTTCCTTACACTACACTATCCGCAAATTACTGTGCGATTCATTATATTTCAATCTCTCTATGAGCTCAACACACTTTCCTCAGCAGTATCATTTCCGCTGCTCTCATTCCTGACTTCTTGCACTGAAGGCATACCAAGGACTCACACCAATATTTTAATGTGTGGGCAATTTACATACCTTTCTGCAGTCATCGTGTAGCCTCCATACCCATGCCTCTGTATACTATTATAAGCTTCATAGTGTCAACCACCTTTCTTTCCTGTTTCACTCTAGTTTTTACTTTCTTCACACAGTTTCCTGTTGTTCCCAATAACACAAAATACAACTTCAGTAGATGCTAGCTTCGGAGCATTTGGTGTGGTGTGATATGGGAGGGTATTTGACGTGGTGTTGGAGGGTAATTTGTGTGGTTCGGTGTGGTGTAGGAGAATAATTATTTTGCGTTGTGTGATGTGGTGTAGGGCGGTAATTTTGTGTATGTACTTGGTGTGGTGTGGCATCGTTAAGTCGCTGAAAGGCACCTCCCATATTCTCGTCGAGGAAGCAAGAAGGGTTTGGATAACACAGTCTAGGACAGTAAGGTGTAATAAGCAAAATAATTTGGTTAGAAGCAGGTGTTAGGGAGCTTCTTAACTGACGAGAATACGGACCTACGATTGAAGTACTTCGTGTTCGAAAATCTTTAGTGAGAGACAGACTATCAGAGCCTCTCCTAGTGGTGTGCCCGCATCTAACAAATGAAATCAGTGGAGCATTAGTTCATTGTACTCGGTAATAAATGTAGGGTTTTCTAAATCTTAGCCTATCATGCACCCCTTGACGTTATGTATCGAGGGTGTTGTCCAACAAGTGTTCGCTTATGTTTTTTTGTCTGAATCAAAGGCACACAGATTAAACAGTACGCTCCTACATTTAGGATAATATAACTTCTGAACACAGAAGTGATCAGAATATCTCCTTGAACAGAGTTGTACTTATTTTTATTAAAGCTGTTACTTGAACAAATCTTACATACAAAAAAGATACACTTAAAAAATATTACCTTCATAGTTTAATACAAAGAAAAGTCTTCCTCTTTCTAACATGCGAAGCAACGGCTACAGTTCAGTTATCTATTTAAGCAGGGAATATTTAAAATTAACGCGTCAAAAATTAAGGTAACAAAACTAGTTTTAACTGGCAGAAGTAACCAGCACAGCCTGAGTAGAAAAAGAAAAAAAAAAAAAAAGATGACCTTGCATACCGACATTGCTTCCGAACCTAAGGGGGTCCATCCCCTGTGGGAGACGACCCGTGGGGTCTCACTTGACCCACTGGATCCATGTTCCTCCTAGCGCCAAATTTTCCAGGGATATACTCCTCATGGACCTTTTCCTATCATGGGCATATGTTGCTATCAGTGGGAGAGAGGTTTACTGTCGTTGTATGGCGGAAAATTACTATGAGTGACACGCTCTTCCGAGTCTAACAGCATTTTACCTAATGAGGCTTCAACAGTGATTTTCTTTCTAGAACCTAGAGCGATCACTTCAATTTTGTAGTTTATGATTCACAAAATCGTTTTCACATCATATCAATGTGCGAAAGGGAAAACAGTTACAAAAGTTCCCTCGCTCGCTGTGTGGGAAAATGAGCTTCATACTGGTACG
>NC_136978.1:37239930-37279930 GCF_032717465.1 Coenobita brevimanus
ATTGTTGAGTGCTGTGAAGAGTATGTACGAGGGAGCTAGGGCTGCGGTGCGAGTGGATGGTGAGCTGAGTGAGTTCTTTGATCTCAATGTGGGACTGAAACAGGGGTGTGTGATGTCTCCATGGCTGTTTAATATATATATGGATGGGGTTGTAAATGAGGTTCAAGGTAGGGCAGTGGATGTGGGGGTGGCCCTAATGACTAAGGGTAAGATTTGGAAACTTCCGGTGTTGCTGTTTGCTGATGATACAGTATTGTTGAGTGAAGATGAATGGGAGTTGCAAGGTTTGGTGAATGAATTTGGGATAGTGTGTAGGAGGAGGAATCTGAAAGTTAATGTAAACAAAAGTAAAGTTATGGTGTTTGAGAGGAATGAAGTCACAGAGTGTGCAGTGAGGTTGGATGGTGAGGATATGGAGAATGTGAGTGCATTCAAGTACTTGGGTAGTGTGATGAGTAAGGATGGAACTTTGGGGGATGAAGTACGTGAAAGGGTACAGCAGGGAAGGAAGGTTGTTGGTACACTGAAAGCAGTGATGAGAAATAGGGAGGTGAGTATGGAAGTTAAGAAGTCACTGCATGATGGTATTGTGATCCCTACCCTGACGTATGGAAGCGAGGCGTGGACCTTGCAAGAGGGGAACAAGTCAAGAGTGAGAGCAGTGGAAATGAGTTACTTGAGAGGAGCATGTGGAGTGACGTGGAGGGACAGGTTGACGAATGAAGAAGTGAAGGAACGTTGTGGGGTAGATGTGGATGTGGTTGAGAAGATTAGGAGAAATACACTGAGGTGGTTTGGACATGTGGAGAGAATGGAGAACGAAAGACTGACTAAGAGGGTGTATGTAGGTGAGGTGGAGGGAGGGAGAGGGAGGGGTAGACCGAGGATGAGGTGGAGGGATGGAGTTGAGAGGTATATGAGGGAGGGGAGGTGAGTTGGGGGGTGGGTAGTCAAATGGTGGGTGACAGAGTGACTTGGAGGCGTTTTGTTTTCGGCCACCCTTTGCGGGATTAGGGCGTCGGGCTATAGATAGATAGATAGATAGACATGACATTTAGTGCTAGGAGAGAGAGAGAGAGAGAGAGAGAGAGAGAGAGTGTGAGCTGTAATACGTCACCAATATCCTCACCTGGCGGTGCTGAATCACTCCAACCCCACTCGCCACATTCCACAGTGTTGCAATGAGAGTAATGTGGTGTATATGAGACGCAGTGTGGCACATCTCACTTCAGTGTCAGTCACGAAGGAGTACACACAGCATCTTGCAGCTGGTACTTGTAAGTGTATCTACCCATTCTTACTGCGCTGTCAGTACTTTATTCAGCAATTCTTTTTTATCATTGCAGAATAAGTTGTCCATCTCTCATCTGTATTATAAGTGCACCAGAACGTGTTTTAGTTTTTATTTCTCACTAGTTAATGGGTCCAAATTGGGACGCATAGTTCCCAGGGGATACACAGCAGTGTTTAATGGGGTATGCAAAAAGATTAGCCTTTTATGATAACGAATCATAACTATAATGAAAAATTAAAATTAAAATATCATACTAACCCTCTCGTGGTCGCATCTCCACTTGTATTTTTTCCAGCTGCCGCTAGAGGCTTTAATTTGGCAGAGAGGGAGTCAAAGGATTGTTATTATCCATATCATTAATCCTGTTTTGGTCAAGACAGTTCCAGTTTATGAATTCATCTAATGGCAGATGAATTTACTTAACTGAGAATGAATCATGGGAGTTGAGAGTGATAGGTGAATGAGGGTAGAAAATGAGGCTTACGAATCATGAGGAAGGAGAGAGGAAGGAGGGAGGGCAGGGTGGAAAGATGGCGAAAAGAGAGGGCAAAAAGGAGGTACGGTGATTGGTTGTTAGGTGCAGGGGATCTGTAGAGGTATACCTGCTCAAAGAAATCCTTTTGTTTTATAACAGTTCTGAGAACTCTCAGAAAAGAGCCCTTAAGTATGAAGTAAAGCTCTAGGACATGTTCCATCATTTCTGTCTGCATGTTTTTGTGACATCGATTTTACTGAAGAAACAGTAAGTGAATGTTCTACTGAAAACAATGTAGGTGAAAGCCGTATACTGTCTTCTGTCTATAGCTTGTATAATCACTTGGATAATATATTACCAGTACCAGTATGTTTTTCTACTGATTCTCTGTTCAAATGGGATGGAGTAGTAAGAGCCTATTCTAGTGGGCCTTGGAGGTAACAGCGGCAAAATTAAGAGCCACTGGTCTAGATGGTGAGGTTGTTGGAATATAATGGTTTGAAAACAAGCAGTTTCTGTAACACATCGCCGGGCACACCGAGAGGCACGCCAGATCCAATGCCGGGTTTTAGGGGTTAAGATAACACAGAGAAACCTACTACGTGTAAAACTGAGGCAAAGCATAATAACTGAAGTAGCCATTCCCAAACTGAAAATAATCGTCGGTAAACCTCTTCCCTATGTTTTTCACTAACCTGAATACATTTTGTATACCACTTGGTTTTCCTACTGTATGTTGACCTGCCTAATTTGAATGCATACCTCATTTAATTTACCCTGTCACTAAGCTGAGTCCACCTAGACTATACTAAAATGTTAACTAGTTTACTAGGAGACCGACAGGTAAAGAGGTTTGGATAACTGCCAAAAGTATATCTCTTTTTAGTTCTGACTGCATCCTGGTTTGTCAGTGAGTATTTATTGTTGCATAAATTTATTGGCCCTTTGTACAATATTACCTTCATTTTAACTGAGCATTATAGGTAAGTAGCCTTTTGTGATCAGCGCATATTTTTATGTATCTATCGACCTATCTATACATTGCCAGACGCCTTAATCCCATAAGGGGTGGCCACAAACAAATCGCCTCCATGTCGCCCTGTCCCCCGCCATTTCACTGCCCTGCTCCAGACAATTATGTTCAGTTCATGCAGGAGCAAGCACTATTTCAGCTCAGTCATTTCGGACAGTCTGTTCCAGTAGATATGAATTTCTCTGTAGAAAGCACAGATAATGTAATGATGTCCTAGTGGTGATAAATTTGATTGTGTTTACTGTTCCTCTACACTTAGCATTCTCAGAAACCTCAAGTGAATCAAATTATCTCTTACCTGGAAAATACTACGTTTGTCCTGATGAAGAAAGATTTAATGATGATGGTATGAGGACTCCCAAGCACTTATGATTCACTCTTAACTGAATAAAATAAATCAGCGTTAGGTGGGACAATGCATTCGACTTGTCCCAGTCATGAGAATTAGTGATGACTGTATGAACACTCCTAGGTTCTAATGACTCTCCCTTAAATGAAAAAAAAAATTAACTTTGGATAGTAAAGTATTGCTTGACTTGTTTTGATCATGAGTGTTAATGGAGATAATATTAACAACTCACGCTCTTATTACTACTGTCAGCTGGTTATAGCGATCTAGTGCTGAATGGAAACAGTATTAACAGTTTGAAGCTCTTATACTATTCTCAGTTGAATAAAAGTGACTAAATAACATTGGCCAAGAAACCATACTCTTTTGCACGGGTCCTGGTTAAGTTAACGCAAGTCCACTCACATTAATGTTAAAATACATCCGTTGCATTCTTTTCAACTTCTTACGAGAATGCAATGGTTTTCCGGTTATAAGAGTAGTGGACTGCCAATCACAAACAAGCAAACCATCTATTCCTTGTTGTCACTAGACTTTGCTTTTGCATGAGGGACAAAGCTTGGACACTTCTGAATCTTCCTGTCTTAAAAAAGAAAATGTACTTCTGACATGGACTTGACGGTAAGTTTATTTATCTTATTCATATGCAAGAAGATAGGGGACATAATCCTTGACTTAACTCACCTCTTAGACTGCTCAGCTGACGGGGGTAAGCCAAGAAAAAAACTGTATTTTTGTTGCCACTAGGCAAATGAGGGGGCTACATCACATTTGATTAATGTCAGAGGGAATTTTTCAAAGCGCCTTTGGCCCAAACCTCGCAAGTGACCAACTGAGGAAGAGGGAGGCCAAGGAGGATTTGGAATGATGGTGTGAAAGAGATTCTGAAGAAGTGAAACCTGAGTAGCCAGAAGGGGGTTTGACGTGAATGGACCGAATAAACTGGAATGAAGAGGGGAATGAGTGGAATGTGGGATGAGGGGGAGGCGGTGGCTGAATCGGTAGAGAGGTGGTCTGCAGTCCTAACGGACCCAGGTTCGAATCTCAGCTGGGGGAGGGAACAGTTTAAGGATTTGAATATTCATTAAAACAGGCTTTACTGATCTACTAGAAGACCCGCCGACATGTCCTAAAGTACCCCCGCTAATACCAATACACCAGTCCTGTATGAGACAGCCCTAGCATGTATTCAATATCGACGGTGGCCGTTAGCGCCAACGTGATGACATGTGGAGGTGTATAATATGCAGGTGGACTACTGGGCCCTGGGAGCAGACTGTAAAGCCTATGCTCAGGGTCAGACACACACACACACACACACATATCAAGAGGAATGTCGCAGCCCATAGATTAAGTATGTTTTACCTCCTTAATTTTGTTGATTATATATCTCTTTCATGTGACAGCTCTATTCTAGTCCAACAGATGCCTGGAGGTTTTATCCATACGTGAGGCGTGGGACTGTACGAGTATGTGTTAATTTATCCATGAGATTTCCCATGATGTTCTGGCTTATTTTCGTCAATAGTTTATATCACGGAAGTAGTAATATATTATTTGTTTATGCTACCCAGACCGGTGACATGTAGAGGTGGATGGTATGTAGGAGGACTGCTGGGCCTTGATAGCAGGCTGTGAAGCCTGCCCAGAGTCGGACACATAAAAAAAAAAAAAAAAAAAAAAAAAAAAAACTAAAGGATCCCTTTTCTCAAACCAGGATGCTCCACGTTGGTGAGGAGTGGAAATTAATAAGAGGACAACACGACAGAAGTGATGAAACAGAAAGACAGCAACAGGGAGAGAATGTATTAGACTGACAGGAACGAGCAGCAGAACAGAAAATATAACAAGAAAAGAAAAATCAACAGGAAACTATAGGAGAAAAAGAGAAGCGGAAGGACGAACAAAAATACAGAAAAAAAGACCAGAAGAATGGGCGAGTAAAGAAGAGAAGCAAAGAAGTAAAAGAGAGGAAGGAAGACGATTGGGACGAATGATAAAGACAGCAGGAGAACAGCCAACAGTTGACAACAGGAGACAGACAGGCAGAACAAAAAATGATATAACAGTGAAATAGAGAAGGGAAGAGCGCTAAGAAGAAAGAAGATAATACGACAGGAACACAAGGATAAAAAGAAAGGAACAGACGATATAAAAAGGCAGACAGTAAGAAAAGACAACAGACAAAAGACAACGAGAACAACAGGGAAAGAGAGAGAAAGAGGAAATAAAAGAGAGGAAAACAAGCAGTGAGAGAAAGATCAGAGAGTGAAGGAAAACGGAAGAGAAAAAAAGAGAACAAACCATAGTAGGAGTCGCGAACAGACTGTATGAAAGTGGGCAGAGAGTAAGAGAAACAGCAATTAATAAAAAGGAGAGCACACGATAAGAAAAAGAACAGACGATAAGAAAAAGAACAGACACTAAGAAAGAGACGAAGAGAGAGAGAGAGAGAGAGAGAGAGAGTGAGAGAGAACAGGAGAAATAACAATGACGGTATTGGCAAAAAATATAATCTGCGGTCCAAGGTGGAAAGGTATGGAGAGGGTAAGACGAGTGTGGATGGGTAGCGGTAGGGGACTGGGGAGTGCATGGCCCCATACTCTCACAGATTCTGTTTCCCTCTGTCACTCCCCCATTCGGTCTATCTCGCACTCCCTCACTCGCCCTCTCTCACATTCTCACACTCCTCCGCTCATACGCCCTCTCTCTAATTTGCCACACCCTCAAACAGCACCTCTCAACCATCATGTGTAAGTACCAGTTTTGTGTCTATTGAATTTCTCTCTCTCTCTCTCTCTCTCTCTCTGCGTAAACTTATAAGTCATCTTGCTGGTGGAGATTGGCAGCCAGGTGGGTAGGCAGGTAGGCAGATGATGGGGAGGACTGGAGAGTGGATGGGTAGGTGGACAGGCAGAGCGGGTGGAGTGCATGGGATATGAGATGTGGAAGGGCGAATGGACTGGTGGATTGGTGAGTACGTGGAGTGGACAGGGTTGGTGAGGTGGGTGTGGTAGGTGAGCAGGATGTGTGGATGTGTGGGGTTGGCATAGCTGGTGAATTAGGTGGACGAGGTGGGTAGATGTGTGGGTGGGCTAGGTGGGTAAGTGGATGGGAAGGATGGGTGGTGGATGGGTGGTCTTTGTGGGTGAGTGGGTGAATGTGTGTGCTTTTGCTTTCTACTTACTTCTATCATACACACGATAAGTAGGTAGAAATATGGGGTATGAGTGTGTTGGTTGGTAGATGGGTTCATTGGGAATACGTCTTTGACGTAAATAGGCTCACTGTTGGAATAGGGCCAAGTAGGAAAAGTAGATTCATGAAGAAACACGTCCTTGGGAAAAATGAGTCTAAGTGGAAACAGAGGTTCAATGGTTAAAGATGGTCATATGAGAAACAGGTGCTTAGGAAAATAGGCCCATGTGGGGATTCGATGTTTCCCCAAAGGACAATAGATCCATGGCAAAATAGGTCATTAGAGGGAAAGTAAGTGCATAGGGGGAAAACAAGTCCAAGGGGAAAATCACTTCCTTGCAAAATAAGCCCAGGAGGTAAAATAGGTATATAAAAAAGTCATAGAGATTTTTTTTAATGTCCATGGGAGAAATTGTTCTATTGGGGAAAGCAAGTTCGTGGCGAAAATAGGTCGATGGTGGGAAATGGGGCCAAAAAAGGAAAGAGGTCGGTGAAGAAAATTGGTTTAAGGGGGAAAATAGGTCCTTGGCATAAATGGGTCCATATGAGCTAAAATAAGTCCACGGGACGGGGGGATGGTCCAATTGGGTCGTAGCCTTAGACGTGCATATGTGCTAGTAACTTTTTTACTTCTACCATTAGAGAAAGTGAGACCCACTGGAAGTTCGCAGCAGATGATCGAGTTCAAGAGATGGCAGCAAAGGTGAGAGAGGGGGAGGTTACTCAAGGGATGACTCTAACCCTCAATGCCTCCCGCGCCCTCGATCCCAAGCTTTTCCAGCAGGCCATCACACTTGCCTATAGGTTAGTCACTACAACCATCACCCAAACTTTCCTAACCTCTTGGGGCCTTGAACTTTAGTTTGCCAAAAGTATGAATTTTTCTCCCGCTAGTATAGGAGGCTTCGAACCACTACTTTCTTAGCCACAGTATTAATTTAGCTTATGACAGTCTGATATTTTCTGTAACATTAGTCATACCTGTCTACAGGTTAGCCACACTGAACTGTATTCCCTCTGACACAGGAGGTTTGAAAACAATTTCCTTAGTGATTAATATTGCTCTCACACTTGGGCATTGTACTGTATGCTGTTTACATAGTTTTAACCCCCGAAATATGGTGATGCCTTTCCTGAAATGCACAAAATTTGAATGACAGCCACAAAAAAAAAAAAAAAATTATCATACTAGAAAACAAGTTGACGGACGTCGTGCATAATTATATGCCCTGAGAAATTATCATCCTATACCTAGATAAAATCACCCTCATGAGATCAGAATAAAATATAATGGGATCATTTAGCAGAAGTGGTTAGAAGCGACACAGGTTACGTCAGTAACTTACACTCGCTCTAAACAGTGTCTCCGGCAGGTGATCGGTGTTTTGACGGTGCGTATTGTTGTTGGATTCGTTTTTGCCCTCGGCTAATTATCCTGAGTATGTAGTGTGTTTTTCATGTAGGATCACTTTTCTTTTTATGCTATATTTGATAAGAAATATCAGACGTACACGTTCTCGAAACATTTCTTGAGATTATTTTAAAGTACTTCATGCACTGCTTCACTTTATAAAGACAGAAAAGTTTCATAAACTCTTGAACGAGCTTACAAGAGGATATTAAGGTCATAAACAAAATAAATCATTGAGAAAGAGTTGCCGTGAAGTCTCCTGACAAATGAGTATTTAGATTGTCACAGAGAATCTTACTGTTGGAACTGTACAGTACTCATGGGTTTTGTCTCTTGCAGAAATTGATATTCAGATACATCGGGGAATTTAGCCAATACAATTCTATAACATACGTTTTTTATTCTATTATTGCAAGTACCAGACGATTTTACATAACTTAGGAAATTAATTAAGGTTTTATCTAACTTCGCCAGTTCAAGACACTCTATGGCTTGAAAAGTGTCGCGTGTACCAGGTAGGTTCAAGTGTGGCCATCTGATCAAATTTCACTCTGACACTTTTTGCATGGTTAGCTGTCAGAAATTTACCTCCCGAACAGTAGGCCATAGATCTGGAGAATTGCAAAGATATTCTTTGGTACCTGAAACAAGTGACTTGTATTTTATTTCAGAAAAATGGACGTGCTGAGACTGTGTTTCCGTCACCACGGAGGAGACCTCTGGCTGGCTGACATGACGCACCCTACTATAGACTTCACTGTAGGTTTCTAATTCGATTTTTTTCATACTTTCTTCTTTTTAACACACTAGGATTACAGATTAGTCATTATTTCCCCTTAGACTGAACATTTCTTGTTATTATGATCTGCCAACAGATGAAAATACCGTCAGTGAAAAGACGGAGTTAGAGGTAGTTTCGCCAACTTAAGATCACATCCCAGCCATAAGTAAGATATGGTTTTGCATCATAGACATAGAAAGGAGAGTGCAAAATTTCCCCGAATGCCTTGTTCTTACAGCGAAGAAACAAATCACACATACAGCAGGGAAATGATCATAAATTTGTCTGAAACTCAGCCCTGGACAAGATAACCACCCTCATGAACCAAACACTAACACCTATGAGCGTGATGCCACTTAACCTCTTCAGCCAGAGTACAACGGTAGGAATTCGCTTTCTCTGAGTGCCTTCCCCCAAACTTCAATCCACAGCAGTTCAAGCCCAAGTGTTAGTTTTTTTTTCTTTCTTTCTTATTTGGACGATATGTGTAGTCTGGTGCTGCATTTCTCTTCTGTATTCAGTTCATTTTTCCTTCCTCTGTTCATCTTATACAAAAAAGCTGGGGACATCAGGCGATTATTTTCGGCTTAGAAGGTTCTCTTGTGAAGGAGACGTTAATGAAGACGAGATCTAACTAATCTATTTTAAAAAGCCTGTACTAAACTGAATACAATAATCCGGAGTTTGTAAGGTTAAATAATCATACATCATCGAATGAAAGATAATTTAAAGGAATTTGATTTTCAGGTCAGTAACGGGACAGACTTGGGCGGGGAGATGACCACTCTACTGAAGCAGCCTTACAATGAGCACGACGGTCCCATGTGGAGGAGTCAGTTGATAATTTGTCCTCAGGATGCCCCATGCAGTTTTCCTCACATTAAGAAACACTATCCTTACCAGTACCATCTCATGGTCACAACTAATCACGCAGTTTTTGATGGGCTGGCGCAACTTGCCGTGGGACAGTGCATCTTTAACATTCTCGACGATTTGCTGGAAGGTGTGAAGGTGAACGATGAGCCGTTTGGACAAGTGCGAGACAGGACAGAGGCAAGACAAATAGAGGGTATAATCAGAGCTGAACTGGAAAAGGACCCCAAACTAACAGAATCATTATTAAAATATCAAATGGAAAAAGAAACTACACCTTTACTTACTCAAGCATTTGGAGTTCCCGAAGAATCCAGTCCAGAGACCCACTATATGAAACCACACGTCATAGATCCCTGGGTAATACAAAGATTCAACAAGCACTGCCGTTCTCTTGGGGTCACTCTGAACTCTGGCTTCCAAGGGGTACTCAACACAGCCCTGGTGGAGGTAGTGAGGGAGGCTGGCTTGGAGAAGGACCAATACACCATATCCACCTCCCACCCAGTAGACTGCACTAGGCTGGTCAGGGAACCTGGTTTACATCTAGGTTTCCACGCCCTGCCTATGACTCACACGATGGTTACCCCACGTGATGTCAGGGACAACTTCTGGGGTTACGTTAAGCAATTCGACACAGAGTTCCGCCAGAAGCTGAGGGAGAACTACATGATCAAAGAACGTGTGTTGGGCAAGATGTTGCGACAGTACGGGTATTCATCTAATACAGATGGCACTGATCCCCATCCGATCAAATGTAACTACTCAGTTGTCAATATACTTTCACCTAAGGTGAAAAATATCGGCATGGGAAGACATTTGCAGGTGACAGATATGATGAGCTATGCAGGATTCACCAACCTAGATTATGGCATTTTACAAGGCTTTGGAGGTATGAGGGATCAAGTTCTGTATCAGATGATGTACTCTTCAAGAGCAATCACTAAGAGGAATGCTGAAAAGCTTTCTAACAAGACCATAGATGTACTATATGACATAACTAGGATGCTTAACTGAATGTGACATAAACGAGTTTAAAATAACAAACCACATGCTGTCCAGTATCAAACATTTAACGATGAATCTATGTAAAATATTAATCAGCACATAATTGGGGAGATTACCAAGGAGTTATATTTCACCTTTTATTATATCATCATCATCATTTTTCCTCTTAAACTCTAGAAAAATATGTTAACAAGAGTCTGTCAGACAAAAAGGTAAAACGTTAAACACATGCCTCTCTCTTTGGATAACACACTGGTGAAACGGGGGAGTGAATGCAAGTATGGAGAGTTAATAGTCAACAAACTGTAATGAGACACCTTTTGTGCGCTACATTTTGAAACACAGTACGCTATGAGTCTGTAGTGAATATTCTTTTTCAGTGACCGTAAATTATTTCCTCTTTGTCAGAACTAAAGTAAATTACAAACCGTTAACCTGAATATTTGGTAGTTCAAAACCATTAGCCGCACGATTTTAATTGTGTGGGAATAAGTATCAGGAGACTGAGTGTGTTAAGCATAATAATTATATAGAGAAAAATCACTCATGGCCAGGTTCATGGGAAAGGGGGTCCGGTTACGTATTTTGTTAACCGTACAGCAGTGATGGTCAACCAGGGTGCATGGTGAACCCCAGGATGCATTTATATATATATATATATATATATATATATATATATATATATATATATATATATATATATATACAGTATATATATTTGCATAATGTACATAATGGGGTGCATGGAGGGGTGCATGACACGAAAATAATGCATAGGAGGGCACAGTATGAAAAACGTAGGGGAAAACTGTCAGTGTAATGTATGAAATGCATTTAAATCATGATTTAAATATTTCAGATTTACGTAACCAATAAAATATTATGCTGCTATTAAACAGTGCAAAAAGGAAATTCAGTTAGGTAAAATTTAATAGCTATTCATTAGGCAGGGTCCAGCTAGCCTTACTCGCTAGTGGGCTTACATGCAAGTTATAGGTATCAGGTGCATTAGAATTTTGTTCACATTATTATGTAAGGATTAGTTACAGATTTCTGTCTAAATAGAAAACGATTTCAAATTATCAAGTTTTGGTAACTTATGTTCAAATGTGGGCTTTTTTGTATTATCATATATAATTATGTACTGTCCAGCAGGGAGATATAATTTTCTTTATATACAAAAAGGAACATAATATTTGTATTTCATTGTGTATGACCTCTAAATATACAGTACTACAGTGAGATAATCATGCATTTTGGTGATAATTAGCCTTCCTAGGGGTAGGAATGAGTTTTTCAGGTCTTCATGTAATGGTGCATAGAAGTAGAACAGATCAAAGAACACTGCCGTACAGTATGTGTGCAATGTAATTGGATGATGGTAACTTCCCCTGAACCGCTTATTTACCTATACACTCATGATATATCCTGACCACCAACTACTGTATTGTTGTGGCTGATATACAATGACACGTGGATAACATGATGGCCTACCTTTTGCTTTTAAACCAATTCCTCTTCTTGTATCAGAAACTGCTCTGATTTGTCTTCTATCACTTTCAGATGAAAAACTGTTAACTAAAACATTGCTTTTTAATTATTATTTTATTGCTATAAACAGGCAATTATCACTGAATCTTCAATGTTTTTGGTGCGAACTACCACATCCAGTGAGCTTTGTTGCTGGTGTCAGGTGCATTCTATCTATAGGTCTGACTGTGGGCCATCACAACATTATCATTCAGTCAGCGACCTACACGATCTACGTACTTTGTTATTGTTCTTCACCGGTGTCTTCTTCCACTTTCTCCCTAAGATGACAATATTATTAAGATTGGGCGATCAGACATGTTCCACACAATGACAGCAATGTAAATAATGCAAACAAACGGTTATTAGCAGAAAACGTGCTCCGAGTGCACAGTGTTGCTGCGCCTGTATGTTGGGCTTTTGATCAACTTGCACGAAAATCGAATAATTTCTTTCCAGTCACACAACCAATGTATGTGCCAGGTTTATTCCAGTTATGCCAGGCAATCATAAGACATCACAGCAGCCCCACCGCTGACTCAGACTCATGACCTTTAACCACGAGTGAGTCTGTACAAAAATCAAGTCACTCGTTCTACTGTACGCGAACACATTATTTGTGCCAGGTTTGATCCTGATCGGATCTTGAACGGATAAAATATTTTGTTAGTGTACACACACACACACACACACACACACACACACACACACACACACACACACATATATATATATATATATATATATATATATATATATATATATATGATGACTCTCATAATAGGTACGTTTTTGACATCGAGAGTATTAAACACAATAAAATAATGAAGCTCACCATGACAGTGATAAATAGCAACATTACAGTGTTACAGTAACGGTACGAAGGTTTCTGCTATCCCTCGTAATGGTGGCGGATGTCGTAGTCAGACTGCGAGCTTCCCTCGAGTTTGTGAAGGTTATATATATAAAGCAGACGAAGTGTGGAGTGAATAGTCAGGAGGGATAGAAGGTGGGGGAAGGAAAAATGAGAATGGAGAGGGAAGTGGAAAGTACAATGGAAAGAAAACAGCAGCACATCTATGACCTGTTCGAATCTGTTTGTTACAGAAACGACTGCAGCTAGTAGATTTATTGCCGTGAGTAAAAGATCAGGAGAGAAAAGCAAAACCGGAGGAAGGGACGGGAGGTGAGGGAGGATGAGAGTGAAAAGAGAGTGAGGGTGGGACACGGTGGGAAGGATGAGGGAAAGAGAAGGAAAGTTTGGGAGTGATAGGGCGAGAGTAGATGATGGGGGAGGATGGAAATGGACAAGAATGGGTGAGATGGATGACGGGTGGCAGGAAATGGACAGGAAAGTAGGGAGATAAAAAAAAGGAGAGTAGGTGAGTAAGTACAGACAATGAGAGGGAGTTGAGAGGTGGTGGGGGAGAAAAGAGAGGGGCAAGAAGGATGGGGAAGTAAAGTATGGTAGGTGAAGTGATGCCCAGTATTCCTCAAGGTACGGTGCTGGGACCGAAGCTCTTACAAGGCATTCTAGAGGTTAGTACTGAATAGAGGATGATTTTTTGTGTCCTATGCTATTATATATCTGACAGGCCGTTCTTTGAGATTTAGCAGTTTCCCTACATGTAACACCTTCACATATTGTTTGGTAAGAACGTATTCAGGGGGAGAAAAACTCATACGTTTATGAGTGCAGAATTTTCTGAATGTTTTTTTTCCTCACTTTATTAATAAATAATTTTCTGTAAGATCGCTGAATGTAAATTTGCTTTTAATCAGAACAGAAGGACGCGAAAGTGGACAGCAAATCATCATTGATCACAAGCTTCAAGTTATTTGTTGTTCTTTCTATTCATCAGTCCCTTACAGCCTCATCAGCATATGAATCCATGATTATGCTGCTTACTCCCGACATTTAAGGATGGAGTGACCACTTGCGATCATCTGAGTGATGTTTTGTGACCAATAATCCCCAGTCACCCCTTGAGCGCAAATCCTTGCGATCAATATCCGGTTGCAGCACCTTAATCTATTAAACCACCAACTTTCATAATTATGGTACTTCAGACAAGCAGTAAATGAAGTGGTCTGCTGCCTGAAGGGACGCCAGTTCGATCCCAGGCTGGACTGCGGAACATTTTGTGAATTGGATTTTAGTTAAAATCGACTTCAGAGATTCTTCCGAATACTCACCGACGTATTCAGGACCCGTAAAACACAGTGTAATTGTGTGTATTACAACTGCACGGCCTTTCTAGCCGCTACAATACAAATTGCTTACAGTGTCCACAGAAAGTATTCTTACCCATGCAATCGCAGGATTCACATTTTTTTTTTTTTTTTTTTTAAAACCTGGATCCAAGAAAATTTGTGAATGAATGCGTGGACCATTTCACTGGGCTGGCTGTTGATTTTCACATTTTTCTACTTTCTCTTTCCTTGTGTCTGGATCCTTTCTTACTCATTCTTAAAGCAGGTTTTGAATAATTGGTCACATTGATTATAGTGAAATATTTTTGACGTACACAGTGAATTTTGAACGGTACATAAGGTTTCATCATTTCACCGCGTTGATAATAATGGCGGTCATACATATACACATACACATACGTAAAATAGTTCTCTAGAATATTTCCAAAATTCTGTCACTTTCAAAATATAACACGGTCACACCCAAACCCACATTACCCTCTTCAAGGTGTAGGGGCCCGAGGCTAGGATTCAGCAGTCTGTAAGATTAAGGGCAGATGACCGGCCTACTTCTGCTGGTGGCACTGCATGACCGAAGAAAAAAATCACTTCCTGGGGATCAGACCAACGCAAGGCCGTCACTCCGAGTGGGGCGTTCTAACCACTTGACGGAAAACTTAAGGATGATTTGTGTAGGTAAGTAGGATTTTGAATTTTATTTATGGTGAACTTTGGTCTTTGTTGATTTTTAAATATCTTTAGAACTCTCTCTCTCTCTCTCTCTCTCTCACACACACACACACACACACACACACACACACACACACACACAGGAAGCATGGACACGGTATTCTAAACCTAAGCATTTTCCGTAGAGCAGTAGAGGGATACTTTGATCTATTATCTTCGCTAGGAGAGAGAGAGAGAGAGAGAGAGAGAGAGAGAGAGGTGATTCTTGTCCTCTGATTCAGATGAACGCCATGGTGCGGGATGGTCTGGCAAAGCTTCCCCTGGTCTAACCCTATTTATCGTTTTCTCTGCAAGCAGTGACGGTGAGATAAAGAAAATGCAACTTTTGATTGGCATTTATAGGGTATGCATGAGAATATTTTCGTTCCTTCCAGCAGCAGTCCTAGCTCTGCGTTGATGGCACACAGACGTGTGTGCCCGCTGCCACGGGCATTTGTGTGGCATTATGGGATATCCTTCCTACTCGTTGTGCAGTGTAAATAACATTAATACCCGGCAAGGTCAGTGTTATGGGTAAAAGGAAGCGCAAAGCCAAACCAAAGCGGGGTGCCAGACCCCCCAGTAGTGGAACACAAACTGCTACTACACCCAGTGCTGCCCGCCCGACTGTTGTACGCCGTCGCACACACTCCCCGTCAGACACTGACGCCCCCCACACTTCAGCCTTGGCTGTTGGTGATCCTCCTACATCCATCAAACCTACTACTGGAACAGTTAAAGGCATCAAACTTGACAGTGCCCGTGGTGATGATGATGGTGCTAGTGCCTCACGCTTCCCAACAAGGAAGCGTGTTGAAATGGAGCCCAACATCCCGACGCCAAGTGCCAACAGCCCAGAACCACCCTCTGCCATAAGTTCACACCCCTCCAGCCCTGATGACCCTTCCTCTATCCTCACCACCAGCACCCCCCCTGTGGCCCCATATTCACCTCCCCGGCTCCAGATCCCTCCTGTCATACCACGGGACCAATATGTGCGCCTGGCATTCCCCTCCACATGCACACCTGCTGTCGGCGGTGTCTGGCGCCAGAGTGCATCCACCCACCACCTCATCACTCAACACCCTGAAGCTGCTTGCCTTATGTCTCCTGCGCCTCCTAACATCTACATCCACAGGAATTATCCCGATCTCATCAAAACCCTAACAACTGAGGGATTTGGGGGCATCAGATTTAAACTTCATGATGCCCTAATTCGAACACAAAAGCTGCCAGAGTTTTTAGTCTAATGCCTGGCAGCTGTTTGTTCTGTTACAGTCCTGTAGGAATTACCTGGAGTCAAATGGGCATGTCACCTGTATAACTCTTAGGGAGAACCCATAAACCGTGCCATTGTTGTACGGAAGGGAGATGACTCCCCCCCTCCCGAATACCACTGTGAGCTACTCCTTCCCCCTTGTACCTTCGTTGAGGCCACGCCATCACAGCCCTTGTGTTATCACTGTTATGAGTCTGGCCACATCTCACGGTACTGCCGGTCTGCAGAACGGTGTGGTCTGTGCAGTGGCCCCCATTCGACCACAACCTGTCCTGCCAGGCACTCCGCCACCGTTCACTCTCCCAGTCCCCGTGCACCTGACCCCCACTCATCTGAGTTCCCGGAACTGCTCCTACCACCCACGCCACCAGCCCCTACTGACCCCATGGCTGCCCACCCTCGTCTGCTACATTCACCTTAGTTGCAGTGTCCCTGGTGTGGGCGTGTGGGTGTCACTGCCTGGCACCTGGACTGCCTAAGTCGTCACTCATCCCACCCTGCCCCTGCTCCTGCCTCCACCGCCACCCCTGCTACTGATCATCAGCCGATACACACTAATACCGCTGGTCCTACATCATGCCCCCCTCCTCCCTCCCCCTCAGCCCCTGTCCCTTCCCGTGCCCCACAACAAGCTGCTTACCCCTCCCCTCTCACCCCCTGCCCCACCCATCAGACCATCAACTGGAACTCCTACAACAACAGTATGAGGAACTAAGCAGTCTCCTTTTGTATGTACTCTCTCACCTTAATAGTCCTTCTCTGCCTACCTCACAGCTCCCACACCCCAACTCCGATGTAAATACCACCACTGCTGTTATGTCAGGACTCCATATTATAAATACAAATCATACCAGAAAGCAGCATGTATAGATAGATAGATAGATAGAGCACCAGACAAGGTGTGGGAATGAGAAATTACCTTGCAACTCTTTAAGTGAAGGAATGTTGATCATGCACCGGAAGCAGTACATACACACAGACATACAGTGTTCTAGAAGCTTCCACGATAGTAGAGCACACGTGACACGACCCCTGCTATACCAGAATGTAGGAATTTTGAGCTCAGAAGGAGACTGGCCATAGAACCGGCAGGTAGTGGAGAAAGTGAATAAGAGGGGTCCAACTGCTCGACTTAAACTTTCTCTGAAGATAATAAATCAAGATCAACTCCCTGTATTCATCTTTAACTCCTCTTGCTCTCCAGTTACCAAAATAACTGTAACCAAAACTCAAGACTCACCTATTACAAGAATTAAGAGTTACATATGTATAAATGTTGGCTACAAAGCCTTAACATTAAATGGTGGCAGCAGTGGGATGATTGGATTCCCAGAGTAGAAGCCTCAGTTAATGGATCTATAAATAAATCCATACGTGACACACCACATTTCATTATATATGGGACAGATAAAAAAACTACCATATGAGCTCCTAGAAGGTGACAGCCTGCCCATATACAATTACAATGATTACTCTAAACTCCGTTTACGTGAATTCCAGAACATACACAAAAGAGTAAAAGAAAAATTGACGATGTCCAAGGAAGAAATGACGGAGGCATTTAATAAAAAGGCAAGAGATTTGCCTATCAGCTTAGGAGACATTGTTTATGGTATCATTCATACGAGAGACAATAAATTATCCCCAAAATTTGAGGGCCCATACAGAGTAATTAACATAAAAGCAAACAAAGTTTTAATTAAGTCACTGTCAAGTGGCGAAAAGAAACGAGTTCATATTGACCATTTAAAACGAGTTTCAAGGGAACTCTCAATTAATTATACAGCCTCGGATACCACCAAACAACCGAACATAACTCATGAAACCAATCAAGAAAACAACAATAATTCTAAAAATAAATTAAGGTCATATACCAAACAATCAAACATAGATGCAACTGTTCCAGTAAAATCTACAGTACATCATTTACATGATTTAAATATCGATTTAAACTCCTTTTACAAATGAAATAACAAGCAAGTTATTGTTCTACGATAGTCAACCGTAACGCACATCATCACTATCATCAACAACAGCATGACCATATTAGAAAATTAATAGATTTTTTTTTTTTTTTTGTCGGTAGGTAACGATGAAGGGACTTATGCAATGGATTCTCCTCTACATAACAAGAGGATATGCTCACTTAGACCCCCAACGCATACTACGGCAAGGATCAGTGGCGTATCCAGGATTTTTGCCAGGGAGGGCGAACACTTGGAATTTTTCTCCAAAATATCTGCCACCACAAATTTTCCTAGATTTGATGCTTTATGTCAGCAGGAATAAATTTACATGATTACTGTCGTATTTGTTCCTATGTCTTAAAGATAAACTAAAAGATACATGAGAGAAAATACTGAAAACAAGGATACTTTTGACATTTTTATATTAGGAAGAAAAAAAAGAAAATACTGAATCCTACAGCAGATATATTATTCACCAACTGTAACAAAAAAGTTTCCCCTTGAACAGTGCCGGTAAACCTTAGTGGTAAGGAAAAAACGGATGAACTGCAACTATGGGTAGCTTGTGTTTTTTGTCCAAAGGTCCTCCATCAAATCTTTCAATGGTCTTTACTCGAAACTTAGTAGGTTTTTATTCATTAAGAAGGTCGTAGCAATGCTATTTACTGACCGATCTGAATGATTCCTGTTTTTAATTTGAGGAAGAATGCTGGGTCTATCTTATGCACTGATGAAATAAAGTAATTTGTTCATGTCTTTCTTATTATCTTTTCCCCAAATATTCACAGCTTTCTTCGGTTAACTTTAAGTAAACAGCTAATAATCCTTTCAGAGGAGAGGTATGTAAAAACTCCCAGTACATAATGATACTAGAAGTCTACTCTTTCATTAGAGAGCAAAAGGAAACACCAGCAATAAATTAGAAGGCACTGGATTTTCCATAGCAGAAGACATCTCCTTGTCACTAGTATCATTGGTCATCTTGTTCGCTTTCGTAGATGGTATAATTATCGATATATGCATGCTAACTTACGTCCGTTCTACCCCAAAACATTTTTTTTTTCTCTCGGTGCCGCAAAATTTCTTGTGCAATTTTAGTACTGAAAAGAGCACTGTCAACATTTACCGGCTGTCTTTATCTCTCTGTACATATAAGGAAGTACAGCTATTCTACATAATAATCTACGAAATTATGATGAAATATTCCACACATCGGTACAGCACCTACCATACGAGAGGCAATGCCATCCATACTATGTATCTGTTTATATTCGGAAATAAACCATGTATTTTGATTGGCTGCTGGAAGAAAACTGGCGGAATGGATGGGCCCATGAAAACTCGAGATCTTGCATGAGTGTCCCGATCACACACACTTTCCCACATTTGTCATACTATCGCGTTTGTCTATTATTCTTTGCGGTTCTCTCTCTCTCTCTCTCTCTCTCTCTCTCTCTCTCTCTCTCTCCACTTAGCACATATACAGTATGTAAATTAAAATTCGCTGCCGAACCCACCCCCAGTCTGGTATTCTGTTTTGTACTACTGCTGTGGTGGTAGCCGATAGGAATTCTGTTATCCACTACTTTTTCTTTAGTTTGATTCTCACTGGCTCATGCATCAGGGGTGGTGCATGTCAAGACCGACCTAAGTAAATACATCTGGTGGAATTAACCTCTCTTAACAAGCAGCCAAGCCTTAGATTGAGAAGTGTGTGTGTGTTAGTATGCTGGAGAAAGTCATGCCAATACTCCTGACGAACACTGTGCTTGAGGTCACGAGAGTGACCTGGTTGCGGTGAGATAGGAGTGAAGGTTGTCAGTGGTGCAGTCAGTGCGGTACACAGCCGCAGCTCACTGCACTTCCTCCTCGCTGTCATGGAGACGGTAATCCCTTACCCACTCCCCAGCCTAGCGAGCAGAGGTTTTCATATGACTGACTTGCACTACAGTAACTAGGGAGGCGTAAAGTTTAGCTGATGTGGTGAACAAATGACTGGCAAACCAAGTGGTTAGCATATCCTTGAAAGTGGGTTGCAGCGGAATAGGGACATTAATCTTTTTCCTGACATGGAGGTGCTGGGAATGTAGTATGGGAATGGAATATGTGGCAAGGATGGTATTGTTGTCGGAGATACGAATAGAGACAAAGTCAACAACGACAGCATGTTGTACCACGTTGCCACCAAGGACGAGATCGAGATAGCCTCCCCCAGCATGAGTGGGATGAGGAGTGGGGAGTGGATGCAGAGGATGGTTACTGGCAAAGTCATGGAGACGATGACCAGCAGGAAAAGCACGGAAATCGCCAAATGACGGATGAGAGGCATTAAAATCGCCCAGGTAAAAGATAGGCGAGGAGCGGTGGGTAGGTAAAGTGATGGGGTCACCCCCACATGGAATGAGTGAGACGTTACATATAAGAGGCATCGTTGATAATGAGGTGAAATAAGTGAAAGAGGGAGGCGTGGATTGGGGCAGGTGATTTGGTAATGAGGGTGTGAGGAATAGAGTGACGAATGCATGTAACCAGGTCTTGGCCAGAATGGATATGATAGCAGTGGTATCCTCGAAGCCTGGGTGGGGGCCTGGGGTGACGAGAGTGAGGGAAAGCCTCCTGGCAGATAACAGCAGGGTGATGAGATGCTCCGTAAGGCGGTGGATGCTCCGTATGTTCGAAGATAACATTTTTATTGTCTGGGTTTGGGAGCCATTAGGGCAAGGGGGGAGACGGAGAATTGTCATGAGAGAGATGGGGAGCGGATGGTTGGGGATGTGAGGGAAAGTAGGAGGAGAGTGGGTGGTGAGGTAGGAGAGAAGGAGATCCCATATGTGCGGTTGCCTGGAGAGAGAGAGGTAGGGGGACGGAGGGGGAGGGGAGAGGGTGGCAGAGAGGCGAAGATGTAGGGGGGAAAGGAGTGGGTGAGGGAGTACAGACAGAGGAGGCTTGTGTGAAAGGGTGAGGCTGGGACACAGGTGGAGGGACAAGGCTGGGTGATGGTGAGAAAGGAGGGAGGTTAGGAACAGGGATAACTGTCAGGACTCCATATTATAAATACAAATCATAACAGAAAGCATGATGTATAGATAGATGTATAGACAGAGCACCAGAAAAGGTGTGGGAACGGGAAATTACCTTGCAACTCTTTAAGTGAAGGAATGTTGATCGTGCACCGGAAGCAGTACATACACACAGACATACAGTGTTCTAGAAGCTTCCACGATAGTAGAGCACTAAATACTGACTCCAAAGTTGCAATTCTTGCATGCATTCTGTGCATAGCGAACAGCACTACTGCAAATACAAAACAGAAGATTATAAAGACAGTAGGTGCTGGACTATACACATAATATGGGTTGAACATACTCAAACTCAAATCTTCCCAGGGGTTCATTGATTCATTGATCAGTTGCATAGTTTCAAACTTAGGTGAAGTCAGCTTAATACTTGTGCTCATGTTTAAGTCCATATCAGGCAGTGGGTGGAAATGTTTGTGTGTATGATTGAGGATGGTGTAGTGATTGAGGATGGCATAGTGACTGATGGTGGATAAAGTGGACATGGATAGTGTAAATACCGCACAGCAATCTGGTGCTATGTAGCCATATACCAAATCTCGAAACTTTTGTAACGCAAAAACCACTGCAAGTGCCTGTAAGTCTATAGCACAATAATTTTTCTCTGCACCTTTTATTTGTCTGCTGGCAAATGCAATTGGTTGATTACGTCCTCTTTTATCTTCTTGCATCAATACAGCCTCTAATCGTTTAACTGATGCATCTGTACAGATAATAAATGATTTTGTGAAATCCGGATATGCCAAACATGGTGCATTTGTAAGTTTAATTTTTAATTTGTTAAATGCTGGTTTTTGTTCTTCTTCTCATTGGAATACAGCATTTTTTTGAGTAGTTGGAGTAGAGGAAAGGCTATATAAGAGAACTGTTGTACGAATGACCTACAGTATAGTACCCAGCTAGACCTAATTTTGTCTAACTTCGTCAATCGTAGTTGGTTCAGGAAAGTCTCTCACTGCATGTATTTTGTCATCAGTGGTGTGAATACCATTAGAACTTAATTTGTGGCCTAAGAAATTTATTTCCTTACAGCAGAATTTGCATTTAGAAAGCTTAATTTTTAAACCAGCATCACCAAGCTTTTGTAAGAGTAGGTCTAATTTCTGGATATGTTCTCTGATATCTTTCGTTGCGATGATAATATCGTCTAGATAAACAAATATTCCTTGTCCTAAAACTCCAGACAATAAGTAATTCATTAGATGCTGGAATGTACCCGGGGCTGTCCTCAGTCCCATTGGCATCCCTCTATACTGATAGTGTCCTCTGTTTGTGGAAAAGGCAGTGTATTTACGTGACTTATGATCTACAGGAATTTGATAACCACTTAGCAAATCGATCATGGAAAATACATTATTTTCTGGTCCAATATTCTGTAGGATGTCGCTTAGCAATGGCATGGGAAATCGGTCTGGGATTGTGTGATTGTTTAGTTTAAGGTAATCTACTACCGCACGCATTTCTCGATTTCGTTTGGGCACGAAGAATAATGGGGCATTCCACGGGGAGACTGATGGCTCAATAATTCCAAGTTTAACATTTCATCGACATATTGGTTTGAGAGTGTATGCTGAGATTGTGGGATCCGGTAGGCCAGTACAAAAATTGGTGGTGTACCTGGGTGCACATTAATCTTGTGAATAATCAGGTTAGTACACCCTAATTTTTCTCCGGGCAATGCTACGGTGTCCCTGTGTGTTTCCAGCAGGGTTAACAAATCATTTTCTTCATCAAATTCACCTGACTCAATTAAATTCTCTTTTATGCTTTCTCTATCCGTAGATTTTATCTCACTTGTCACTCCAGCTATAACTATTTCCTTCACAGAGGCGGGACATTTTTCAATGTTAACTATACAAGTCCCCTTTTTCAACTGTATTTCCCCATTCATGTGATTAATTATGAATATCTGAGTTTGCCCTTCGTCGTTCATCTGACATTTATGATAACTTTCATGTAGGAGTTAGGTGGTAATACTAAATCATTGGTGAGATGGGCAGGAAAAACTGATAAATTAGTACCGTTACCTGGGTTTCTAGTCCTGGAGGCTAGGGGGGGGGGGTGAGTGGATCTATACACTCATCTGTTTGTGTATGTTTGTTTAAGCTTTTAATATTACCAATTCTTTTTGGTTCTCTTTTACTAATCGGTGAGGACTCTGATGGTATTTCCTCAGTGAATTCATTATCAAAGTCTATTCCATTCATTTGTAGAAGTAAAGTTATTTTCTCTTGTCTCATGGATCTTAAGCCCAGTAATATATGAGCTTTAATTGCTAAGTATTCAACGATATAGAAAAATGCAGAAATTGGTCTTGTAGTCTTTGTGAAACTGATGTTTAACCGTATCATATCTTTTACTGTGATTTGTTTGCCATCTAGTGTATAAAAGTCTAAATCAGATTCTTCCAGAAAAGTTACTTTCTTCTTATTTCTAAAAATTCTACTTATTTCTTCTTGCGTTATTAAGTTCACTGGAGAGTCTGTGTCTAAAAATAAGGAAACGTTTTGATCCTCACATACAGCTGGTATCAAGATACACTCATTTCCCAACATGCCTCCTATGTGAATTTTAGACTTGCTTTTCTTTACGTTTGTTCGTTTTTTGTCGTGACTTGGTCTTCCCCCGATTTGAAAATGGACACTAGTTTTTCTATCATTTTGCAGTTACTGGTCCAGTGCTCTTGGCACCGATGATGCCTACAGCAGGGACCAAATCCTTGTGTCTTTTGTCTATCCTTTTTTGTTTTGATAAAGCATTCATTCCTTGTGTGTCCTGGTTTTGCACAATAATGACATAGAATGGATCTATCCCCTGACTGTGATCTACAAGATGACTTAACATTCTTAGTGGTGTCTGCGGCGCGAGATTCGCTCGGGCTGCGCGGAAACTTATGAAATTGCCTGTGGCTTGGTGTTTGTGATCGATGCCTCGACACATTTGGTTGTTTGCTCTGCCTGCTTTCGGATCGCGATCTAATTTGTTCTCTGTTTGGGGTAGTTGAATTGCTTTCACAGCTGATACTGTCTCAGGCACTCTCATTCTACTAGAATGTGATTGTGTTTCGATCACCCCTGCTTTGCTACACTGCATCTCTACCTCGTTCATTAAGTCTAGTAAGCACATACCTGGGGTGTACGCGATCGTCTTGGGGATCTTAAGGGTCCTATCAGGTAATTTACACAAGGTAGCCACATAACCAATGATGTCCACGACGAGGTCTGGGGACATCTTTCCATCTCCTGTTATCCAGTTTGAGTTTTCTAAGAAAGCTAATAATGTTCTTTTGATCGTGGAAACATCAGCAGTTATTTCACTGAGCACATGATTTGTAGTGTGCTCCCTTACAAATCTACAATCTTATGTAATTCTGGGATTATACCTGGCTTAAAGTTCATACCTCCAGAAAATTTCTTCAAAAATTCAGTTTTAAATGCATCATATGTCTTAGCTCTGAGGAACTTATCTCACCTTAGAAAGTCTCCTGCTGGGCATCTTTCCTGACTAATCCAAGCGGAAAAAATTTTAATTTTCTCTTGTTCATCTGTAATGTGTCTTTTTACGAAAATCTGTTCGCACTGATTGACCAATGAAATGATGTCAATGCGATCTTTTTCTGTGCCTGAGAATTTCGGTGCAGTTGTATCCTCATGATAAACGAATATCTGAGTTTAATCCGTGGTATTCATCTTCACTGGTTGCTCTGATAATTTAACTTGGACTTGTTTATCGTTGTGTGAGGGAATGGTGGAATGGTGGAATAGATGAACTCTGTTAAGTATATTTTCATAGATTTGCAAGTCAGAGACAAAGTTCTCACTCGCTGCATCAGAGGGGGTTTGCCAATCATCATCATTATCATCTAGAACTGAGGTATTTGTTTCTTTATCTTTAGTTTGTGGTGAATTTTGTAGGGTGGGTGTGTTGCCCTGGTGCTCTCCTAATTGTGTATCTGCAGCGGGCGTTAACTGTGTATCATGTAGTACTAACACGGGTGGGGGTGAAAATATTCCTGTCATATCACTCAGCTAAAAAGAATTCATGTTGCTAAGGTATGGTGTTATGAAATACGTCTTCTGTTTATGTCCTAACTAAATAGATGAGTAAATGAGTTGTAATAAATGAAAGATAATGAGTGTATAAGTGTATATATAAAAATAAGTAAAGGAGTTGATTGTACCTAATTTAAGCACTGAGAAGTAATGAGTAAGTATAATTACACCTACTTGATACAGATGCCACTCGGAGAGGCGTGTCGAAGCAACTGTCGATCTCGGAAGATAAATGCAGAGTTGAATGAAGATCTCCTTTCGATAATTCTAGGCCTGTGTTGATGGACGATATTACTCAGGAAATTCCATTGCCTGATGAATGTAGTGGTTAACAGCTCTAGTCACAGGCGAACCTCACCATAGAAAGTCGATTCCCACTCAATACTGTGGAAATAAATGAGTATGAGTAGGAGCTATGTAAATAATAAGTAACAAGTAGTGGGTGAGAAGTGCCTGGTGTCAGTCACACGTTGACTGGCGTGGCGTTGTCTCAGCAAACACACATGGTGATGTCTCAGCAGAGACACATGGTGACGTCGGCTTCCCACACTGGTAGCTGTGGTAAGTAACTGAGTAGCGATGAGTAACCTGAGCGAGGAAAGGTGAGTAAGATGCGTTATAAATGTGGCTCTGGTGGTTGCTGTGTGTCTTTACCTCTGCGTCAGCAATGGAGGTAGGGGGGCGGTAGGAGAGAGTGTTGTGGTTTTAGTGCTTGTTGCTTTGGTCTTGCTTTTCCTTTACTTGTTTTGTTTTTTATTCTTCTTGCTGATACTTGAATTTGCGTGAAGAAGATTATAGAGTTGTCTTGTAGACTTGTTATTTGTAGGTAATTGTAGAGCTTGTTGATCCTCACTCATAACTTGTCGTTGCTCCTGTAGAACTTCGTAGCCACCATATATATATATATATATATATATATATATATATATATATATATATATATATATATATATATATATATATATATATACATAGAAACTCTTTAGTCTTGTAATGTTAAAGTCTTGAGTTTTGGTTAAAGTTAATTTGGTAATCGAAGAGCAGGAGGAGTTAACGATGAATACAGGGAGTTGATCTTGATTTTTTATCTTCAGAGAAAGTCTAAGTTGAGCAGCGTATGTATTACAAGGGACTTATTATACTAAGTCTAGTTGGACCCCTCTTCTTATTCGCTCTCTCCACTACCTGCCGGTTCTATGGCCAGTCCCTTTCTGAGTTCTGATTCCTACATTCTCGTTTAGCAGGGGTCGTGTCACGTGTGCTACACTGTCGTGGAAGCTTCTAGAATACTGTATGTCTGTGTGTATGTACTGCTTCCGTTGCACGATCAACATTCCTTCACGTGAAGTGTTGCAAGCTAATTTCCCGTTCCCACACTTTGTCTGGTGCTCTGTCTATCTATCTATCTATCTGTCTATGAGTTGTATTATTCTAATATGGAGTCCTGACAGAAGTAACGATGAAAGGAACAAGGTTATGGATGAAGGAGGATAGGAAGGATAGAAATAACTGAGACAAGATGGAGGAAAAGGTAAAGTGACGAAAGGAACGAAGAATGAAAGCAGTGGAAAAGAAAACTGTAAACAAAAGAGTGATAAAGATTATGAAAAAGGAGATGGGAGAAAAGACAGCAAGTGGAGTAATGGAAAATGGATGGTCGAATGAATGAATAAAGGATCGAGGGAAGAAGAGAAAAAAAAGGATTGAAAATAAGGTAGAAATTAGTAAAAAGATCCTTGAAAAAGACAGGAAAGATAGAAGGATGGAAGCCCTGAATGAAAGGAAGGAGTATGAAAGAGATGAAGAAGAACGATGAACAAGGTAGTACGGTGCTGGAAGAAAAGAGACTGAAAAATGGAAATAGGAAAAATTCAGTAAAAGAAATTATGAAGGAGGGAAGGAGAAAGAATTAAAAAAAAAAAAAAAAGGATGTATGGAAGGACGGAGAATGTCAGCAGTAAAATGAGTTAGCAAGAGAAATTACGAAGGAAAACATTAATGAAAGAGGGACAAAATGATGAGGAATAGTGGAAAACTGTGGAGGGAAGGAAGGAGTAAACGAAAAGAATAACTCTGAAGTGGAAAACGAGTGAAAACAGAAAAAAAAAGAAAAAGGATAGATTCAGGTTCCTTCACTTTTGAAACTGAATCTGGCTGTGCAACCCACTATTCTCCTGTCACTTCCCATATTTCCATTGTTAATAACTGCAACATATGCATGTTATCCTTAACTGGTATAAAGAATTTGATTTCATTCTTTATCTTCAGTAATTCTCCGTTTGGAAAACTCCATGTTCCTTTTTCCCCCTTGTTCTTTTGTAAAAGAATGTGTTCATTATTTTCATGTTAAACATTTCAGCAACATATATCACCATTTCACCTGTCATTCCTTTCTCCCATACCGAATTTTCCAATACACGCTTCTCCATTTTCATTGGCCAACTTTTGCATTGAGGTCTCCCATGAACATAGTACATTTGGCCTTTTTTTTTTTTTCCAAAAAAATCTGGTAGATGTCGTCACAGAATGTTTCTTCTTCATCTGAGCTTTGAGAAGTCTGTGCAAATACTTATATTACTTTCAGGGTGTACCTTTCCCCTAGTTTAATAACAAACTATGCTACTCTGTCAGAGGCACTGCTGAATTTAACAATGTTCTCTGCAAGATTTCAGTTGATTAGAAATCCTACACCATTAACTCCTTCCTTTTTGCCTCCTCTGCGGTAAAATAGATGGTTGCTGTCTTGGAACTGAATTAATTTTTCTGCTTTTCTGTGCATCTCACTCAGATCTACAATATTCTAACTAATGTTTTTTATCTTAGTCATTTAGGTGTCAAGATTGTAATCTTCTGTGAGGCTTCTAACATCATATATGTAGATCTTCATGGATTCCAGTTTGTTTTATGTCCCGGTCTATGATTTGCCGAGACACTGCCCGTAAGCAAAGGAGGCAGTGCGGTTGGACATTTAGTAAACAACGCTCCAACAGGAACCCCCAATGAAATAATTAATAGTTGAATTCATGCTTGGTTGGAGGGCTTATAGCATATAATCCCAACTCCGTGCCACATAGTTTCTGGTGAGATGTAATTTTTGTTCCACCTTATTAAGTATATTCGGTGGAGCCCTCTATATCTGTTGGGGGTTCCGTGGTCCGTGCTGTTTAAGACGGTACCTCGTACTGTACATCGGAAAGGCTTCCCCCCATCCGCGACCCAGGGACACGCCAGGCAGTAGTGGGATCCAGCCTCTGGTTTCTCTCTCTGTCTCTGTCTCTCTCTCTTCGTTCTTTCTGGTGGAGCTTGACACCCATACCCAGCATACAGCCTCGCCTCCCTTTCTCCCTCTGAGCCACAAGAAACTCCTTATTCTCACGATTTTTGATGAGGTCGAAGGCATTCGTGTGTGCAGTGTCAAAGAGATCTTTCAACCGTTCTTGGAAGTTCTTTCTTTTCTTTTCCTCTCTTTTGTATTCTGGCTCTTACCCTTTTTCAGCTTTCTCAATTCTTTAAAGAGAGATTCGATTTTGGGGATACGATTCCGTGGCTCAGATGCAGGAATGGGAGCTCTCTCCCAGAATCCCCCTAGGTCCTCAGACAGAACACATGCTGAATCCCTTAGTGTTCGTGCCACTGTTCACATCAGGTAGAAAAGTCTCACTAACACTTCTCCACAAGAAGGTAACTTACTTCCAAGTAGTCTTTCACCTGGTTGGCCAACAATCCAGATCTTGGTTTTGCTCCCGCTTTTCATCACTGGCGTTGACAATATCACTTTCCTCATAGTAAATAAGTGCTTAATAATAACTCAAAAGGCAAATTCCTGAAAAAAAGTTAAGGAAACACTATTTTCAAATAACAAAAAGATTATCATAATAATTTTGCTAATTAGGCTTAGACATTGGGTAAGAATCGGCATCAGTAAATATAATCCAATTGGACTAAAATTTTGTGTCGCAAGAGTTTTCACCTAAACTCACAATATACACTGCCAGCAAACAGAATATTCCAAAATTAATTTTCTCCCTTAGTATTAAGGATCACCCATATATAGATAGATAGAGAGATAGATAGATAGATAAGTAGGTAGATAGATACATCACCAACCACTGGAAGTCCACTGCTGAACAAAGGCCTCCCCAGTGCATTTCCATTGATTCCTTGACACAGCCAATCGCTACCACGTTTTGCCAACATACTTTTCTATCTCATCTCTCCACTTCCTGTCTGGCCTTTTTCTGGCACACTTACAATCTCTTTAGGTCCATTTAGTCAGCCTCGTCCTCCACCGGTCATTCCTTATTCCTGCAACATAACCTGCCCACCTTTTATTTCTGTTCTTTTATAATTTCAGTAATGTGTTTGACTTTAGTCTGCTCTCTCACCTAAGTTGATCTTTGACTGTGTCTTAAAATACATTACCAACCTTGACCTTCCCATTGCTCTTTGAGAACGGAACACTTGATTTTCCATCGATTTTGTTAGTTTCCAGGTCTCACAACAGTACGTCATTGGGGCGATTATACATTCGTCATACAGTTTTCGTTTCATACACATTGACAAGCTACTTTCTATAATGTCTCTACATTTACCGAAAGCTTTTCAATCAACCGTAATGTGTTTTCATGAATTACATGAAGGTATACATATACAATGTAAGAACTCTCACAGTAGATTAAAAATATACCATAATGGCTGCATTAGAAAGCATTAGTTGGGATTTAGTAGGTCTGAGTGAGACCCACACAAAAGAGGAAAATATTTAGCTCCAAGACAGAAACCACCTATTTTACTATGGAGGAAAGCAAAATGAAAGAATTAATAGTGTAGAATTTCTAATTCACATAAATCCTGAAGAGAATATAGTTACACTCAGCAATGTTTGTGACTGAGAAGCATGGATTGTAATTAGACTTGGCGAAAAATACACCCTGAAAGCAATTCAAGTATATGCCCCGACTTCTAAAGGAACAGATGAGCAAACAGAAACAGTCTATGACGACATCTCCCAGATTATGGAAGAAGAAAATAACAGACATACTACTGTAGATTTATGGGAGACTTAAATGCAAAAGTTAGCAAATCAAAAAATGGAGAAGCATGTATAAGAAAATTCAGAGTGGGAGAAAGGAATGTTGGAGGTGAAATGATAGGAAATTTTGCTAAAAGGTATAACATGAAAATAATGAAGACATTCTTTCACAAAAGAACAAAGAGAAAATGGACCTGGAGAAGTCTAAAAGGAGAAAGAATGAAATCGATTTTATTGTAGCAGATAAGAATAATATGATCATAAATGTCACAGTTAATAAAAAAGTAAATATGGCAAATGACTATAGAATGGTGGGTGGCAGAGCCAGATTCAATTTCAGAAGCAAAAAGAAGAAGATGATTAAGAATTAAAGGATATGCCTAATAAAAGCAAGCGAAAATAAAGCAGTCTTTCAGTTAGAAATAACAAACAGATTTCTGACTCTGATGACTTAAATGGTAGACTAACAAAAGCGCTAAGATATCAATTGAGGTAGTAGGGAAAACTAATACAACCAAAGCTAACAAGTATTCAAAAGTGACTCTTGAGCTCATAGGAAGAAGATTAATGAGGTGAAACTAAAGACAAAGAAAGATGAAAAAAAAGAGAAAGGAAATGAAGAAGCTTACAAACAAAAGACATTAAAAAAAGAGAGAAACATGGATCAGATCAAAGAAAGCATAAAAAAAGGAAAAAGTCTGAAATAAGTCTGCAGTAAACTGGGACAGGAAAAGCAACAAATTATGTCACTGAAAGACAAAAGCGGTGAAGTGATTAAATATACAGGTAGTATGGTGAGGAGAGTTGAAAAATTTAACAAAGAATTGTATGCATTAACGATAACAGTACCAATAGATAGGTAACTTTTTAATTAACACAAGTGAAACGTCAGAGGTAACACCAGACGAAGTAAACATTTCCCTTAAATGATTGATAAGAGCTAACGCCCCAGGAGAAGATGGAATAGTAGCAGATTTACTATCAGACGCAGGAGTAGAATTACAAGACAGGCATGTTCAATTATTTAATCAGTGTATAAAGAAGAAAAACATTCCCAAAACCTAGTGTAACAATAGTTATTTTGCTACACAAGAAATGCGACTCAAATGATCTTAGTATCGTCCAATCAGCTTAATGCCAGTTATTTACAAGCTCTTCACTATAGTCCTTACGAACAGAATAACAAATTTTGGAAGAAAACCAACCTTGTGAGCAGGCAGGACTCCAAAAATAGTATTTGACTACTGATCACCCAAACACAAGGAATCAGCTAATTCAGAGAACTACAGAATATAATAAACCATTGTGCTTTGGTTTTGTTCATTACGAAAAGGTTTCGACTCAGTGGAACACATAGCAATTATAATTCATTGCGGCGAAAAAGGAATAAATGAGAATGTTATAAAACTGCCCGAAAACATAATATATAATGATGGAACTGCTACAGTTAAATTACATAAAGACTGGGAAAAAATTAAGACTGAAAAGGGAGTGTGTCAGGGAGATACAATTTCACCAAAATTATTTACAGCATGCCAACAAAGTATTTTTAGAAAGCTAGTGTCGGAGAACAAAGGACTAAATATAGACGGAGGAAATCTAAACCATTTAAGACTTACAGATGACAATGTCCTAATCACGGAAACAGCAGAGACATTGCATGAAATGTTAAATGACATAAACAGAGGAAGTCTCAAATAAGGCTGAAGATGAACCAGAGTAAAATTAATGTTTAATCCGGTTGCACCAAAGAGTATCATCAGAATAAGCGAAGAAATTCTTGAGAAAGTCGAGGAGTACAATGACTTTGGGCAAATGCTAATACTAATGAAAGACCATGATATCGAAATAAAAAGATGCATTGCAATTGGATGTAAAGGTTTCGGCAAACATTGACATCATGAAAAGTAACATTTCAGTATGTATTAATCGAAAAGTAAATAATGAATGTATAATTCCAGCTATAACGTACGATTGTGAAACCTGGAAACTGACAAAATCGATGGAAAATCAACTAATCCATTCTCAAAGTGCAATAGAAAGGGTAGTGTTGGGAATACCTCAAAGAGACAGAAAAAGACCAAATTTTGTGATACACTAAAGTCAAACACATTATAGAATATATAAAACAACAGAAATGGAGGTGGCCAGGTCATGTAGCATGAATAAGGAATAACTGATGGAACAAGAGGCTGGCTTACTGGAAACCAAGAGATTGTAAGTGTAGCAGAAAAGGCAAGACAGGGGGTGGAGAGATGAAATAAAGATTGCAAGCAACGCGTGACAGAAATTAGCTCAGTCAAGAAATTCGTGGACAAGGTTGGGGGAGGCCCTTGTTCAGCAGTGGACTTACTTGCAATGGATGCTGCTGCATATATATATATATATAGTATAATTATATTTTAATGCGAGGAAGAAGGAAGCAAAGGTTAGGAGCCCGCAAAACAGTTCCTTTCAACGAAAATATAAAAATAAAAACATTACAAGATAGAGCCAAATTCAAGATCCGTTCGTTTCGAGATGCCTGGACACACTGCATTTGAAAGACTGGAGATCATAGGAAGAAGGAAATACAGACAGAGGGAGACAGTTCCACAGTTGACCTGTTACATAAGTGAAGGACTGAGAGTAACGAGTAACTCTTGCATTAGAGAGATGGAGAGAAAAGAAATGAGAGTTTGTTACTACTGTAGAAGGTGCTACTCACCAGTCGTAGAGGTTGAGGGATGCAAGCAGACAGTTCAGAGGAGCAGTGACCATTGAAGTAGTCATAGAAAAGAGGAAAAGAAGCAACAGTGCAGCGAAGAGACAGAGGTTGAAGGGAGCCAGTAAGAAGAGGAGAGTTAATGAGATGAAAAGCCTTTGACCCCACGCTATTGAGAAGAGCTGCATGTGGGGAGCCTCCCCACACATGACAGTTGTACTCTACACAGGGGCGTATAATACCTGTGTATAAAGTCAACAACTGTGCAGGGGTAAAGAAGGTACGGAGTTGGCTTAGCACACATGATCTCTTTGAAGCAGATTTTACAAGAGATGTAATGTGATCTTTCCAAGATAAATCCCGAGTGAATGAAACCCCAAGCATATTCAAGGATGATGCAGGATTGAGCTGGATATTAGTAAACATTAGTGGGTACTTCTGTGGAAGATTTTGTCGGGTTGATATGTGTCAAAACTGAGTCTTTGATGCATTAAAAACAAGATTATTTGGACCCCAGTCAGAGATAGGAGTCAAGTCAGACATTAAGTGTACCATAGCCTCATCCCTTGTTTGTTGAAGTAACTGCTGAGATGGACTTTGCAGGATCCGAATGGAAAGGTGAAGGGTGGAATCACCAGAGTACAAGTGGACAGGGTTAGATATACAGCTTAGAAGATCATTAATGAATAAAAGGAAGAGAGTTGGTGATAGGACAGAGCCTTGAGGAACACCACTGTTGATAGATCTAGGACAAAGGTGGGGAACATCTGGCCTCCGGGCCGTAGAAGGCCTGCAAGACCATTTGATCAGGCCTGCGAGACAATTCATCAATGCAAATTCCCCCCTGGGGGTAGGGGGATTTCAAGAATACTCCCCTAGTATCCCTGCTTGTCGTACAAGGCGAAAAAGGGTTGGTGATGGGTTAGTGCCCCACCCCATAAAAAGAACCAACTAAACAAGCGAATAAAGCGCCTCGGACCAGGACGGACCATACGTTGACGACTAAGGAATGGACAAAGGACATTCTGAGGGTGGGAATGTGGAATGTGAGAGGAGTGAATGATGAAGTGAAAGAGAGAGAGATTGTTCAGGTGCTTAAGGATGCAAGAGTGGATATATGTGGATTGACTGAAACTAAATGGTTAGGTGAAAGGGTGAGAGAATGGGAATATGGTTTAGGTATATGTGCGGGAGTTAATGAGAATGAGAGGGCAAGAGAGGGAGTATGTCTGATGATAAGCAAGAAGTGGAAGGAGAATATAAGAGAGTATGGAACAGTGGGTGCAAGGATTGTATGGGTGAGGATGAAAGTAGGTATACAAGCGTGGGCGATTGTATGTGTGTATGCTCTGACAGAGGGCCGAGTGGCAAGAGTGAAAGATGAGTTTTGGGCGAGAGTAGAAGCATGTATGGACAAATTTGAGAGGAGCGAGAGAGTGCTTTTAATTGGAGATATGAATTGCAAAGTTGGGAATGTGCGAATGGATGAAGTGGTTGGTCAGTGGGGTGTGCCAGGAGAAGTAGATGGGAATGATAGTGCTTTGGTGGACATCTGTGCTGGTAAGGGGTTGGCAATAGCCAACACCAACTTTCGACGTAAGATGATCCACTGGTATACATGGAGAGTAATGAGGAGGATGCATAATGAACTTGTTGAACGAAAGGCAATGATAGACTACGTGTGTTGGAAGAGCGAATGAGAAGACAAGTGTTGGATGCAAGAGTGTGGAGAGGGTTGGGGAATGGAGTCTCGGACCATCACTTAGTGATAGCCAAGGTAAAGCTGCAAAAAAAAAAAAAAAATGGTTGAGGAGACGAAGGAGAAGACAGGAGGAAACAGCTCCTGTGAGAAGAGTGAAGAATTTGCAAGATAGTGAGAAAATGGCAGAGTATAAGAGCATAGTGGAAGAAAGATTGGGAAAGTATGAGCTAGAGCAGTTGGAAGGGGTGGAAGACGTATGTAAGATATTTATGGAAGAGAGAGGCGCAGCATGTGAGGTGGTTTGTGGAGTAAGGAGAAGATGCAAAGGTGTGCAAGGGACAACATGGTGGAATGATGATGTGAAACGAGCTTTCGAACAAAAGAAGAAGACATGTAGTGAATGGTTAGCGAGTAGAGGTAGGGGAGAAGATGAGAACGAGAAGAGAGAGATATATGTAAGCAGGAGAAGGGAGGTGAAGAGACTGGTGAAGGAGAGTAAGAAGATAGTGGATGAAGAGTTTGCGAGGAATCTGAGTGTGAAAAGGAGGGAAAGTAAGAAATTGTTTTGGAAGGAGGTAAACAAAGTCAGGCAGTGTAAAAGGGGAAATAGTAGGGGAGTGGAAGATAGGAATAATAGATTGTTTGTGGAGAAGAGAGAAAAATTGAGGAGATGGAAGGAGCACTTTGAGGATTTGTTGAATGTAGAGGGTAACAGCAGTGCAAGTATAAGTGGTTGGGGAATGGCTGGGAGAAGAAGAGATGAGAGGAGGGAGGAAGAGATCAGTAGGGCGGAAGTAGTGGAAGCAATGAACATGATCAAGTTGGGAAAGACCCCAGGAATTGATGGAGTGTGTGGTGAAATGCTGAGGTATGGGGGTGAGATTGCTGTGGAGTGGATATGGAAGTTGTGTAGACTGGCTTGGGAAGAGGGAAGGGTTCCAGAGGACTGGAAATCAGGTATAATTGTTCCTTTATACAAAGGAAAAGGGGAGAGAGAAGTATGTGATAACCTTAGGGGTATTTACCTTCTTAGTGTGACTGGTAAAATATATGGTAGAATACTCATTGATAGGGTTAGGCATATGACAGAGGAGCTAGTTGGAGAGGAACAAGGTGGATTTAGGAAGGGAAAAGGGTGTGTAGATCAGATATTTGTTCTAAGATGTTTAGTGGAGAAGTATCTAGAGAAGGGAAAGAAAATGTATGCTGCCTTCATGGACTTGGAGAAAGCTTATGACAGAATAGATAGGCAAGGCATGTGGAAGGTATTAAGAATATATGGAGTGCATGGGAAATTGCTGAATGCTGTGAAGACTATATACGAAGGAGCTAAGGCTACGGTGCGAGTGGATGGTGAGCTGAGTGAGTTCTTTGATCTCAATGTGGGACTGAAACAAGGTTGTGTGCTCTCTTAATGGCTGTTTAATATATACATGGATGGGGTGTAAAGGAGGTGTAAGGTAGGGCAGTGGATGTGGGGGTGGCTCTAATGAATGAGGGTGAGATTTGGAAGATTCCGGTGTTGCTGTTTGCTGATGATACAGTATTGTTGAGTGAAGATGAATGGGAGTTGCAAAGTTTGGTGAATGAATTTGGGACAGTGTGTAGGAGGAGGAAGCTGAAAGTTAATGTAAACAAAAGTAAAGTTATGGTGTTTGAGAGGAATGAAGTCACAGAATGTACAGAGAGGTTGGATGGTGAGGATATGGAGAATGTGAGTACATTCAAGTACTTGGGTAGTGTGATGAGTAAGGATGGAACTTTGGGGGATGAAATGCGTGAAAGGGTACAGCAGGGAAGGAAGGTTGTTGGTTCACTGAAAGCAGTGATAAGAAATAGGGAGGTGAATATGGAAGTTAAGAAGTCACTGCATGCTAGTACTGTGATCCCTACCCTGACGTATGGAAGCGAGGCGTGGACCTTGCAAGAGGGGAACAAGTCAAGAGTGAGAGTAGTGGAAATGAGTGACTTAAGAGGAGCATGTGGAGTGACATGGAGGGACAGGTTGACGAATGAAGAATTGAAGGAACGCTGTGGGGTAGATGTGGATGTGGTTGAGAAGATTAGGAGAAATACACTGAGGTGGTTTGGATATGTGGAGAGAATGGAGAATGAAAGACTGACTAAGAGGGTGTATGTAGATGAGGAGGAGGGAGGGAGAGGGAGGGGTAGACCAAGGATGAGGTGGAGAGATGGAGTTGTGAGGTATATGAGGGAGGGGAGGTTAGTTGTGGGGAGGGTAGTCAAATGGTGGGAGACAGAGCGACTTGGAGGCGTTTTGTCTGCGGCCTCCCTTTGCGGGATTAGGGCATCGGGCTATTGATAGATAGATAGAAATTCATAAACTCATGAACAAATATATATATATATATATATATATATATATATATATATATATATATATATGTACATATATATATATATATATATATATATATATATATATATATATATACATATATATATATATATATATATATATATATATATATATATATATATATATATATATATATATTATTAACTGGGCTAGAGTTGATTTTACGTTGATAATTTTGTATGGCCCGCGAATGATGTTAAAAATATCCTAATGGCCCTTAGTTGTGGAAACGTTCCCCATCCCTGATCTAGAAGAATAATGACCGTCTACAACAGCGGCTATAGAAGGACCAAAAAGGAAGCTGTAGATGAAGGCACAGATAGAAGGATAGAAACCGTAAGAGGGCAGTTTGGAAAATAAGATTTATGCCAGACTCGATCGAAAGCCTTTGAGATGTCAACTGCAATAGCAAAGCTATCACCAAAGTCCCGAAAGGAGGATGACCAGGAGTCTGAAAGATAGGTGAGATGATCGCCAGTGGAGCATCCCTGACGGAACTCATACTGACAATCAGAATGAAGGTTGTGATAGGAAAGATGCTTTAAAATTTTTCTGTTAAGAATAGACTCGAAAATCTTTGAGACACAGGATGTTCAAAGAATTGGACGATAGTTAGAGGGTTGTAAATGGTCACCCTTCTTAGGGACTGGCTGATGAGAGCTAACTTCCAGCAACGAGGTAAGGTACAAGTTGAAAGACAATGGTGAAAGAGTTTACCTAGGCAGGGTGTAAGGACAGAAGCACAGTTCTTGAGGACAACAGAAGGGACCCCATCTGGCCCATATGCCTTGTTAGTATTGAGGCCAAGGATGGCAGAAAATACATCAGATGAAGACATTTTTATGTCAGCCATGAGGAAGTCAGAGGGAGGAAGTGATGGAGGAATAGCACAGGAATCGTCTAAGGTGGAATAAGAGGAGAAAGTCTTAGTGAAGAGATCTGCTTTATCAGTAAAAGAAATAGATAGAGAGCCATGAGAGTAGAAAAGAGGAGGGAAGGATGGTGAGGTAAAGTTGTTAGAAAGATTCTTGGCAAGGTGCCAGAATGAGTGGGAAGATTTCGAGTTGGAGAGTTGAGAGCACTTAGTATGGATGAAATTATTTTTAGCATGGCGAAGAACAGACATAGCATGATTCCTGGCAGAAACATAAAAAAGATGTGACTGAGGGGTGGATTGGCTCTGGTACCTTTTATATGCCCTGTCCTTGTTGCGGACGGCATTTGAACAAGTGTGATTAACCCGCCGAGTCCCGTCGACGTAAGGGTATGTTGCACCATTTTGCATTTGCCAGTCCCGATGACGTACTGGTACGTCGTGCAATTGCAAGGTCCCTAATTTGCACAGTTTTCAATTTTCGTGCATGATTTTTCGTACATATACACGGGACACCTTCCTCTATTACTCTACCAGATGCCAAGCAGGGACAATGCCTTACGCTGCATGACCTCCCCCTCCCCCCCATACACCATTGTCTCGGCAATTCACCTGTTACCAGTGACCTGGCCAATAAAGATATTCAGGGCCAGAGTGATTCCCCAATCGATGACAATGTGGAGGACAAAGTTTACATAGCATTAGAGGAAGAAACAGTCAGAAATGATGATCAGGTAATGTGGCAAAAGAAGGTCAGGTATGGTGATGAGTTAGTGAGTGAAACAATGCTTATAATGCCAATATTACTGTTTGAAAACCAATATACTCTCATACTACATATAAATTCGTACCAAGTAGATAAATAAATACCGTTTATGAGTGGTGTGAAAGTTACCCTCCCATAGAACTCTTCTTTGGTGCCAGCCTGTTAGAAAACCCAGTCAGGTAAGGAGGTACTGCTACCTGGATCGAATATTTTAAACCTCAGGTGAGCGATTTCTCTATGAAATTTCGATGTTTCTCACCAAAAGCGGAGGTTTTAGCCCAAAAAAAAAAAATTCGAAAATACCTCAGGATTGGGGGGGTGTCGGAGGTGCAAAATAGCTTGGGACGTGACGGGTTAAACCAAGGCTTTGTTGCATTAGTCAAAGGATATGAGAAAGGAATGTATGCTTTCATGCCCGAGAGAATAACCTCCGTAGAGTGCAAGGCACACTCAGATCGCTCCCAGCCATGGAAGCAATAATCATTCCAGGGAAAATCAAAGAAGTACTGCCTGAAGGCCTCACAATCCGCAGCTCCAAAATGCCACAATCGACGTTTGTTTGGAAGGTCCACAGGCCGTATCGGAGCGATAGGACAGGTTAAGGTAATAAGGTTGTGATTAGCGGAACCCAAGATTAACAGCATAAGCAGAAGGATTAGTTGTAAGGAAGAGGTCAAGTATGTAGGAGCTCTCTCCAAGGCAGTCAAGGATACAGGTATTGTGCTGTACAAGTTGCTCTAGGTCATGAAGGATAGAAAAGATGTAGGCTTGTTCACCATGTGGATCAGTGAAAGGAGAGGAGAGCCAAAAGTGGTGGTGAACATTGAAATCTCCTAGACTGGAGAATTCAGAGGAAGGAGAAATGGATAGAATATTATGCATCGTAGAAGTAAGAGAGTCGAATAATTTTTGATAGTCAGTAGAATCAGGCAATAAGCAAAGAGCTCAGATATATTTAGTCAGAGAATGACAGGAAAGCCGAAGCCAGAGAGTAAAGAATTCAGAAGAATCAAGTTCAGGAACACGAGAGCAAGATAAGTCGTTGCGTACATATAGACAACAGCCACCATTGGCATTGAAATGAGTAAAGAGAAAGTAGGAGGATACAGGAAAGGGTTTGCAGTCAGTTGCCTCAGACAGCTGAGTCTCAGTAAGGAAGACAAGGTGAGGTTTAGAGGAGGAAAGGTGGTGTTCAACAGATAGAAAGTTAGAGGAAAGGCCGCAAATGTTGCAGAAATGAAGAAGAAGTGAGTCAGACAGTGGTTCCATACAGCTTGTTGAGTCATCACCGGG
>NC_136978.1:37282430-37489323 GCF_032717465.1 Coenobita brevimanus
TGAATATTCTGTTGTCTTAAGGGTTGTTAATTAGTTTTGATGTCTGCTTTTCAAGAAAGCTTGATTTAGCTAGATTTATTACAGCCTTTGCATGATTTCTAGCTATTTTAAATTAAGAGCGTGATTCAGATGTTTTTGGTTTTAAGTAAGAGTTATATGCTAATGACTTTTGGGCAATTACTCTGGTACAGTTGCCATCAAACCATTTTGGAGAGTTCGATCTTTTAGTGAACTGTTGACTTGGTATGAATAAATCCATACCAGCTAGTATTAAGTCGGAAATGTGGGACTGGGTAGAATTGGGATCACTAGAGAAGAAAGACTGCCATGGAATGTCAGCAAGATAATTTCTAAATCCATCACAGTTTGCCCTATCAAAGTGCCATCGGGTCACCCTGACAGGTTCAGAACGGGGAGGTGTGAGGGGGTTAACTAATGAGGCTTTGATGAGATTGTGGTCGGAGGATCTAAGTGGTGACAGTACCTCTACCCTGTATTGGGAAAGGAGGTCCGAATGATGATGATGATATCTATATCTATATCTATCTATCTGTCTGTCTATCTATCATATATATATATATATATATATATATTGTGTGTGTGTGTGTGTGTGTGTGTGTTCTTACCTAATTGTATCTTTACAATAATGAATCAAGCTAGTACTGTCCCGTGTCCTAAACCATATTTATCGTACATATCCTTAAATTTGTGAATTGTTTTGGCACACACTATTTCATTCGGTAGTGCATTTCACTGATCAATTGCTCTATTTGGGAAACTAAATTTCCTTACGTCTTTATCACCTCTCTTTTTATGCAATTTTTTGAGGTGTCCTCTTGCTGATGCTTCCCCATACGTTAAGTAATCATTTATGTCTATTTTCTCCTTCCCTGATATGCATTTATATAGCATAATCATGTCACCTCTTTTCCTTCTCTCCTGCAGTGTTGGTAGATTCAGTTTACAGTATTTACTCTTTCTTCATACCTTAGATCCCTTAAGCTTGGTACCCATCTTGTAGCGGCCCTCTTAACTTTTTCAATCTTGTCTATGTGTTTTTTGAGATGAGGACTACAGACTACTGATGCATACTCCAGGGTTGGTCTGATGAATCATGTTATTATCTTTCTTAGCATGTCTTCATATATGTATGTAAATGCTATTCTCATATTGGCAAGCAGTGTACAGTATACATGTTCCGTACCTTCTCACTGATGTGGTCAGCCGGAGATAGTCTGTTATTGACAATCACACCTAGGTCCTTCTCTCTTTCTGATGTGTGTAGGGTTTTATTTCCTAACATATAATCCCAATCAGGTCATTTTCCACTTTTACCAAACTTGATTACATGATACTTGTCCACATTGAATTCCATTTACCATGTATTACTCCATTCATGAAGTTTATTTAATTCTTCTTGTAGTTCTTTACAAGAGTCTGTGTTAGTAATTCTCCTTTGTATTTTTGCATCATCTGCAAACATATTTAGATAGGTTTAATTTCCAGTGTTACTGTCTATATCATTTAAATACACTAAAAACACGATTGGCGCCAGCACTGAGCCCTGTGGTACTCCACTAGTCACTTCTTTCCATGATGAGTAAATTTCCCCCTAGTACTGTTCTCATTTCTCTTTTTATGAGAAAACCTTGCATCCAACAATACAGTTTGCCTTAAATTCCTCGTTGATGGTATAGTTTCCATAAAAGTCATTGGTGTGGTACTGTGTCAAATGCTTTCTTGAAATCTAAATAGATACTGTCCACCCATCCTTCTCTTTCCTGTAATGTGTCTGTTACTCTGTCATAGTAGGTCAACAGATTAGTAACACATGATTTTCCTTTTCTGAAACCAAACTGTCTTTCTGTTATCATAGTGTGTTCTTCTAGATGATTTACCCAAGCTTTTCTTATAAGCTTTTCTAATACCTTACTTACAACACTGGTTAGTGATACTGGTCGGTAGTTAAGTGGATTTTGTCTATTCCCTTTCTTGAATAAGGGAACAATGTTTGCTTTCTATATCAGGTAGTTTACCTTGACTCAAGGATTTCTTGAAAATTAAAAATAATGGTTTACTTAACTCCTTTGCACGTTCACATAGGACCCAACATGAAATTTCATCAGGACCATTTGCTTTTCCTTTGTCTAATTTGCTTAGCTCTTCATGTATTTATTTTTCTGATGTTTGTATATCTAGTAGTATGTGTGGGCATGCATGTTCCACATAATCCCTCTCAAAATTGTTTTCCTCTGTAAGAACTGATTGGAAATTCTTGTTTAGTGCTTCACAGATATCCTTCTCTTGTGTATAAGTGATTCCATCGTCCGTAATGGATTGTATTTTATCTTTTACTTTGGTTTTGCTTCTGATGTAGCTGTAAAATAGCTTTGGTTGATCACTACTTTTATTTATGATATCCTCCTCAAACTGTTTTTGGGCTTCCCTCCTTATTCTTGTATAATCGTTTCTTGCATGTTTGTAATTATTATATGCCCTTTCACTATTGTGTCTTCTGTATCTATTCCACAACAAATCTCTTTTTTCTTTTGATTTTTTACATTCTGTATTGAACCATTTCTTTATTTTCTTTTCTGCTTCTTTCTGCTGTGGGATGTACATCTGAACTTGTCCACACTGAATTCATATATAGTATTTCATATATAGCATTTAAATCATGTCCTCTAAGCTCCTTTTCCGAAGCTATTTCTAAGAAGTACTTCTTTAGGTAATGATACTTTCCCTTTTTATAGTTTAGGCTCTTTTTGTAACTTTCATTGCTGTTAACTATGCCATATGCAATCCTGAAATTGCAATTTAGTACTGCATGGTCGCTTTTGCCGAATGGAGGGTGATATATTAATTTGTCAGTATCGTTTTCTTGCCTAGTAAATATGAGATCTAGCATTGAGGGTACATCGAGTCCTCTTTTTCTGGTGCTTTCCCTTACATGTTGCGTTAGGAAAAACTCTTGCACAAGCTCCAGGAGCTTTTGATCCCAACAACTTTCTTGGCTTATTATATCTAGAGTATTCCAATTTATATTTGTATTAAAATCTGACGTTAGTAAAATTCTTTTTTATTTCGCTTCCATTTTATGTAGTAATGCTCTTAAACTCTGAATTGTACTCTCCGCCAGGTCCTCATATTCGTCTCTTTCCTATGTGTTTGATCTGGGTGGCATGTACAAATTGGCTACAATTACTTTCCCTTCCGATGTATTTATCTCTGCTGCAATCAGTTCTACTTGTGAGGGTATATCTAATTCTATTTCTTTGACTTTTAGATTTTTCTTAGTTAATTCAGAGGAGAGATTGAGACAGTTGGTAGAGGAGTTTGGAAGGGTGTGTGAAAGGAGGAAATTGAAAGTAAATGAGAATAAGAGTAAAGTGATGAAGTGTACGAGGTTGATAGATGGTAGGGGGATGAATATAGTTTTGAATGGTGAGTTGCTTGAGGAGGTAGATTGTTTTAAATATCTAGGGTCACATGTTGCTGTGGATGGAAGAATAGATGCAGAAGTGAAGTTTAGAATAAATGAAGTAGGAAAGGTGCTGGGAGGAATGAAAAAAGTGTTTAAATGTCGTTTGCTTAGAATGGATGTAAAGAGAAGGCTGTATGAGGGTGTTGTGGTACCGACTGCATTATATGGGGCTGAAACATGGAATATGGGTGTAGCAGAGAGGAAAAGTTTGAATGTAATGGAGATGAGATGTCTGAGGAGTATGTGTGGAGTGACGCGTATGGATCGAGTGCGAAATGATGAAGTGCGAAGGAGAACTGGAGTTGTTCGGGAGATGGCTGGTAGAGTTGAGCAGAGGGTGTTGCAATGGTTTGGGCATATGGAGAGAATGGATAATGAGCGATTGGTGAAAAAGATAACTAGATCTGATGTGAGAGGTGTAAGGCTGAGAGGAAGACCACGAATAGGATGGATGGACAGTATGAAGAGAGCGCTGGATGCGAGAGGGATGTCTGTTGAGCAAGGAAGAGTGGCTGTGCGTGACAGAAATAAATGGAGAGAAATTGTGAATGAATATGTGATGACGCAGCCCTGAGGGGATATTCTCCCGCATTTGGTCAGATCAGCTATTCAGGTCAGGTGCGGGTAAGGGGATGGGTCTATTATGATGTGGCAGGGGTAAACCAGTTCTGCTGTCGGGCCCTGCTGCGAATGTCACTGATTGCATTGCGCAGTTGACCCTTGTGCGGTGTGGTGCGGTGAGGATCTGTCCGTTCTCCCCTTTGGGGCTAAGATGTGAATGAATGTGTTAGAATGGATGAGTAAATGGAGAGTGAGTCGTCCTGTCTCGGCTACCTCCCTTTCCTTGGGGGAAGCAGCCTAGGTATATAGATAGATAGATAGAATATTATTATTCCTCCTCCTTTTTCTAAGTTCCTATCTCTTCTCCATATATTATATTCCTCTAAGTTTAGGATGTCATTCGATATCCTTGGTGTTAATTTTGTTTCAGTTAAGCATATTATATGTGGTTCAATTTCTCTGACATAACCATTCATCTCTAATAATTTAGTTACCATTCCATCCACATTTGAGTACATCAACTTAATCATCTTGTTTATATACTTGTCATGATTTGGTTCTACTACCTTCCTCCTTTTTATTCCCTCCTGTTTATGTACCACTTTCGTACCTGCAATCCAATTCATTCATTCATTCATTGCCAGACGCCATGTATCCCAAACGGGGTGGCCAAGGGCTTAGAGTTAATTGTTTTACAGGGAGGGGCACTAATCCTCCACCAACCTCACTTGACACGTAGGGAGAACGAGCCAACAGCATCTGGTGTTCCCAGGCGGTCACTCATCCAAGTACTAACCAGACCCAACGTTGCTTAACTTCGCTGATCGCACGGGAAGCAATCCAATTACTTTGTAGAAAAATGTGTTCTTCTCCTCCTCTGATCTTCCCTCATTTTTTGTTCTTGCTTCCTCCCTCTTCTCTTTCAGTAATTCCAGTTCCTCTTGTGTTAGGCATCTTTTTATCCATACATTTGTGTGTGTGTGTGTGTGTGTGTGTGTGTGTGTGTGTGTGTGTGTGTTACATGAATTCTATGCATCCACTGACGTGGGTTTTTTACATGTAATTTCCTATAGCCTGTGTATCATTTTATTTTCAATCTTCATATAAACTACAGACGATAATACCATTCATCGTAAGTTGAACAAAGTCATCTAGAGGTACCAGTGCAAATGCAATATACGTCACTGGTTTCAAGAGGTTATCCACAGATTTTTCTACATGCAATACAAAAAAAAGTATGAGACGTATTCTAGTGACGTCGGAGACTTCGTAGTACCTTTTCCTTAACGAGTTGTTTAGCTCATTACATCTTAACATTTTCTGGCAAGTTATTCACATCGGTTTAAATATCCTTATAGTTTGCATCAGTAACATATTCCAGTATAGTGAAGTGCAATGTGCGTAACAAATCGCTAAGGAAAGGGTCTTTCAGTACACTCTGCAGATTAGTTGTTGGCTAAGTGTAGTTAGACTGTTTGTTGTTGTTGTTGTTGTCGTTGTTTACTAATAAAAAAAAAACTCATTCCTGGCCCCATAACTTTGTCTCATCGAATTTACTATAACCACAACTTCGTGTTGTGGCCATCAGAGTGTCACAGTTCCGTCAGGTGGAAACTGTCTCCAGCGTGGTTTGTCTGAGATTGTGACTTTCAGTGTCCCCTAATTTTCCGTGTAGCCGTTTATTCGGGGTCTCGTTATAATGGCTGTTGCCGTGGTCGGTAGGAATAATATTTTAACACATACTGCTATTCAAAGGCGTCCCAACTGAAACTGGAACCTCCCATAACTGATTAAAATCGTTTACTGTCAAATGAAGCCAAGTATCCCGGCCATGGGCGGGTTAATAACACCGACGCTGACACTTCGGCTCCAATTATAAGTGGATGAGATCATCTGGTGAATGTGATAATAGGCAAGTAGAAACATCATGACCATTAAAGACTATGCAGGGAATATAGTTTATTAGTGGTTTTATTTGAAGGATTTCCCTTTTAAGTTTAGTGGCGACACTGAGAAGATAACAAATATTGCAGAAGACATAATCTTTATAGTGTGGAGGCTTTCATATACTATAATTCTATACTATAATTCTAATGGCGACACTGAGAAGATAACAAATATTGCAGAAGACATAATCTTTATAGTGTGGAGGCTTTCATATACTATAATTCTATCCTCCACCAGTTGAGCAGAGGGTGTTGGAATGGTTTGGGCATATGGAGAGAATGGATAATGAGCGATTGGTGAAAAAGATAACTAGATCTGATGTGAGAGGTGTAAGGCTGAGAGGAAGACCACGAATAGGATGGATGGACAGTATGAAGAGAGCGCTGGATGCGAGAGGGATGTCTGTTGAGCAAGGAAGAGTGGCTGTGCGTGACAGAAATAAATGGAGAGAAATTGTGAATGAATATGTGATGACGCAGCCCTGAGGGGATATTCTCCCGCATTTGGTCAGATCAGCTATTCAGGTCAGGTGCGGGTAAGGGGATGGGTCTATTATGATGTGGCAGGGGTAAACCAGTTCTGCTGTCGGGCCCTGCTGCGAATGTCACTGATTGCATTGCGCAGTTGACCCTTGTGCGGTGTGGTGCGGTGAGGATCTGTCCGTTCTCCCCTTTGGGGCTAAGATGTGAATGAATGTGTTAGAATGGATGAGTAAATGGAGAGTGAGTCGTCCTGTCTCGGCTACCTCCCTTTCCTTGGGGGAAGCAGCCTAGGTATATAGATAGATAGATAGAATATTATTATTCCTCCTCCTTTTTCTAAGTTCCTATCTCTTCTCCATATATTATATTCCTCTAAGTTTAGGATGTCATTCGATATCCTTGGTGTTAATTTTGTTTCAGTTAAGCATATTATATGTGGTTCAATTTCTCTGACATAACCATTCATCTCTAATAATTTAGTTACCATTCCATCCACATTTGAGTACATCAACTTAATCATCTTGTTTATATACTTGTCATGATTTGGTTCTACTACCTTCCTCCTTTTTATTCCCTCCTGTTTATGTACCACTTTCGTACCTGCAATCCAATTCATTCATTCATTCATTGCCAGACGCCATGTATCCCAAACGGGGTGGCCAAGGGCTTAGAGTTAATTGTTTTACAGGGAGGGGCACTAATCCTCCACCAACCTCACTTGACACGTAGGGAGAACGAGCCAACAGCATCTGGTGTTCCCAGGCGGTCACTCATCCAAGTACTAACCAGACCCAACGTTGCTTAACTTCGCTGATCGCACGGGAAGCAATCCAATTACTTTGTAGAAAAATGTGTTCTTCTCCTCCTCTGATCTTCCCTCATTTTTTGTTCTTGCTTCCTCCCTCTTCTCTTTCAGTAATTCCAGTTCCTCTTGTGTTAGGCATCTTTTTATCCATACATTTGTGTGTGTGTGTGTGTGTGTGTGTGTGTGTGTGTGTGTGTGTGTGTGTGTTACATGAATTCTATGCATCCACTGACGTGGGTTTTTTACATGTAATTTCCTATAGCCTGTGTATCATTTTATTTTCAATCTTCATATAAACTACAGACGATAATACCATTCATCGTAAGTTGAACAAAGTCATCTAGAGGTACCAATGCAAATGCAATATACGTCACTGGTTTCAAGACGTTATCCACAGATTTTTCTACATGCAATACAAAAAAAAGTATGAGACGTATTCTAGTGACGTCGGAGACTTCGTAGTACCTTTTCCTTAACGAGTTGTTTAGCTCATTACATCTTAACATTTTCTGGCATGTTATTCACATCGGTTTAAATATCCTTATAGTTTGCATCAGTAACATATTCCAGTATAGTGAAGTGCAATGTGCGTAACAAATCGCTAAGGAAAGGGTCTTTCAGTACACTCTGCAGATTAGTTGTTGGCTAAGTGTAGTTAGACTGTTTGTTGTTGTTGTTGTTGTCGTTGTTTACTAATTAAAAAAAAAACTCATTCCTGGCCCCATAACTTTGTCTCATCGAATTTACTATAACCACAACTTCGTGTTGTGGCCATCAGAGTGTCACAGTTCCGTCAGGTGGAAACTGTCTCCAGCGTAGTTTGTCTGAGATTGTTACTTTCAGTGTCCCCTAATTTTCCGTGTAGCCGTTTATTCGGGGTCTCGTTATAATGGCTGTTGCCGTGGTCGGTAGGAATAATATTTTAACACATACTGCTATTCAAAGGCGTCCCAACTGAAACTGGAACCTCCCATAACTGATTAAAATCGTTTACTGTCAAATGAAGCCAAGTATCCCGGCCATGGGCGGGTTAATAGCACCGACGCTGACACTTCGGCTCCAATTATAAGTGGATGAGATCATCTGGTGAATGTGATAATAGGTAAGTAGAAACATCATGACCATTAAAGACTATGCAGGGAATATAGTTTATCAGTGGTTTTATTTGAAGGATTTCCCTTTTAAGTTTAGTGGCGACACTGAGAAGATAACAAATATTGCAGAAGACATAATCTTTATAGTGTGGAGGCTTTCATATACTATAATTCTATACTATAATTCTAGTGGTGACACTGAGAAGATAACAAATATTGCAGAAGACATAATCTTTATAGTGTGGAGGCTTTCATATACTATAATTCTATCCTCCACCAGTTGAGCAGAGGGTGTTGCAATGGTTTGGGCATATGGAGAGAATGGATAATGAGCGATTGGTGAAAAAGTTAACTAGATCTGATGTGAGAGGTGTAAGGCTGAGAGGAAGACCACGAATAGGATGGATGGACAGTATGAAGAGAGCGCTGGATGCGAGAGGGATGTCTGTTGAGCAAGGAAGAGTGGCTGTGCGTGACAGAAATAAATGGAGAGAAATTGTGAATGAATATGTGATGACGCAGCCCTGAGGGGATATTCTCCCGCATTTGGTCAGATCAGCTATTCAGGTCAGGTGCGGGTAAGGGGATGGGTCTATTATGATGTGGCAGGGGTAAACCAGTTCTGCTGTCGGGCCCTGCTGCGAATGTCACTGATTGCATTGCGCAGTTGACCCTTGTGCGGTGTGGTGCGGTGAGGATCTGTCCGTTCTCCCCTTTGGGGCTAAGATGTGAATGAATGTGTTAGAATGGATGAGTAAATGGAGAGTGAGTCGTCCTGTCTCGGCTACCTCCCTTTCCTTGGGGGAAGCAGCCTAGGTATATAGATAGATAGATAGAATATTATTATTCCTCCTCCTTTTTCTAAGTTCCTATCTCTTCTCCATATATTATATTCCTCTAAGTTTAGGATGTCATTCGATATCCTTGGTGTTAATTTTGTTTCAGTTAAGCATATTATATGTGGTTCAATTTCTCTGACATAACCATTCATCTCTAATAATTTAGTTACCATTCCATCCACATTTGAGTACATCAACTTAATCATCTTGTTTATATACTTGTCATGATTTGGTTCTACTACCTTCCTCCTTTTTATTCCCTCCTGTTTATGTACCACTTTCGTACCTGCAATCCAATTCATTCATTCATTCATTGCCAGACGCCATGTATCCCAAACGGGGTGGCCAAGGGCTTAGAGTTAATTGTTTTACAGGGAGGGGCACTAATCCTCCACCAACCTCACTTGACACGTAGGGAGAGCGAGCCAACAGCATCTGGTGTTCCCAGGCGGTCACCCATCCAAGTACTAACCAGACCCAACGTTGCTTAACTTCGCTGATCGCACGGGAAGCAATCCAATTACTTTGTAGAAAAATGTGTTCTTCTTCTCCTCTGATCTTCCCTCATTTTTTGTTCTTGCTTCCTCCCTCTTCTCTTTCAGTAATTCCAGTTCCTCTTGTGTTAGGCATCTTTTTATCCATACATTTGTGTGTGTGTGTGTGTGTGTGTGTGTGTGTGTGTGTGTGTGTGTGTGTGTGTGTGTGTTACATGAATTCTATGCATCCACTGACGTGGGTTTTTTACATGTAATTTCCTATAGCCTGTGTATCATTTTATTTTCAATCTTCATATAAACTACAGACGATAATACCATTCATCGTAAGTTGAACAAAGTCATCTAGAGGTACCAATGCAAATGCAATATACGTCACTGGTTTCAAGAGGTTATCCACAGATTTTTCTACATGCAATGCAAAAAAAAGTATGAGACGTATTCTAGTGACGTCGGAGACTTCGTAGTACCTTTTCCTTAACGAGTTGTTTAGCTCATTACATCTTAACATTTTCTGGCAAGTTATTCACATCGGTTTAAATATCCTTATAGTTTGCATCAGTAACATATTCCAGTATAGTGAAGTGCAATGTGCGTAACAAATCGCTAAGGAAAGGGTCTTTCAGTACACTCTGCAGATTAGTTGTTGGCTAAGTGTAGTTAGACTGTTTGTTGTTGTTGTTGTTGTTGTCGTTGTTTACTAATAAAAAAAAAACTCATTCCTGGCCCCATAACTTTGTCTCATCGAATTTACTATAACCACAACTTCGTGTTGTGGCCATCAGAGTGTCACAGTTCCGTCAGGTGGAAACTGTCTCCAGCGTGGTTTGTCTGAGATTGTGACTTTCAGTGTCCCCTAATTTTCCGTTTAGCCGTTTATTCGGGGTCTCGTTATAATGGCTGTTGCCGTGGTCGGTAGGAATAATATTTTAACACATACTGCTATTCAAAGGCGTCCCAACTGAAACTGGAACCTCCCATAACTGATTAAAATCGTTTACTGTCAAATGAAGCCAAGTATTCCGGCCATGGGCGGGTTAATAGCACCGACGCTGACACTTCGGCTCCAATTATAAGTGGATGAGATCATCTGGTGAATGTGATAATAGGTAAGTAGAAACATCATGACCATTAAAGACTATGCAGGGAATATAGTTTATCAGTGGTTTTATTTGAAGGATTTCCCTTTTAAGTTTAGTGGCGACACTGAGAAGATAACAAATATTGCAGAAGACATAATCTTTATAGTGTGGAGGCTTTCATATACTATAATTCTATAATTACCTGATATTTATATTATGCCAGGGATAGATATGCTATCAAAGTCTCAGTAGGAAAGAACTTTCTTACAATGAATAATGGCGCCTGTCAGCAGTAAGAATTAGCCTCAAGTTGCACGATTAAAGTACTGTCTACGTGGCTAATGACGATGATGAAGATGACGATGTTACTGTTTATTAAAATCTCTCAACTTTAACTTGGCCTAAGGATGACTTCTCTTCATTTACACTGCTGAGTTGCGAGAATGGCTTTGCATCAGAATATGCTACTAGTCTCGAAAAAATGCTTTATGAAATGGATTTCAAGCCATAGCAAATGTTCTTTGTAGTTGTCAGTTCTGTGATGGAATATGGTACCATCTTGACCAACGCGCGCTGTACCACAGCGCGACATTCTATGTGTGTGTGTGTGTGTGTGTGTGTGTGTGTGTGTGTGTGTGTGTGTGTGTGTGTGTGTGTGTGTGTTTTAACTACTCCTTGGCTAACTTGATGGATTTGAATGAAACATCCCATGTGAATTCTTGTGGCTGGAGGGATGGTTTTCCAGTATCTACTAATCTGCAGCCATGATTTTTAGTGGGTCATCCTCCCCCCCTCACCCAACTAAAAATTCTCAGAAACAGTGAACAGAGGGCAGACATGACTTCGATACCTTGGTACGTGTTGCACAGAAGACTCTAGTCCGCAATGCGATATTTCGTTAGCGTGAGCCCTCAGTGATTACTGGGGAGAGGGGGTCAGCCCCCACCCCCAAATCAGACATAGCAGAAAATGAGCACACAATTTCAGCAAAACTTCTTAGGTCAGGTAGTCTGGCTCCTTGATAATAATGGCCACTATGTAAAATTTTCCATCATTATAGTTCATGAGCCAGGTGAGAAGTTGGTGCCATCTCAGGGTACCGTACATAGCCTATGTTATTCTGATTGTCTACCCACAGGCACGACAAAAATGCGTGATGGACTTTCCAAACTCACAGATCAAGTTTTCTACAGCAGTTATTAAATTTTTACAAGAATACCAAAGAAGAATTTTTTTCAATGTAAAATTTCTCACATTACTTATTGCTGAGTTTCAAATAAACTTGAAATTTATTATTTGTACTATCTGTTGCAATGTTTGTGTTTTTGGATGAAAATTCATTAGGTGGTGTCAGGTGTGAATGAATGTTTTTCCCTATTTATACTCTAGGTGGAACTAAAGGATTCTCACTCCAACCTGGAGAAGTCTGTCAGTACCATCTCACTGTAGAGTATCGTGACTAGTGTCTGCAGCAACTCAGGAGGATGGCCGATATTGCTGGCAGGGCTACAGTTCATCCTGACTTCGTAACTTCACGCATAAAGGAAGATGAGGATGCTGTCCTATCTCTCGAGGGTCTTCTAAATTCCAACTGTACTAATCCATTTAAAGCAGGAGAACAGAGCTCATATATACCTCAACTGGTGCAACAGGACCTCCAGAGAAAGCAGTTGATCTTCTGTCAGCACACACACACACACAAATCAAGTCGACTGGAGTCAGGACAACAGTTTTATGAAAGAATTCCTAGACTGAATCTTAAGACATTTGGCAATGTCAGAAAGAGGAAGGCAAAAGATATCCGTCAGTAAAGAAGTGATTGTGAGGAGTGACAACAAACTGTATGCTCACATGGCGGTTGTTGCTTCTTTATGGAAATCAGCATGAAGGAAGTTCTGAAACATCCTATTGGTCCCATCCCTTGGTCTTGGGCGAATATTGATGGAACACCCAAGAAGACAAGCCAGGCAGCCTTGACAAGAAAATTAGAAGCTAGGGCAACACCAGCTGATGACATGGAAAGGTCATCTGCATGCATCATCGATGGATTAGATATCATCCAGAGGATGGAGGGTGATAACCTCACCTTTGAAGAACTTCGGATCAGGTACTCAGAACAGGTCATGACAGTGAGCGTATTGATGTGGTGTTCGAAGTGTACCAACAGATGTCCATCAAAGGAGTTGAGAGGAGCAAGGGAGATGCAGAAACATGAATTCATTTCACCAACGTAATACCAGGCCACAAAATCCTGCCATGATAACGGCTACTGTCTTGTGAAGCCAGTAAGATGAAACTGATTAACTTCATCGTTAGCCAGTGGAAGAAACCAAACATGAGGGGAAAAACTGGGTAGTAAAGTCCTGTGTATCACACTGAGTAACCAGTGCTTCAAGACTACTGAACTGTAGTTGAAGTGAAGGTAATGACCACTTTTGAGGAAGCAGACACCAGAGTCATCCTGCATGGCAATCAAGAAGCTCCATATCTGTCTTCTGTCATCATAGTAGCTGATGATACAGGTATCATTCTCCTGTGCTTAGCCTTTCAAAAAGACATAGATTATAGCATGTATGTAAAATGTGGAAATGCTAACCGCACCAGATATATCACCATCACCAAAGTCTCAGCTTCAGTTGGTCAGCATGCGTGTGATTCCATGCCTGGATTCCATTCCTTCACTGGATGCGACACAGTAAATGCCTTCAGTGGTCGTGGGAAGCTCTCTGCGCTGAAACTTGTGATGACCAATGATCACTTCCAGGATACCTTCACAAAGCTTGGAAAAGAATGGCATCTCACTTATGATATAAACAAGGTCTTGGAAGAATTTACGTGTCGACTTTATGTTGCCCAGTCTGATATCTGTGATGTTAATGACATGTGATATGAGTTATTCAGAGTGAAATATGGCGATGTGGAATATGCGCAGCTGCCACCTTGTCAAGACTGTCTGTGCCTACATGCAGTTAGAGCTAACTATCAGGCTGCCATTTGTCATTGTGCATTGCAAGTGCCCAGCCCATTAGACAGTAAAGGTTGGACCCAGAATGACAATGGGGAGCTTGTCATAAACTGAATGACGGGAACACCAGCACCAGACAATCTTAGAATTTCTCTCATGCAAATGCAAGAAGGTGTGCAAACTCCACTCGGGTCAGTGTGTGGTAAATGGACTGATCTGTATCCAGGAATGTCTTGCAGAACTGTGAGAGTATGAAGAATGTGTAAGAATTTGATGATGTGCAGGACGAATCTGATGGCTCAGATAGTGACATGGATGCTTACTGAATTTTTTTTTGAAATATAATAACGTCTGCACATTTGGGTGGCTAACATTCGATTTTAAATACAGCGTGAAAATAATAAAATGATGGCTCTTTACACATGCTGGAGTGTAGAATACAGTGTTTGACTATATACATGTAGGCTGTACATGTGTGTACCATAATTCAGAAACAAAGCAGTTTTTGTCACTGTAAAGTGTGTGTTGATTCCTTGATGTCTGTGTTTTTGGTAATTCGGAATTAATCGTGTGGTATTCCTGTATAATTAGTACTTAGAATGTGTGAATAACATTATCAAAGCATTACTGCATTGTCAAAGAGCTAGGAGTAACTTGCATACTTGCATATGTATATGATTACAGATAATTGTGCACATAATTTGTGCACTCTCATTAATGTAATTCTGCTTTAAAAATCCATTGTAAATCACCAGAAAAGCCGTAAAATGGTTATGGTTTAAGGGAGTTTATCTTTCTAGGGTAGTCCAATTTACGTGAAATGAGATATACAATTTTTGTTGGTATAAGTCCACACGTTAAACAAATGTTGGTTTCTACGTTGAAAAATATTGCATTTTTCCCTTCATACTCCACCTGTACATTGAGTGCTCTACTAAGCTTCAACTGTAATCTACATCCATCATGATGTTCTGAGTTACAGATACATATAGCTATCGGAAAATGACAATAATGTTGGTGCCCTCAGATGGAACCGATCACCCCAAATCAGCTGACTGGCACATGGACTATATTTTTAGAAGTGTCAGATCAGACCCCACACCAAACAAAAAATTCGCAGAAATAGTGAAAAGATGGTGCTTGTGGTTTAGATATCTTGGTACATGTTGCACAATGGACTCTCATCCATAATGCGATATTTGGGATGTGTTACCAACCCGAATATTCATGAGGGGGTCAGCCCACTCCCCCCCTCCGTCCCCTCAAAAAAAAAAAAAAAAAAAAGACGAAACCTCTCAGGAGAGTTCTTGTGCTTTCTCGGAAGGTCTCCTACCATATACAAATTTCAACCAATGAATTTTAGGGGGTCATTTCCCCCTTGACTAATTTAATATTCTCAGAAAATGTGAAAGGAGGGTAGATATGACACTGATATCTTAGTACAAAATGTAAGCTACACCGGAACCTCATCTGTAATTCGATATTAAGGGCTCGTGACCCCTCCAATGATTCTTAGGAAGGGGTCAGCCCTTTCCCCAAAATAAAAATTACCAGAAACAGAGGAATGTGAGGACATGAATTTCCAAAAACTCGGTTTGCATGTCGCAAGACAGTTTCAATGCTTTCTCTGAATACACCGGATAAAATTGCACTTACAGTTCATTATTTAATACATACGAAATTTCACAAAACTTTAGTTTGATAAAGGTGCGAGGATGCTCATTCATATATAAGTGAAAATGCATTTTTCAGTCCCTTAGATCATGTCCTAATTTGGTCCCTAATGCAGCGCCATGTCCATAAAAAATAAACGATTTAGGAACCAGACAAAATAATTGCCAAGATCACATTCATGGCAATCATGGTACTGATCCAAACTGTTTCGTGTAAAATGTGATCTGCAATAAATTTATTGTACTGTACAAAATATAAACACGCATTATTCGTGTGCTATGATCATATCGTGTACAGCCCATACTGTACCATTTTACAATGATTCTTGTACCACTTACCACTGATTCCAATAGATTAACAGTTGGAGAAACAAAGGCAATGCATTACTGTACGCACAACATATATACGATACTCGAGTGTGATATTCCATTTTCTCACCCTCCTGGGATCTTTGCACCTTCCTTTCCGACTCCTGGTCATTCTCCTTTGGGGACTTTGCTGAGGCTTTGCCATTGCATTTGACATCTCAAATGCGTTCCATCAAGGCTGGCATAAATCTTTGATTTCCAAACAGCCCTCTTACGGTTTCTATCCTATCTGCGCCTTCATCTAGCTTCTTTTCTGGTTGTTCTATACAGTAGCTGCTGTTGCAGACGGCCACCGTTCTTCTGGAGTTATCAGTAGTGGTGTTCCTCAAGGTTCTGTCCAATTACCAACTCTCTTCCTTTTATTCATCAATGGCCTTCTGAACTGAACATCTAACCCTATCCACTCATACACCGATGACTCCACTCCTTCATATTTCCCTTGCTTCTAGCAGAGTCCATCTCAGCAGTCACTTCAACAAACATGGGATGAGGTTATGACACACCTAATGTCTGACTTGATTCCAATATCTCTGACTGGGGGAAAAGTAATCCTATTGTCTTTAGTGCATCAAAAACTCAGTTCTTGCATTTTTCGACCAGTCAAAAATTTCCGGAGAAGTGTCCTCTATTTTTTTGTTTTTCCAAACATCCACCCCAATCCAGCATCATCTTTGAACATAGGCCTACTTGAGGTTTCATAACGGGATTTAGCTTGGAAAAATCATATAATTCTTTGGTAAAATCTGTTTTCAAAAGATTAGTTGTGCCAAGACAACTCTTTGTGTTCTTTACCCTCGCACAGTTTTAGTCTATACAGGAGTTTCATTCGCTGCTGCGTACTGTTTCATGTGTGGGGAGTCACACCACATACAGGTCTTCTCAACAAGGTGGAGTCAAAGGCTTTTTGTCTCATTAACTCTCCTCTTCTTACTGGCTCCCTTCATCCTTTGTCTCTTCGCTGTGCTGTTGTATCTTTGTCTTTTCTATCACTACTTCAATGGTCATTGCTTCTCTGAACCGTCTGCTAGCATCCCTTCACCACTATGGGCGACACGTAGCAACCATCAGGCAGTAAACTCTCATCTTTTTTCTGTCCAGCTTTCTTATGCAAGCGTTTATATTTACTCTCAGTTCTTCAGGTGTCACCATGTCAACTCCGGAACTGTCTTTCTCTGTCTGTATATCCTACTGCCTATGACCTCCAGTCTTTTAAAAGTAATGTTTCCAGGCATTCTGAAATCAACGGATCTTGAATTTGGCTCTGTTATTTTATTTTAAATTTATCTTGAAGGGAATAGTCTTGCTGATTTCTGGCCTTTGGTTCCTTTATCCTTGTATAAAATAATGTTTCAATTCCTCACTTCGTGGCAAAAGAACAGAACAAGTAATATAAGGCTGAAAGCAACACTACCATTTTAAATTAATTTCTCGTGAGGAGACATTACGGTATCTGAAAGGTTGAACTGAGAGAGAGAGAGAGAGAGAGAGAGAGAGAGAGAGAGAGAGAGAGAGTAGGAAAATGCATATGATAAAATTAATCTAAATCGGTGTATAAAGTATAGTGTATAATAAATGGAATACACAGCATGTTTTTGTGTGAAGATGTTAAAGTATCACATATATGATATTTACTTTATTATTATTATTATTATTATTATTATTATTATTTACTACTACTACTCCTACTACTACCACTACTACTACTACTACTGCTATTATTATTATTATTATTATTATTAGGTGGAGGTCTGAGTCTGGTGAATGTTGATGGTAGAGAGTGGAATCTGAAGTAGCTGCTGTTTGCGGATGATATTGCACTGGTGGCTGATTCAGAGGAGAGATTGAGACAGTTGGTTGAGGAGTTTGGAAGGGTGTGTGAAAGGAGGAAATTGAAAGTAAATGAGAATAAAACTAAAGTGATGAAGTGTATTAGATCGGTAGATGGTAGGAGGATGAATATAGTTTTGAATGGTGAGTTGCTTGAGGATGTACAGTGTTTTAAGTAATTAGGGTCACATGTTTCTGTGGACGGAAGAATAGATGCAGAAGTAAAGTTTAGAATGAATGAAGTAGGAAAGATGCTGGGAGGAATGAAAAAAGTGTTTAGATGTCGTTCGCTTAGAATGGATGTAAAGAAAAGGCTGTATAAGGGTGTTGTGGTACCGACTGCATTATATGGGGCTGATACATGGAATATGGGTGTAGCAGTGAGGAAAAGTTTGAATGTACTGGAGATGAGGTGTCTGAGGAGTATGTGTGGAGTGACGCATATGGATCAAGTGAGAAATGATGAAGTGCGAAGAACTGGAGTTGTTCGGGAGATGGCTGATCGAGTTGAGCAGAGGGTGTTGCAAAGGTTTGGGCATTGGAGAGAATGGATAATGAGCAATTGGTGAAAAAGATAACTAAATCTGATGTGAGAGGTGTAAGGCTGAGTGGAAGACCACGAATAGGATGGATGGACAGTGTGAAGAGAGAGTTGGATGCGAGAGAGATGTCTGTTGAGCAAGGAAGAGTGGCTGTGCGTGAAAGAAATGAATGGAGAGAATTTGTGAATGAATAAATGATGACGCAGCCCAGAGGGGATATTATCCTGCATTTTGTCTGATCAGCTGATCAAGTCAGTTGCGGGTAAGGGGATGGGTCCATTATGATGTGGCAGGGGTAAACCAGCTCTGCTGTCTGGCCCTGCTGTGGATGTCACTGATTGCACTGAGCAGTTGACCCTCGTGTGGTGTGGTGCGGTGAGGATCTGTCCCTTCTCCCTACTGGGGCTAAGGTGCGAATGAATGTGTTTGAGTGGATGAGTTAATTGAGATTGTGTCGTCCTGTCTTGGCTACCTCCCTTTCCTTGGGGGAAGCAGCCTAGGCATATAGATAGATAGATAGACTATTATCCGTCAAATCTGGGGTAGTTATTACCGAAAATATGTCAGGGAAAACAAAGAAGAAATCAAAGGTCTGATATATCTAACCCTCACTCAGTGTTGCCACTGAGTACATTTGTCCAATTTTGGTACATTTTCATAATTTCTGGTACGAGGTACACCATCGAGATGTTTGGTACATTTTGTAGAATACTGGTACATTTTTGTACAAAATGGTCTCCATCTTGGTACAATATCCATATACTCTCTTCGATTAGTGTTTTTCTCAATGCGTACAGCAGTGGAATTCCAGAAGAGTGGAAAAATGGAGTGATTATAAAAATACCAAAAAAGGGAGATTTAAGTGTGTGTGGCAATTGGAGGGGGATAACTTTGACACCTGTAGTTGCAAAAGTCTTTTCCAAAATCTTGTTGAACAGAATAGAGCCAGTAATTGATAAAATTTTAAGAGAAGAACAAGCGGGATTTAGAAAGGGTCGAGGTTGTAATGATCAGATTTTTATTGTAAGGCATCTAATGCAACAAGCTAATGAGATGAAAATGCCACTTAACATGTGTTTTGTGGATTTTGAAAAGGCGTTTGATAGTGTTTCACGTGGAGCTATGTTGAAAATTATGAGATTCTATGGTATACCAGAAAAGTTTGTAAATATTATTAGAAGCCTGCATGAAGGTACTTTTTGTAAGGTAATGGTGGGTGGTTCTTTGAGTGATCCATTTCAAGTTAGGTCAGGAGTGATTCAAGGAGGAGTTCTTTCGCCATTGTTGTTTGTTTTGGTTATGGATTATGTTATGAAAAAGGTTGTAAGGAGAACAGGTGCAGGAATTAACTGGACAGAAAATAAGAAGCTGATGGATTTGGGTTATGCTGATGATATTGTACTGATTTGCGGAAGTATTTACGAGATGCAGAGGGTGCTCGATTGTCTGGTGGAGGAAGGAGAAAAAGTGGGATTGGGAATAAATTGTGGAAAGACTGAAATTATTAATATGAACGTGGAGAACCAAATCGATTGTGTAATTGGGAATAATGTGGTGAAGAAGAATGTAGAAAACTTTAAATATCTGGGAACGATTGTATCATCTAATGGATCATTAAACAATGAAATTGAGGAGAGGATTAGACAGGCTTGGCGAGCTGTTGGAATGTTGAAATCTGTTTGGAATAATAATATGCTTTCGGTACATACTAAAGTGAAAATTTACAAGTCCATGGTTAGACCAATTTTAATTTACGGGCATGAGTCATGGTACAGTACGATTGCAACAGATCAGAAATTATTAGGATTTGAGAATAAAATACTGAGAAGGATTCTTGGGGTAAAGTGGCAAGACAGAGTTACAAATGAAAGAGTAAGGGATATTACGAGAGTGGAACCAGTTAATGAATATGTGAGACTGTCTCGCTGGAAGTGGCTGGGGCACATATACAGAAAAGAAGGTTGTTTAATACAGGATGTGCCAGAGTGGATTGCTAGAGGAAGAAAAGGTAGAGGTAGGCCGAGGGAAACCTGGTTGAGGACAATGAAAAAAGAAGCAGGAGAGGAGTGTTGGTGGGACCTGAAGGAGATGGCAAGAGACAAGTATTGGTGGAGAGAGTTCATTGAGGCCCTATGCATCCCGTGGGGTGCCACAGGAAATGATTGATTGATTGATTGATTGTACAGCAGTGGCCTCACATTGCTGCCAAACATACGATCAGCTATAAATGAATATTTTCAATTAAAATATTTATGCCAAAATCTTGTATATGGCAATATCTTGAAGAACCTAAATCTTACCAGTCAGTGACGTCACTCCCGAAATACAAGACTACCTATATTAAACCGAATGTATAAGACAATTTGGTACCGTCTGTTTACATCAGTCAGTGTTACCCAACTCCAATATGATTTTTGGCATTTTCTTATACACGATACACGAAGAATTAGAAGCTCTTAGCATATGAACACCTGTTCAAACTAACTCCTCTTAAGGCTTGGAAATTATCTATAATAAATTTTGTTCACACATATGAATCTCCTAAGTGATATTCTGGTAATAAGGTTTAGTTTATTTTGTTATTATCAAGCACTGAGGTTTGAATATACAGTATTGGATGTTGGCAGTAGGTTTACTGGTTCCATTCCCTCAAGGCTCCCTGATTCTTGTTGGCTGCTGTGACTACTGTGATTGCGGCTCAACTTCCTTCTAGATCTCTACGGAAGTTACCTATCAGTGTTTTTATGTCATTACTGTATTGCCTTAAATCATCAGGTAAATGAGCACTTTAACTGTTTGGTAAATATGAATAACGGGGGCATTATCAGCTTTTATTACTAGACCTGCGTAAGTAGGGCTGTTCTAAAGAAAGGTTTTTGTAATTGAAGTATATTTTAAGAACATAATTTTTCTGCAATGTGTGGAATATATATACTGTACATAATAATTATGTGCCTTAATTTAGAGGAACTGTGATGATCATATATATATATATATATGTAATGCTGGGTAGAATTAGGCTCGACTTCTCGTTCCTATTTCACCCAACGTGGAGCGGGGTCCTCTTTCAAGACCGGAGTTAGTGCAATAAAGAGAGGCAGGACACAAAAACTCTCGGCAACACCGTACACGTATATTACCACAGTCAGACACAGGACAATTCAGCAGATATTACAACACAATATAGAGCAATATAAAACCTTATCTAGGATATGTGTATCTCGCAGGATACTTGCTTTCTTGATACTAATGACAACACAACAATCCTAAGTGTATCAGGAGTGCAATAAATACAAGTGCGCACAGAGCGCGGAGGGGGGGTGAAAGGGGGATTGTGACTCACTAGGAGGAGATAGGGGAGGTGCGGAGAGTGACTTAAAACGGCGAGGAGAAAGTTATGGTAATATTGGAAGATAGCAGATATTAGCAGGGGAGTTTATATGGTTTCCGCTAGTTAAGATACTTTGGCAAATGACTATGATCCTTGATTTACACTTACTTTAGTTTTAGGAGCGAGAGCGAGTAATAGAGAAGATTTTATGGGTAGCGTGAGGAGGGAAGGAATATTATTAATACTTCATTTCTCGATATTCTTTCGCCGTAATGGGGGTATATCTTTTTAGGCACTGGCTTATTAATTACATATATGTCAGAAAGGTCCTCCGGATAGAGTCCAAAGAATCTCGCTTCACAGCGTGGGAAAAGATGGAATACTCTTAATACTGCTTTCACAATATTACTTCGCGGCTAGCCAATAGATCTTGTTTCAGCGTGGGGAGAGATAGAACACTATTACATTCCTTTCTCACAGTCTTCCTTCACAGCAATGGGAGTATGTCTTTATAGATATCCGGGGTGGCACTCGCACATACAGTCACTCAGATCTTAGTCCACATTCTCGACCGTTAACTTCTCATTGTCATCTGATTTACCCCGATATGCATTACATAGATTCATTCATTCATTGCCAGACGCCATGTATCCCAAATAGGGTGGCCAAGGGCTTAGAGTTAATTGTTTTACAGGAAGGGGCACTAATCCTCCACCAACCCCACTTGACACGTTGAGATGCCAACAGCATCTGGTGTTCCCAGGCGGTCACCCATCCAAGTATTAACCAGACCCAACGTTGCTTAACTTCGCTGATCGGACGGGAAGCGGTGTACTCAACGTGATTCACTGCACAATGCTTATTCTAGGAGAGTCACACTTAACCTAAATCACTTATGTTACATTATCACCCGTATTTTCTTGGGGAGAAAGACAGGAGCACGACATTGGTGATCCGGCTGAGCTAGGAGCACCGTCAAGGCAGGGCGAGCCGAGAGGGCATGGGGCGGCTCGCAAGGGCGTCCTCTCGTGTTCGGGACTCCTTGTGGATTCCGGACTGGGCTCCGGCGTGTGGCCCTTGGGACTGGGACCAAATAGCTCCAGGAACCTCTGTGTCAGGTCCCGGCGTCGTGGGGGCGTGGAGAGGACTCGCCCGGGTGTTCTGGGGAGGACCGAGAGAGACGGTGGGCTGCAATCTCCAACGTCTAGAGGCGCCGTCAGGGGAGGACTGTGGCAGTGACTTTCACTGGGGCCCGACAGGTGCGTCTGCTCTAGAGCCAGGCGTAAAGAACAGAGACCGGGGAAGGCGAGGAGGCCTGTTCAGGGTGTTCTGGGACAGAGAGCCTGGATTTCAATCTCCGGCCGTGGAGACGTCCCTCTCCTTTGCACGCCCTCAGAGCGACCGTAGATCGTCTCACGAGGCTGGGAGCGACCATAGATCGTCTCTACCTGGACACTGGGGGAGCGACCATTGATCGTCTCTACCTGGACGTTGTGGGAGCGACCATTGATCGTCTCTACCTGAACACTGTGGGAGCGACCATTGATCGTCTCTACCAGAACACTAAGGGAGCGACCATTGATCGTCTCTACCTGGACACTGTGGAAGCAACCATTGATCGTCTCTACCGTAACACTAAGGGAGCGACCATTGATCGTCTCTACCTGGACACAGTGGGAGCGACCATTGATCGTCTCTACCGGAACACCAAGGGAGCGACCATCGATCGTCTCTACCTGGACACTGTGGGAGCGACCATTGATCGTCTCTACCTGGAACACCAAGGGAGCAACCATCGATCGTCTCTACCTGGACACTGTGGGAGCGACCATTGATCGTCTCTACCGGAACACCAAGGGAGCGACCATCGATCGTCTCTACCTGGACACTGTGGGAGCGACCATTGATCGTCTCTACCGGAACACCAAGGGAGCGACCATCGATCATCTCTACCTGGACACTGTGGGAGCGACCATTGATCGTCTCTACCGGAACACCAAGGGAGCGACCATCGATCGTCTCTACCTGGACACTGTGGGAGCGACCATTGATCGTCTCTACCGGAACACCAAGGGAGCGACCATCGATCGTCTCTACCTGGACACTGTGGGAGCGACCATTGATCGTCTCTACCGGAACACCAAGGGAGCGACCATCGATCGTCTCTACCTGGACACTGTGGGAGCGACCATTGATCGTCTCTACCGGAACACTAAGGGAGCGACCATCGATCGTCTCTACCTGGACACTGTGGGAGCGACCATTGATCGTCTCTACTGGAACACCAAGGGATTGACCATCGATCGTCTCTACCTGGACACTAAGGGAGCGACCATTGATCGTCTCTACCGGAACACCAAGGGATTGACCATCGATCTTCTCTACCTGGACACTGTGGGGGCGACCATTGATCGTCTCTACCGGAACACCAAGGGAGCGACCATCGATCGTCTCTACCTGGACACTGTGGGAGCGACCATTGATCGTCTCTACCGGAACACCAAGGGAGCGACCATCGATCGTCTCTACCTGGACACTGTGGGAGCGACCACTGATCGTCTCTACCGGAACACCAAGGGAGCGACCATCGATCGTCTCTACCTGGACACTGTGAGAGCGACCACTGATCGTCTCTACCGGAACACTAAGGGAGCGACCATTGATCGTCTCTACCTGGACACTGTGGGAGCGACCACTGATCGTCTCTATCGGAACACTAAGGGAGTGACCATTGATCGTCTCTACCTGGACACTGTGGGAGCGACCATTGATCGTCTCTACCGGAACACTAAGGGAGTGACCATTGATCGTCTCTACCTGAACCCTGCGGGAGTGACCACTGATCGTCTCTACCGAAACACTTTGGGAGCGACCATAGATCGTCTCTACCAGAGGGGCGCCATCTGGAGTTTGAGTTCTAACTCCACCCCTAGCTAACTCAGTGATTCCACCACGCGAAGGTAGTGTCCTTTGCCTACGGTGGCAGCGGCGTGGTGGCTGCATGTCACAGGGACGCACGGCCCGGGCTGACATGCGTCGCTGTTGCCTGGAATGGTGGTGGCTGGTGGCGGCTACCCCGTGGGGTCCGTGTGGGGGTGTTGGCATATTTGTGGGCAAACTCTGTTGTTCCTGGTTCACCCTGTCGTCGGGGATACTATGGTATTCTTCGGGAGCACTGTTAAAGCCACGCATTTCACCACCCTGTTCTTGTAAAAAGTCACGTCCCCGTGGCTGGAGGTGGAACGTTAATGTGTTGGGAGTGGTGTAGATGGGCTGGAGGTGTCGCAGTGTGTTCTGCCAGGCGACAGTGTAGGAATTCTCCTCTTGTGCTGGGTCGTAGGTGAGGATGAGTGTGGAGGGGGTGGTGGTTGACTGGAGGATGTTTAACAGGTGGTGTGGCCCGCGGAGCCGGTGGTTCCTGCTAAGGGTAGGCACCCATACGGCCCGCTTGATCCTCATGTTGCTTGGTGTGGCTGTCGGTGTGGTTGGGGGCTGAATGCTGGATACTGTGGGTGAAGGCCGGGTTTTGTGTCGTGGTAATGCGGCGTTGAGTCTCTGGGGAGTACAGGTAGAGGGGATTTGGGCCTGATGTAGCTTGACGGTGTGTGTGTATCGGGTGGGTGGGCATGAGAGTCGGCCGGAGGGGGTGGTGGTGGTGGTTCTGAGGGTGGATGTGGGTGGGGAAGTAGGTGGGCGGGGTTGGTTAGCACGGGCCGTCGCGCGCATTGGGGGTGCAGGAGAAAGTGAGAACGTCGGAGTGGGCGTGCGTAGGTGTGGAGGGGAGAGGGTGGTGGTAGTGGGTTGTTCTGCGGGGGTGGCAGGGTGGGCAGGGCATGTGGGCTTGGGTGGAAAGGGTGAGGCGGCGAGTGAGATGTCAGGTGAGGTGCAGGGGGTGGTGGAGGCGGTGGAGGCTGAGGTGGTAGGGGAGTTGGCTTGGAGGGTAGGTGGCGAGGAGGGAGTGCGATCTTGTGGTGCCATCCCGGTGTTTGGTGGTGGAGTGGTCTGGGCGGTAGCAGGGCTCTGTGGTAGTGGTGTGGGGTGGGCGGTGGGTACGAAGCTAGGGGATGGTGCGGGTGTGGGGGCGATGGCGGACGGTGTGCGGTGCTGAAACCGTGGTGGCCTGGCAGGGGCTGTGGAGTGGGATGTGGCAGGTGGTGTGTGCCGTCGGAGCCGAGGAAAGGTGGAGTGAAGTGTAGGGGGAGAGAGAGACGGTGGTGGTGGGGAGATGCGGCCTCGCGGGGTTGTTTGAATGCTCGGGGATGAGGAGGAGGGTGTGATAGGGAAGGTGAATGAGTTAACCATGTGGGCGGGGAAAGCGAACGGTGGTGAAGTGATGGCGGTGGGTGGCGCGGGGTGGGAGGTGGAAGGCAGTAGACGGGGGGAGGTGGTTTTAGGAAGTAGGTTATGGGAAGATGTGGAGAGGGTCCTAGGAGGCCTGTGAAGAGGGAGGCCGGTTTTGTGTTGCGGGAGTATAGTGGTGTGTGGGGTGGGAAGGTTAGAACTAGGGGCAGGAATAGGGGAAGGTAGAACAGAAGAGATAGTGGGAGGGGAAGAAAAGGAAAGATAACGTTCTCCCCTGTCGTAGACTGGGGGAGAGGTGAGGTGGCCCCCGCCATTACGGTGGGATGCGGGGGCAGTGAGGGGGCGCTTTTTGTTATTCCCTTTTTGTTTTTTCTTCCCCTGGGGCTTAGGGGAATTTGCGTATGGTGGGAAGGTTTGTAAGCGCCCTCGTGTCATTTGGCTGCACTGGGCAGCTTCTAGCTGCTCACGGATGTCGTGGATCGGACATCCGTGGTAGCATGGAGAAAATTCCCATGGGTTGATGGTGATTAGGTCAACGGGGAATTGATTTATTTCGCCGACGCGTTGAGGGGTGGCATGGACGGCTAAAAGGCGCCTCATTAAACTGATATCTCTATCCATGTCTCCTGTTGGATCATGGATAGTGAAGTGTTGTCTTACAACACTTGGGAGTACTCTGAGGAGAGTATTAAATGTATGCTGATCCTGGGTTTCTTCATCTGCCTCCGGGTAGGCAGCAGTAACCAGGCGTCTTGCCTGTAACAGGGTATTATCTAAATCCCCGTCGAATGCAAAACTATCCAATTTGGATAGAGCCACTACTTTCCCTAATGATGGGGTGATGGCTTGGACAGTGAACTTGGTAAAGTTCTGCCAGGTGAGTTCTGGGACGATTTTCGGCGCAATGTTTGCTGCGGCTTTACCCGGTAGTGTGACTGCAATTTTTTGTTGGTCATTTTCAAAGCCAATATCCAGTAAGGGTTTAATTATTGCAAGATATGTGTGTATGTCATACTAGTCGGGGTCAAACTTGGGTAACTGAACGTGCGGTTTAGTTGCCATTTTTCCAAATATTTCCTGCTTACCTCTCTTCTACGCTCGAATCTAGAACCACCGCTGGCCACCAGTGTAATGCTGGGTAGAATTAGGTTCGACTTCTCGTTCCTATTTCACCCAACGTGGAGCGGGGTCCTCTTTCAAGACCGGAGTTAGTGCAATAAAGAGAGGCAGGACACAAAAACCCTCGGCAACACCGTACACGTATATTACCACAGTCAGACACAGGACAATTTAGCAGATATTACAACACAATATAGAGCAATACAAAACCTTATCTAGGATATGTGTATCTCGCAGGATACTTGCTTTCTTGATACTAATGACAACACAACAATCCTAGTGTATCAGGAGTGCAGTAAATACAAGTGCGCACAGAGCACGGAGGGGGGGGAAAGGGGGGTTGTGACTCACTAGGAGGAGATAGAGGAGGTGCGGAGAGTGACTTAAAACGGCGAGGAGAAAGTTATGGTAATATTGGAAGACGGCAGATATTAGCAGGGAAGTTTATATGGTTTCCGCTAGATAAGATACTTTGGCAAATAACTCTGATCCTTGATTTACACTTACATTAGTTTTAGGAGCGAGAGCGAGTAATAGAGAAGATTTTATGGGTAGCGTGAGGAGGGAAGGAATATCATTAATACTTCCTTTCTCGATATTCTTTCGCCGTAATGGGGGTATATCTTTTTAGGCACAGGCTTATTAATTACATATATGTCAGAAAGGTCCTCCGGATAGAGTCCATAGAATCTCGCTTCACAGCGTGGGAAAAGATGGAATACTCTTAATACTGCTTTCACAATATTACTTCGCGGCTAGCCAATAGATCTTGTTTCAGCGTGGGGAGAGATAGAACACTATTACATTCCTTTCTCACAGTCTTCCTTCACAGCAATGGGGGTATGTCTTTATAGATATCCGGGGTGGCACTCGCACATACAGTCACTCAGATCTTAGTCCACATTCTCGACCTTTAACTTCTCATTGTCATCTGATTTACCCCGATATGCATTACATAGATTCACTGCTCAATACTTATTCTAGGAGAGAGTCACACTTAACCTAAATCACTTATGTTACATTATCACCCGTATTTTCTTGGGGAGAAAGACAGGAGCACGACATTGGTGATCCGGCTGAGCTAGGGGCACCGTCAAGGCAGGGCGAGCCGAGAGGGCACGGGGCGGCTCGCAAGGGCGTCCTCTTGTGTTCGGGACTCCCTGTGGATTCCAGACTGGGCTCCGGCGTGTGGCCCTTGGGACTGGGACCAAATACCTCCAGGAACCTCTGTGTCAGGTCCCGGCATCGTGGGGGCGTGGAGAGGTCTCACCCGGGTGTTCTGGGGAGGACCGAGAGAGACGGTGGGCTGCGGTCTCCAACATCTAGAGGCGCCGTCAGGGGAGGACTGCGGCAGCGACTTTCACTGGGGCCCGACAGGTGTGTCTGCTCTAGAGCCAGGCGTAAAGAACAGAGACCGGGGGAGGCGAGGAGGCCTGTCCGGGGTGTTCTGGGACAGAGAGCCTGGATTTCAATCTCCGGCCGTGGAGACGTCCCTCTCCTTTGCACGCCCTCAGAGCGGCCGTAGATCGTCTCACGAGGCTGGGAGCGACCATAGATCGTCTGTACCTGGACACTGGGGGAGCGACCATTGATCGTCTCTACCCGGACGTTGTAGGAGCGACCATTGATCGTCTCTACCTGAACACTGTGGGAGCGACCATTGATCTTCTCTACCTGGACACTGTGGGAGCGACCATTGATCATCTCAACTGGAACACTAAGGGAGCGACCATTGATCGTCTCTACCTGGACACTGTGGGAGCGTCCATTGATCGTCTCTACTGGAACACTAAGGGAGCGACCATCGATCGTCTCTACCTGGACACTGTGGGAGCGACCATTGATCGTCTCTACCTGGACACTGTGGGAGCGACCATTGATCATCTCTACCGGAACACTAAGGGAGCGACCATTGATCGTCTCTACCTGGACACTGTGGGAGCGTCCATTGATCGTCTCTACTGGAACACTAAGGGAGCGACCATCCATCGTCTCTACCTGGACACTGTGGGAGCGACCATTGATCGTCTCTACCAGAACACCAAGGGAGCGACCATCGATCGTCTCTACCGGAACACCAAGGGAGCGACCATTGATCGTCTCTACCTGGACACTGTGGGAGCAACCATTGATCGTCTCTACCGGAACACTAAGGGAGAGACCACTGATCGTCTCTACCTGGACACTGTGGGAGCGACCATTGATCGTCTCTACCGGAACACTAAGGGAGCGACCATTGATCGTCTCTACCTGGACACTGTGGGAGTGACCATTGATCGTCTCTACCGGAACACTAAGGGAGCGACCATTGATCGTCTCTACCTGAACCCTGCGGGAGTGACCATTGATCGTCTCTACCGAAACACTTTGGGAGCGACCATAGATCGTCTCTACCAGAGGGGCGCCGTCTGGAGTTTGAGTTCTAACTCCACCCCTAGCTAACTCAGCGATTCCGCCACGTGAAGGTAGTGTCCTTCGCCTACGGTGGCGGCGGCGTGGTGGCTGCATGTCACAGGGGCGCACGGCCCGGGCTGACATGCGTCGCTGTTGCCCGGAGTGGTGGTGGCTGGTGGCGGCTACCCCGTGGGGTCCGTGTGGGGGTGTTGGCATGTTTGTGGGCAAACTCTGTCGTTCCTGGTTCGCACTGTCGTCGGGGATACTATGGTATTCTTCGGGAGCACTGTTAAAGCCACGCATTTCAATATATATATATATATATATATATATATATATATATATATATATATATATATTGATAAGAGCATGTTTAATCTCAATCTGGTGAAAAAAGAACAGTATGTGATTTATCTTAAAAGACTATTAAACTGCTGGTGAATGCACTTACTGATATGATTACCCAAGAATCCAAAGTTACCCCCAAACTTGCTGGTTTGGTACATTTTTATGAAAACTGGTACAATTTTGGTATGTTTAGAAATTTGGCTGTGGCAACACTGCCCTCACTTTTTCATGGGGACTACACCAGTGGCTATGGCTCAAAATACTAAGAACTGTGAAAACTAACTAAAGATACAGTAAAGAAATAGCTTGAGCCAATATAATAATGGAACTGGTCACGTCACATCGTTAATTGCCTCATTATTGCCTTCACTAGACCGCGGGCTTACTGTTTTCTGCTTTCTGTACACACTTCATCACAAGTTGTGGGAAATATTTTCCCCCAGAGCAGTTGCGCTCTCTAAATTTATCATAGTTTATCCCTGGTTAAAGGCAGAGGACGTAGAGACTGTTGTTAATTATTAAAGCGGTTTTAATAACCCAGAAACGACGTTCTCTTTAATAATTCTTGTTATTGATAAATTAAATGCTACTGCATTTAACCCCCGTGGACAACTATACATTGTAAATACATGTAATTATGTGGTATTTTCCACTGACCTAAGCTGCGTCTGCGCGATAGGTGACGTGGCAAGCAGGGAAAGATTCCCCTGTTAAGGCAGATGTGGAATTAAGATATTTACATAGTTAAAGGGAATAATTGGTCTAACTTTAATTTAAGTGGAACTAAGATTACTTTGTTAGATTTGCCCTGTACATATCATGATGTAATTTGACTGTATTTAGTACTGTAAATAACTAAGAGTTGGCAACCCACAATTCGATGAAGGGTTAGGGTTTGCCGCGTTTACTCACTCTGCTCCTAGCTCTCGTGGAATTAGCACGTTGTACATACACACCATAAGGACGCTTGCTTGCCCAAGCAACGATACCAGGCAGCCTCATCGTCATCGGTTAACGATCACTCCCTCTTCATATAGCTAAGTAACCTTTACGAATTGGCCAATTCAAGGGGGGATTAGCGAAGAGATAAGATAGAAGAATAGTATTGTAGGTGAGTTAAATTTAATTTACGTATCACCTAACTCTGAGACTTGTTTGATTTACTTAGACAACTTTAGGGAGGAGTAACGACCTACGAGTTGTGTAGCGAGAAAATTCTTGCATAGCGGTGTCCCGGCAGGGATACCGACTTGGATACATTTAGCATTTCTCACATTGTGGTGTCCAGAAAGAGGGCCCCGATTTGTTTACCAGAATTATTAAACATTTTTCACACAAGTCTTGGTGTAGGCTACTGTGGGACATGCTCGCTCTGTATGCTGAATTCCATTTCTTATATTGCCCAGGCACACGGATTATGATGATGATGGTGTGTGTGTGTGTGTGTGTGTGTGTGTGTGTGTGTGTGTGTGTGTGTGTGTGTGTGTGTGCAATCTCTCACCCCTTTTCTGTCCGACTCTCTAATGCAAGAGTTAACCGTTACTCCAAGTCCCTCATTTATGCAACAGGTCAGCTCTGGAACTGTCTCCCTCTGTATTTCCTGCTTCCTATGATCTCCAGTCTTTCAAACGCAGTGTCCAGGCATCTCAAAATGAATGGATCTTGAATTTGGTTCTCTCTTGTATATTGTTTTTCTCTGTTTTGCGGGCTCGTTGCCTTTGGTTCCTTCTTCCTCACATAAAAAAAAAAAAAAAAACCATACCCAAACACTTCGGGAAACGTTATCGCTGAAGGCTGAACAGGAAATGTACATTAATTGGTAAGGAAGAAATAATGACGTTTATCCTTAAAAATACTCCGTTTTCTCTTGCGGCTTGAGAGAACGAAAACGAGTTCGATATTTGTAGAACATACTGTAGGCTTACATATATTATATTACTCACACAAAGGCTTATAGTCAATATTTTACCCCTTCATTGTGATTTCACATTACTTCAGCCTACACTTGATACCGCCAGATGATTGTATTCAGTAAATGTACGCTTGAATCAGCAGAAAGACCTTACCAATTTATTTCATATTCCTCAAGTTTGTTTGTTTGTTTGTTTGTTTGTTTTCAGATTGGTAAATTACCTTTTCGTGCTGAAAAATTTCCCCCTGTTATTGTCATCACGTTCCTTACCCGTACCTGCGATTGTTGCATCTGGCGTAATGGAAGACTCTCACTCAACGTACCCAAAGGATTATTTCGTTTCCCAATTTCCCAAATGGAGCTTAGGTTAGGTTAGCTTAGGTTTGGTTATTATTAGGTACAGCTAGGATAGGTTAAGCTTACTGCGCGTTCACACGTGTGCTCGAACAAATGCTGGCAACAAGTAAGATACACAGCAACGAACATACTGCAAACATGCCGGGAACAGCAGCGTCCAGATCATGTTGGCAACATGATTATGGATGTCTCAGCTGCCTGGTATGAACACACTTAACTCATCGCCTCTGCTGCCAGTGTTCGAAGCTGCACTGAAACATGATTGCAAACATCTGTCCAAATACTGTTGCAAACATGTTTCCGAACATGTTGCCTGCAGTGTTGCCAACATATGTTCAAGAGCACATGTGGACGCGCACTTAGTTAAACACTTACGTTAGGACAGGTCCCTTCCGTCACTACGCTGACGAATCAAACAAGAGTTGTCACAGAGGAACAGCTAAAAACAACAGGCAAACAGATTAACATGACACGTTAATTTACAACTCCAAAAATAATCAGAAAAATATAAGACTCTCTGGAAGAAGAACTGGTTTTGTAAGGTGCGTCTGCTGCAAAAAGTAAAGCATATGTTTACCTTTTATTCATCTTAACGAAAACACCCTGTATTGAACCTCTTAATGAAGACTACATCACACTTCAAACTCGGAAGGTACTGGACAGTACAGTATGTTCTGCGAAATACTGGAGTTGTTAAAAAAAAAAAAAAAAGTTATCAAATTAAGCGGAGTAAGATTCTTAACACTCCTTGTGAATATTGCATAAAACACTGACCATTTCCTTGTAGCTCTTTTATGTTTTTATAATCTTTTCAATACAATGACGCATAAAAAAAGACTTAGTTTCTAATTCCATGATATAATATTTGGTTTCGAAAGATTGGTTATAACCAATGGGTTTAGATAACGGCCACATCGATCTCGTCTCTTACATGAGAAAGTGGTGAAAAAGACACCTTCACACAGTGGCATCAGTATGTTCAGGCGGTGGAACTGCCAAGTTATGCAAACATCCCTCAGTCCCCTTTCTCGAAAGCAGGAGGATGGAATGAGGTAGAAGAGCAACTTCAATCCACGGGGTTCATGTTATGCTAAGTATGGGTATTACTCCTACTACAACTGCTGCTACTACTACCGTAACGCCGAAATATTAGACCCACCACGAGAGTTAGTCACCAGTGTAACGAAGAAAATTTTTGGCCACCAGTGTAATACTCAGAATTTCATAGAGATTATGGAAAACGGGGTAGCGTGATCTTATTTGAGAATTTCAGAGATTAAGAGAAACAGGGTAGCGGAAGTAGTGGAAGCAATGAAAAAGATGAAGATGGGAAAGGCCCCAGGAATTGATGGAGTGTTTGGTGAAATGCTGAGGTATGGGGGTGAGATTGCTGTGGAGTGGATATGGAAGTTGTGTAGATTGGCTTGGGAAGAGGGAAGGGTTCCAGAGGACTGGAAATCAGGTATAACTGTTCCTCTATACAAAGGAAAAGGGGAAAGAGAAGTATGTGGTAACCATAGGAGTATTTGCCTTCTTAGTGTGACTGGAAAAATATATGGTAGAATACTCATTGATAGGGTTAGGCATATGACAGAGGAGCTAGTTGGAGAAGAACAAGGGGGATTTAGGAAGGGAAAAGGGTGTGTAGATCAGATATTTGTTCTAAGATGTTTAGTGAAGATGTATCTAGAGAAGAGAAAGATAGTGTATGCTGCCTTCATGGACTTGGAGAAAGCTTATGACAGAATAGATAGGCAAGGTATGTGGAAGGTATTAAGAATATATGGAGTGGAGGGGAAATTGTTGAGTGCTGTGAAGAGTATGTACGAAGGAGCTAGGGCTACGGTGCGAGTGGATGGTGAGCTGCGTGAGTTCTTTGATCTCAGTGTGGGACTGAAACAGGGTTGTGTGATGTCTCCATGGCTGTTTAATATATACATGGATGGGGTTGTAAAGGAGGTGCAGGGTAGGGCAGTGGATGTGGGGGTGGCTCTAATGAATGAGGGTGAGGTTTGGAAGATTCCGGTGTTGCTGTTTGCTGATAATGCAGTATTGTTGAGTGAAGATGAATGGGAGTTGCAAAGTTTAGTGAATGAATTTGGGACAGTGTGTAGGAAGAGGAATCTGAAAGTTAATGTAAACAAGATTAAAGTTATGGTGTTTGAGAGGAATGAAGTCACAGAATGTACAGTGAGGTTGGATGGTGAAGATATGGAAAATGTGATTGCAATCAAGTACTTGGGTAGTGTGATGAGTAAGGATGGAACTTTGAGGGATGAAGTGCGTGAAAGGATACAGCAGGGAAGGAAGGTTGTTCGTTCACTGAAAGCATTGATGAGAAATAGGGAGGTGAGTGCATGATAGTATTGTGATCCCTACCCTGACGTATGGTAGCGAGGCGTGGACCTTGCAAGAGGGGAACAAGTCAAGAGTGAGAGCAGAGAGAATGAGTAACTTGAGAGGAGCATGTGGAATGACATGGAGGGACAGGTTGACGAATGAAGAAGTGAAGGAACGTTGTGGGATGGATGTGGATGGGGTTGAGAAGATTAGGAGAAATACACAGAGGAGGTTTGGACAAGTGGAGAGAATGGAGAATGAAAGACTGACTAAGAGGGTGTATGTAGGTGAGGTGAAGGGAGGGAGAGGGAGGGGTAGACCGAGGATGAGGTGGAGGGATGGAGTTGAGAGGTATATGAGGGAGGGGGGGAATGAGTTGGGGTGAGGGTAGTCAAATGGTGGGTGACGGAGCGACTTCTAAGACGCTTTGTCTGCGACCACCCTTTACGGGATTAGGGCATCGGGCTATAGATAGAGATATATATATAGATAGATAGTGATCTTATCTGAGAATTTATGGGAAATGAGGTAGCGTGCGTGAGCCGATAGATAGTACCCCTTGTGGGCCACTCAATCTCGTTTATACTACTCCTTAGAGGATAGCAAAATTTAAAACTCGAAATGACTTAACCTAAGATACACTAAGTATTAAGAACTGAGACACTCTTCAAACCGCGAGTGAACCCAAACGAAATATAATGAGGATTTACATCACTAGAAATATGAATCTTTACAAGCTGAATTAATATTGAAAAACTACTGATACACCTGGATATATTAATCCCGTGGTCTCAGTAGGACTCTTCGGGAAGTAACTAAAATTTACCACCAAAGATTGTTATCTGATACTCATGGACATATTAATCCCGTGGTCACAGTTGGACCCTTCGGGCAGAATTAAAGATTACCACCAAGATATTCTCTTAAGATTAAACTCGTATAACTCAAGAATCATATCCAGACCAGATACAGTAATTACTATCTATCTATCTATCTATTGCCAGACGCCATAATCCCATAAGGGGTGGCCATTTGACTTTGAGTTATTTGTTTTACGGGGTGGAGCATTGACCCTCCACCAACCCACTTGTTGACACGTAGGGAGAACGTATGGTTTGGTTATATGGTTACCACCCAGCGTTGTAAATGGTTTCTTGGCTTACAGGAAACCATTTGGCTTGTCACTCAATGTAAAGCCACCTGTAAAGGAAAGAAAAGCAATAAGAAGTGACACGAAAGACGGGAGAAATAGGAAGAGAGGAGGGCAGGCACAGAAAAATAATAATAAAGGCTAAGGAAGAAGTAGGCAGCACTACATCAAGTGAGTGGATGATGGTCGCCACCACCTACCACTAACAGTAATTACATGAACAGTAATCAAATGGGCCATAATCAAAATGGACCAGCCGATAGATTCTTTGATTAGGCTACATGAACTAAGAAAAAAAGGGAGAGGGGGTGTGATTTAATGTGAGACGTTGGGCAATGGCTTGAACGGACGATCTCTGTGAATGATGAAGAGGAGCGATGATCTTTGTGAAAGATGAAGAGGAGCAACGATCTCTGTGAATGATGAAGAGGAGCGATGATCTTTGTGAAAGATAAAGAGGAGCAACGATTTCTGTGAATGATGAAGAGGAGAGACGATCTCATCATTCAGTACAAGTAAGATCGGAGGAAATAACACTAATTTAACTCACGAACGTATATGACGACTTACATTACATAAGGGAAAAAAAGGGGGGGGGGAATGAGAGTTCGGCACTAACCTGTGAAAGATGAAGAGGAGTGACAATCTCGAATACTCAGCGCGGCACTCACCTTTTATACTCAAGACAGTATTCGGAAATCGGCTAAAACTTTAACTGAGTACTTTGTACTATTGTAGGATCTTCAAAGAATACGAGAGATACATTTGCACTTAACATGCATAGATAAATGACTTACAATGTTTAAAATTTTTGTAATAAGCGTACAGGAACTTTAATCATAACGAAGCCAAATCAGGAATTAGAACAGTTTTATTACCTGTGTCGGTTTATGCCTATGTGACTGGTAATACGACTCAATAACATGAATTTTGCATTTCACAAATTACTATCTTCAATAATCTTATTTCAGACGGCTCTCAATCCACTACTGCATAGTTCAAAAGGGGAGCATTATTAACACTGACATATAAATCTCTACAGTAGATCAGAATACGAAGAAAGAAATTGACGATTATTAATCCCTACTAAAACTTCCGCGGTTATATGCCTTTGTTGGAAACGGCTGGTTAATTAGGTATAAACCTTAATCATATCCACACCAAAACTCTACTTAGTACTATCAATAGCAGAATCATGCTCACATTATGAATATCATCTAAGACTAAACTTAAATATAGGGTTTAATGGCTAAATGAACTGAACAGATCATATTTATAATAATACCTAGGCTTAAGATTACACATAACTTATACTAACTAATGCTAATACTTAAAATTAAGGCACTACACTACTACTACTACTACTACTACTGCAACTACAACTACTACTGCTGTTGCTGTTGTTACTGCTGCTGCTGTTGCTCCTTCTCCTCATACTACTGCTGCTACTACTACTACTACAACTACTACTACTACTACAACTACTACTACTACTACTACTACTACTACAACTACTACAACTACTACAACTACTACAACTACTACTACTACTACTACTACTACTGTTACCGCTATTACTGCTACTACTACCACTACTAGTACTACTAGTGTTTTGTCAGTTATTCAGTTTTTTGCTTAACATTTTCTTTATTTGGTAAGTGCGTTTTACATCTTTCAGTTCATTTATATTTTCCAGTCTTTATTTTTTTTTTGTTATTTTCTTTTATTTTTTTTTACTGTGACTTTACAGATATATATTTGTTCTGCTGAACTTAATAAGAATACATTTTTTTTTTTTTTTAACATTCTGCAGTCAAGTATGTTGAGGCAATGTTCATTTAATTGCTGTTCCCTGAGAAAGAATAGTAATTTAGTAAGAGAACTTACAGACTCTGGTTATGATTTTATTTTTTTTACAGAAAACTTTTATTACTGAGGAAAATTTAGGTATTCTTGGTTACATTGATGAGAACTATGATGCTGTAGGTGTGGGTGCTACTTTACCTGTAAAGTCACTAACATCAATGGCTGGAAGACCAGAGGAAGGTTTGGCAATTCTGTTGGAAAAAAAAAAAAAAGTCACTTTAAAGTCAAATAAGATTGTCTTAGAGAATAGAGCAATACTAATTAACATCAAAATTCATGGAAGGGATGCTATTCTGGTCAATGTTTATTTAAACAGTGACCTATGGGAGCCATCCACATAAAGTAAATATTTAGAATCTCTGTCCATTATACAAGAGTTTATAAATCCTTTTTTTTATGATGCTTTTTATATAATAGGGGATTTAAATGCAGATCCTCTCTCTGGGAGAGCCTGGGATAGCCTGTCTAATTTTATGCATTGGAATTCCCTGGTTTGCTTTGATGTGGAGCAACTAAACCTTGAAACATTTACATTTATTGGATATGGCAACTCTTCTAGTAGATGGCTTGACAATATTATAGGTGAAAACGTTAAAGACATTGATGTTTGTCATATTAAAGTTTTAAATTAATAAATGTGTCAGATCACTTACCCCTTCAATTCTGTTTAAATTTTAAAGGCGCCTTTTTTCCTTCAGTAGAGGGTATGTTAAATATAGAAGAAAATTCTGAACCCTTTGTAAACTGGAATAAGTTAAACACTAATGACCTGACGTATATTAGCGAAAAATGTAAATGGAATCCTTGAGGAGGTATGTGACCTTCCTGTAATTAATTGTACGAAGACGGGTTGCCTCAATCCAGAACACTTGAAGGAAATTGATGATTTTTACTATGCAATTGTTCAGAGTGTCAGTGAAGCCACTTTGAAATATAAGAGAAAATCTATTCATCTGAATAAATATAAAGTTATCCCAGGTTGGAACAGGTGAGTGAAACTGTTACATAACATGGCTAGGGAAAAGTACCTGTACTGGGTGGAACTTGGCAAGATAAGGGACACACCAGATCATGATGCCATATTAACTACTAGAAGAGATTTAAAAAGCCTTAAATGACTGTAAAAAAACGAGCAAAGAGAAATTTGTGATTCAGTAACTCAGAAATAGTCTGTAAAAAAAAAAAAACACGGTTCTGGAAAGACGTTAAGAGACAAAGAAAATGTACTAAGCATGGTGGTGTGATTGATGGGAACACTTGTAACTCTGAAATAAAAAAAAATCTGTGTGCAAAAATTTTTAGTAGGTCAAGCAACACTGAATGCAAATGAGGAAACAGAATTTATTGAGAAGTTAAAAACAGCTTGGCTCATAAGGAGAAAATTTTGTTTACAAACTTCTGGTGTTTCCTTAAGGAAGATAATTGAAAAATTGAATTTTGGTATGGGTCATCATGGTATTTACTCCATTTTTGTTAAAATCTACCTCAGATTCTGTTTTGCAGTTCCTTGCTCATATCTACAGTTCATGTTATGGTCACTGTTATCTGCCTGAAGAATTATTAAAAAGTAATATTACACCCATTCCAAAGGATAACAAAAATATTACCGAGTCCTCAAACTACAGGCCAGTAATGCAGTCCTCGTCTACTAAAAAAAAGTTGAATTTCATATTTTGGATATACTGAAGGAAAAGCTCAGTATTGATTGCAGACAGTTTGGCTTTAAAAGTGGTTGCGCTACTACAGATGCGTGTTTTTTTATTGAAAGAAGTTATGTTTAAATATGCCAAGATGAAACGAGCAGGTTTTGCCACATTTGTGGACCTGAGTAAAGCTTTTAATAGCATTAATCATTTTGTATTATGGGACAAGCTCTCGTGTTCAGGTCTTCCTCCTGATATAGTTATTATTATTTTACATTATTTAAGAAACCAGAAAGCAAATATTAAATGGCACAACTGCATGAGCTCATACTATTTTATTGAGAATGGTGTTAGGCAGGGTGGTGTTCTTTCTCCATTCCTCTTTAGTTTTTATATTAATGATATTATTAAAGATATTGGAGATATGGAGACTGGCTGCAGTTTTGGCTATTGCAAAGTAAATATTATAGCATATGCTGACGACCTGGTTCTGGTTGGTGCTTCACAAAAAGATATGGATGCCCTATATAGTAGGCTCTGTACAAAAATTGCTGAGCATAATCTGCTTATTAATCAAGATAAATCAAAATGCATGATTTTTTAGTAATTTGAATAAGTTTAATGTTAACAGTGTTAGTCTTTAGGTGATAGACTGGAAGTTGTCAAATGTTTTAAATATCTTGGACATTGTTTCATTTGATTTTAAGGACAATAAAGATGTTAAGACTCAAAAATTTTTATGCTTCTTTTAATTCAGTTTTTAGAGATTTTAAATTTTTAAATAAGGATGCTTTGCTTTTTTTTTTTTATTTAGCTCATATTGCTGTCCAGACTATGGATTATGCTTGTGGAACAGCATCTTTAAGACTTTTAATATTGCATATAATAATGCTTTAAAGAAAATATGTGGGGTACCTGTTTTTGCCGGCAGTCACATAACTGCTTCCAACTGTAATCAGTTTTTGCTTAAACACCTAACTGCTCTAACGCAGGTGAGGTTTTATAAAAGGATAAAGAGCTCTACCAATCCAATACTCAAGCTGAATACTCCATACTTTAAGGAGGGATTGTTTATGCAACATATTCACACTATAATAAAAAATGACTATTTAATAGATGTAAATAATGAGGACCTGGATGTTATAGCCTCCCGCTTGACTTGGGTCCAGAGACATGAGGACAGACGCGGGCCATGTAGTTATTTTGGATATTAGGGTATTATACTCCTTAGCTAAGGTTATACGGAATCCTGAGTTCCTTCATATTTTTAGCATTATGTGGCACGCCACGTTGAGTACTCCGCTTCCCACCCGATCAGCGAAGTTAAGCAACGTTGGGTCTGGTTAGTACTTGGATGGGTGACCGCCTGGGAACACCAGATGCTGTTGGCATCCCTACGTGTCAAGTGAGGTTGGTGGAGGATTAGTGCCCCTCCCTGTAAAACAATTAACTCTAAGCCCTTGACCACCCCGTTTGGGATACATGGCGTCTGGCAATGAATGAATGATGTATATTGTAATTTTTTAACTGATATTTTTAAAGACTTTTAATATTGCTCTTTAGATTTTTTTTTTTTAAATTGTATACTGTACCTTTTTTTATACTTTTAATTAATTTTCTTTTGTTTACCATGTGTTAGCTTTTATATTTTATTTGGACTTTTTTATTTTTTATGGCTGCTAGCTTTTATATTTTATTTGGACCTTTTTATTTATTATGGTTGCTAGCTTTTATATTTTATATTTGATTTGGACTTTCTTGTTTGTTATGGTTGCTAGCTTTTATATTTTATTTGGACATCTTTATTTTTCATGGGTGCTAGCTTTTATGTTTTAGACTTTTTTATTTTTTATGGTTCCTAGGTTTTATATTTTATATTTATACTGTATTTTATTTGGACCTTTTTATTTTTCATGGCTGCCAGCTCTTGTATTTTATTTGGACCTTTTTATTTTTTATGGTTGCTAGCTTTTATATTTTATATTTTATTTAAACTTTTTTATATTTTATGGCTGCTAGCTTTTATATTGTATTTGGACCTTTTTATTTTTTATGGCTGTTAGCTTTTATGTATTTTTTGGACCTTTTTATTTTTTATGGCACCTAGCTCTTGTATTTTATTTGAACCTTTTTATTTGTTATGGTTGCTTGCTTTTATATTTTATTTAGACCTCTTTATTTTTTATGGCTGCTAGCTTTGGTATTTAATTTGAACCTTTTTATTTTTTATTGATGTTGTCTTTTATATTTTATTTAGACCTTTTGTATTGTTTATTGATGCCAGCTTGTATATTTCACCTAGGACTTCTTTTTAATTGTATTGATGACAGCTTTATTTTTTACCTTGGACATTTCTTTTTATATATTTTATTGATGCTATTTTTTCTCTAATAGGATAATAATGTGTATGTGCACTGTGATGCCTTCAGGTTTTTTAATGTGATTTTTTCTTTTATATAAAATTGTACAGTACACCACTTACTATGCAATGTGCATATATACAGTATTTTATATACATAATTACCAGGTATGTATGTGCTGCTGCTACTGCTGCTGCTTATACAGTTCTTCTGCTGCTACTATTACTACTACCTTTATGATGGTGAAATGTATTGTTTTCTGTGTATCGAGGGATACGAAATAAAGCTGATTGATTGACTAGTAATACTGCTACTACTGCTACTACTACTACAACTACTAGTACTACTGCTGCTGCTGCTGCTGCTGCTGCTGCTGTTCCTCCTCCTCCTTCTCTTCTTCTTCATCCTCCTCCTCCTATTACTACTACTACTACTACTTATACTGCTGCTGCTGCTACTACTACTACTACTACTACTACCACTGCTGCTACTACTACTACTACTACTACTACCACTGCTGCTACTACTACTACTACTACTACTACCACTACTACTACTACTACTACTACTACCACTGCTGCTACTACAACTACTATTGCTACTGCTGCTGCTGCTGTTGTTGCTGCTCCTCTTCCTCCTCCTCCTCCTCCTCCTCCTATTACTACTACTACTTCTACTGCTGCTGCTGCTACTAATACTACTACTGCTACTACTGCTACTGCTACTGCTGCTGCTAGTGCTGCTGTTGCTCCTCCTCTTCCTCCTCCTACTACTACTACTACTACTACTGCTGCTGCTGCTACTACTACTACTACTACTACTACTGCTACTACTACTACCATTACTACTACTACTACTATTACCACTAGTAATAATAATAACACCGCTACTACTACTAGAGCTACAACTCTTACTATTGCTACCATTACTACTAAATATACCTCTTAATGCATTCAGGGGTCAGGAAGTAAGCTCTTTCCAAGATTAATAAACAAACTCTGTACTATGACCGTATCCATATCATAATTGAAATTTCTTATTGGAAAAGGGACAACCAGAGTGCAGAATCTTCCCATATTTCTTGTTGTTGCTTCCTGCACAAACAAATCCTAGTTCCAACAGGGAACTGATCGCATGTTTGCTTGTAAATCCGAAGCAGCCCTTTCGTAAACTCCATAGTCATACACGCTGTTACATGTTCTCTGTTATAAGGCAACATGATGTGACGCTGTGAAGGAAATTGCTTTGCTCTTATCCATTATTTTGTAACGAGCAACACACACACACACACACACACACACACACACACACACACACACACACACACACACACACACACACACACACACGATATTTTACACGGAGAAAGTGTAAGAAATCATTTAATTATGTAAAGACAGTGTAACTGTAATGAATCATTCTAATACCTATAGATTATGAAAGAAAACCATTAGGAAGCTGAATGCTAATCGCCCTCCAGAATATGCTGTTGGTCAAGTCTAAGATTTAGTCTATATTTTGATACCCTGAAGGGTTCATGTTGATAACTCAAGCCGTTCACGAACTGTAATGATGCTAAATGCTGGCGATAAAAACTAGTTGACCTTTGGCAGCTATTTTGGTAACCTTGACCTTGACCCCGAGTGCCCATTTTCGAACTCGGTCAAGATTTTGGCCATATCTTGATACCCTGAAGGTTTCATGTTGATAACTCAAGCCGTTCATGAGACTTAATGGGAACACACACACACACACACACACACACACACACACACACACACACACACACACACACACACACACACACACACACACACACGCAGAGGCAGGCAAAATCATTATCGCTCCGCCTTCTAAAGGCGGGCGATAATAATAATAATAATAATAATAATAAAAAGCAGGAGATCAGTTAAATAAGTCGATATTTGCTGAAAATCATTCAAATGTCAATAAGGAGTGTAAGGCAAAATATAATTCAGATAACTCCTACCGTACCAACACAAACAGTCCACTATGCCCTCACTGCAGTGCAGTCGACATCAGACAATGCTGTATTTATACTCACCTCATTTCATTATCGCCTCACAGAAAATCCTCAACAATACCTCAACCAATGACCTCTGAGATACAAGTTGCCGGTTTCCTTCAGCCCACCTGGTTCACATCCACTTGAGTCTTCGGTTGCAACAACAACAGCCATTATCAATAACCAAATTAAAGGCTTCCTTCCGCGCTATCACTAATCATGTTACATTCTGAGGAATATCTTAATGAAGACATTACGTATATAGTTTCAGATTTTTTAAAAGTATTTATTAACTTTACCTATGCGTCTGATTGCTTCCAAAGTGAATAAAATCGCCTTGAGGAGGGAAATTTACCAGAAAAAATGCACCTTTCTTGTTACCTTTGGACATTTTCCCTTCAGTGCAGGAGACACTTTTCGATCTGGAGAGGTTAAATATAACCTTCAGTACCAATTCACTGAGAGAACTTCCGGAAACGTAAAAAAAAAAAAAAAATGCAGAATAAAATAAAATATAACCTTACTATACTGGATGAGTTAATGTACCTATAACGCACCCAAATATTTATTCTACATAAAACCAAATTATTCTGAAACGATCTAGATGTAGGAATGAAAAAATGCAGAAACAAGAGAAGTAAAACAAACAGATAACCAAGAGAGCATTTTGGACGAGAGGAGATTCAGAATTCTATACCCATTACTACACTCCACACTGCACTCAAAATGTTTGTAGCTGGTGGAATGCAGTAATATGTATAATACTCTCACACTCCTTCCATCCCAAATGCTCTCTTATTTCTGTTCCCTTACATCTTCTGTTTCTGTATATTTGTTTACCTGTACATCTAAACAACCCTCCTAGAATAGAATCTCTTTTGTCAGGATTATGATGTTATTTATGGAAGCCCGCTAACAAATACTTCTTATCTACTACAAGTATATAAACGTGTCTTCAGCTACACCGTCTACGTGCCAACCTGTTTTCTTCAAAGGATCTGATGCTGCCTTGACACATTTTCTTCTTTCAATCCATTTCCTCCAATGTACCTATTTTTCTCATGGATCTACTTTCCCCCTTAGCCCTTTCTCCACCTCTGAAACTATTTCCCCCTCTAGACCCATTATCTTCCATGGACCTGACCTTATTTTCACCATAGGCCCGTCTTAATCATTCCATCTATTTTCACCATGGATTTATTTTCCTCCAGGGACCTATTGCACTCATGGATTATCTTTTCCTCATGAACCTGTTGTCCTCATGAATGTACTTATCCGATAAATGCATTATTTGCCATGAATCTGTGTTCCACCATGGACCTACTTTTCCCTTCACTGACCTTACGCGGAATGGGGCAACACGAATCCGTTGAGTTTTACAGAAGTGCTTGGGATGTTTAAGTGCTGTAAAATGCTATTAGGTTGGAGCTCGCGTAATTTAGCTCGAATGATGCACTATGTGGGAAGTATCTCCGGCTGTTATTAAGGAATTTGATGAGCAACATGCTCGCTTGTGACTTTTCATTTTCGTATTGAAGCTGACGAAGGAAGACAGAAAAAAAAGAATAAAATCGATATTTTTTCGAGAAAAAATCCGATATTTTGAGAAGAGTTCGCGACTCCTACGAATGCTAGTGGGGGCTTTGCAAGTTGCTCTGTGTTAATACCGAAGGTATTTTAGTGTGTATGCATAAAGCTGGGCCTCGCAAGCTTTTTCTGCACAGGAACCTTGGCCATCCCGACCAGGTAGGCACTACTTATGCTTACTGATAACATGTCGGAGAGTTGCTACTTTGCCCAGTTTTGTGGCTGGGTAACATTTCTCGGCAATCGGCACGTTTCCTTCATCTGAACACATACGTTTGTAATGAGAAAAAATAAGCTAAATATAAATACTGTAATGAGGACGTTACGGTTGCAAATTATGTTCTAAAGGCATTTTTTATCATTGAAGAGAGTCTCTACTTTCACCAAGTGTGTTGGCTAATATATTTCTAGAATGGATGTGTTGGTGACACACCGCGAGAGTGATGGTGCCAGGTAGACATCCTGCCTGCATTTTCATTGCCTACTTGTGAATAATGAAAATCGGGTCGGCCTTTCGATCAGTTTTTTATTGCCCTTTTGGTTATTGCGAGTTCAGACATTATCTCTCGGTCATTCAGTCTACCTTTTTCTTCAACACCGTCTTTTACGACTACCGCCGCTTTGGTCAGATGAACTTTTCCAGCTTAGGGGAGTGGGGTATGTTCACATTCATTCATTCATTCATTGCAGTTCATATTGCTCTTTGATTATTGCATTTATGGATTTTATATTACGGTCATCAACCCTTAGGAACGATATTGAGATGGAGAGTTAAAGTGAAAGGGGATGTGCGGGAGGGCATCGGTGTGTTGCATGAAGAGAGGTCGTAACTGAGCGGAAACAGAAACGGCTGGAGGTTCCTTTTTCAAGGCCCTTCCTCACAGGATGCGGCGTATTATTCTCCAACATAATTTCGATCTCCCTCTCCTCCTCCTAACCCTCTCACTCTCATAACGTTATTCATCCAGTACGAGAGAGCACATATGGAAAAAATGTGAGGAAGAAACACAGAGAACTTCCTCAGGAATACGACCTTGCTGGCGCTGTCATTTGTTTACTTTGATGTACTTAAGTCTGTTCATACATTAGAAAGCCAGTTCCCGAGATCAGTAGAGTAGCCTACCTATGAAGCACCAAAAGAAGACTTATTCCCCCGATCGAATCACACATAACATTCCATTTGGATACTAAACTAACCACATCTAATGTGAGATGTCATGGTTAGTGCTTATGCTATAGCTTGATTATAGTTAACTGTATGGTTATTGATTTAACTGTTCTCTGACAGCTTTGTCAGTGTCTTGATTTTTGAGGAGATATAGAGTTTGATTTTACTTACCGAGATTTCTTAAATATTCCTAAAGGATGTATTTTTCACACGACACCATACTGTCATCTTGTTAATGTTGATACTGTTGGGTCGGGGGGATTTCATGTGTATGTCAGACTCATTTAAGGGAAAATTTGAACAACATCGGTGTGTTGGTAATCCACCATCCATCCACAGCCAGACGCCATAATTCCGTAAGTGGTGGCCGTTTGACTTTGAGTTAGTGGTTTGACGAGAAGGGGCACTAACCCTTCGCCAACCCACTTGTTGACACGTACGGAACATGTATGGTTTAGTTATATGGTTACCACCCACCGTTGTAAATGGTTTCATCCTTACAGGAAACCATTAGGCTTGTCACTCTATGTAAAACTACCTAAAGAGAGAGAGAGAGAGAGAGAGAGAGAGAGTAATACATTGTGACAAGAGAGATGGGAGAAATAGGAAGAGAGGAGGGCAGACGCAGAAAAAGAACGATAAAGGAGAAAGAAGTAGGCAGTACTACATCAAATGGGTGGATGACGATTGCCACCACCTACAACCATGTCCTGATAATACAAACGAGTATTTAGAAAGGGACCATATCGGGATAAACGGCAACATTAATTTAACCATATAGGTTATAAATTCCTGATCCTTTTCTAAGGATAATGATGGATGGGCTTATGGATGCCATCCCGTCCATTTTCAGTATCATCTTATATATTTCTGAAGTAAACTGAATGCCGACCCTAAAAAGGCTTAGCCTGTATAGATGATACAAGGTAACACTAGGGTATAAAATGCAATTTAAATTGCATAACAGAAAGTGGTCTGAAATTTCCTATGCTACATTGGACAAAGCCTAACAACCCTGAGCAGTTCTCCAGATTTGCTGTGAATCCTGTGTATGAATGTATGAACAGGAGGGGAAAAAGGCGTGAACGGGGGGTGGGGTGGGGTACAAGAGAGCGTCAGGTGTTGGGGAGATGACAAAGAGTAAAGGTCACACAGCAAGCTCAGAGAAGTAGATAAGTTAATCTTCCGTATTCATAATTCCCTGATTCAAGTGACAACAATTATTTTTGTTATATTTTCGTTCAGCTTATGGGAGATATCCTTTGTGAATGGGTAACCTAGATGAAAAGACTAGCCTAATTCCTTCAGTACACAAAGTTTCTTTTCTTTTTTCTTTTTTTTAATGGTGAGAATAAAATCGTTTGGACTTGAAAATGTTGTTGAAATATGTCTCGGGATTAAAAGGGTTTAAGACTCAGAGGATGAAGATATAATCAGGACTCCATGTAGACATGAAATAATTTTTTGTTAGCCAGTCGCGAAGCTCTTCACGAATACGATGCTTTTACAGTTTATATGTATCGCTGCCGAATGCGCTTTGCAGCGTGGCATGCAGGCTAACCATTTCTAGTACAACAGTTCCATAAACGACCGTCACATGTTGGGGAGTCGCATATGGAGAGAACACTTTAAGGAACTGGTAAACATAGAGAATGAGACTACTGTGAGTATAAATGGATGGGAATTGCCGGGAAAAGGAGGGAGATGAGAAGGGAGGAAGAGATAAGCAAGATGGGAGAAGTGGAAGCAATGAAGAAAGTCAGAATGGGGAATGCCCCAGGAATTGATGGAGTTTGTGTTGAAATGTAAAGCACGGGAAAGAAAGATAAGAATAGAATGAATATGGAAGGCAGAGTCCCGGTGGATTGAAAGTCAGGTATAAATATCCCCCTGTACAAAATAAAAGGGGAAAAAGAAGTGTGTGGTAATTATAGAGGTATTTGTCTTCTTAGTGAAGTAGGATGTGTATATGGTAGGATACTTATTGACAGAGTCAGGGAAATAACAGAGGAATTATTTGGAGAAGAACAGGGAAGTTTTAGGAAGGGAAAAGGCTATGTAGATAAGACATTCATCATCAAGTCTTTAATGGAACAGCTTCTAGAGAGGAGAAAGAAGTTGTATGCGGCCTTCATGCATTTTGAAGAAAGCATATGATACAGTAGACAGACAAGGAATGTGGAAAATATTAAGAATATATGGAATAAATAGGAGGCTGTTGAATGCCGCGACGAGTATGTAAGAGGGCACTTTGGCTGCAGTGCGTGTGGATGGTGAACTGAGTGAATTTTTCTGTCTGAATGCTGGGTTGAAACAGGGATTGTCATGTCTACATGGTTGTTCAGTCTGTATATGGATTGGGTGTTGTAAAAAAGATACAAGGTAAGGCAATGGGTGCTGGTGCAGCCCTATTAAGAAAGGGCAGCATTTGGAAACTTCCTGTTCTGTTGTTCGCAGGTTATACTGTACTTTATGTGAAGACGAAGGAGAACTCCAAGACTTGGTGAATGAGTTTGGGAGTGTGTGTATAAACGGAATCTAGAGGTGAATGTAGGGAAGAGTAAACTTGTGGTCTTCCAGAGAAGTGAAGTCATTGAGTGCACACTAAGGTCAGATGATGAGGAAATGTTTAATATGAGTTCATTTACTTACTTGGGAAATGTGATGAGTAAGGATGGAAGTTTGGAGGATGAAGTGCTTGAAAGGGTACAACAGGGAAGAAAGGGTGCTGGTTATTTGAAAGCAGTGATAAGAAGTAGGGAAATGAGCATGGGAGTAAAAACGTCACTGCAAGATAGTACTGTGATACCAACTTTAACATATGGAAACGAAGTTTACATCTTGTTGGAAGGACACAAGTGAAGAGTGAAAACAGTGGAAATGAGTTACTTGAGAGGAGCATGTGGAGTTTCATGGAGTGACAGACTGACAAATGAGGAAGTGAAGGAGGGTTGTGGTGTGGATGTGGATGTGACAGAAAATGTTAGGAGAAATGCACTGAGGTGGTTTGGCCATTTGGAGAGGATGGAGAGCGAGAGATTAACGAGAAGAGTGTATGTGGGTGAGGTGGATGGGGGGAAGAGGGAGGGGGAGACCAAGGTGACATGGAGGGATGGAATGGATAGGTATATGAAAGAGAGGTGTATAAGCTGGGGGGACGGTAGCGAAATGTCGGGGAGTAGGGCGACATGGAGGCGATTTGTTTGTGGCCACACCTCACGGGATTGTGGCGTCTGGTTATAAATAGATAGGTAGATAGCATACACATTCGCCCTCTGTTTCAGCCCTTCACTCTGATGACGAGTCGCTGACGAGGAGCCTGCATGTGATTGGCATTCTGTACCCTGGGTGACGAGTCCATCCAGGAGCCAAGCCTTATATTACCTGCCCCTTGTCTTGAGAAGGACCCTGGTCCGACCTTGGTGTGTTTACCACAAAGAGTTTCGGATCCTTACACAGTGTATGTGCTTGCCGTAAACGTGGGACGACCGTACAGGTGATGCTTGCATGTCATCAGAGAGTCTTCTCGGCCAGAGAGACCGGGATCAGGCAGCAATAACAACAACAGCAAAAACATGATGCCATCCCCCGCCACAACCTCACAAACAAAATACTCAACAAAAACATGCACAATAACACAAAAATATGGCTGGCAAACTACTTAGCAGGCAGATGTGCACACGTAACATTTGCCGGTCAGTCTTCTAACATCAGAAATTTCACAAACGGCGTCCCCCAAGGATCTGTTTTGTCCCCTACACTCTTTAACCTATACAAGCGCGATATACCCACACTCCACACACCACAGATACACATAGCTTCCTATGCAGATGATATAACAATTACATGTATGCAACAAAACCCAAACACAGCTGCACACATCAATCAACCTTTCCTCAACACACTACACGAATGGTTCACCACAAACAGGCTCAAATTAGCCCCAGCCAAATCTACAGTGACTCTTCTCACGAACTGGACAGCAGAACACAATCATATCTCACACCTCACAATAAACAACACTCCCCTACCACACACACACACACACACACACACACACACACACACACACACACACACACACACACACACACACACACACACACACACACACACACACACACACACACACACACACACACAAAATCCTTGGTGTAACATACAATACATCAATGTCATTTAAACAACAGATCACAAACATTAAAAATAAAATAACACCAAGACTCAATGCTTTGAGGTCACTTGTCCATACAACATTCGGACACAACAAAGAAACCACCACCACAGTATACAAACAATACATACATTCAGTGATGAATTATGCAAGCCCTGCCTGGGCTTCTAACCTCACCAAAACACACTACAACACTCTACAGACCATACAGAACAAGGCTCTAAAAATAATCACAGGCTGCACAGCTACTACACCCACGGACCACCTGCATCAAGAAGCCAAGGTCCTCAAAGTCAAGGGTCACCTAGACATGAGAGGCACCCAGTTTCTTGCTGCAGCCTCCACAAACCCACAACATCCACTACAGTACATGGCAGCACATCCACCCACACCAAGGAACATCAAAACAACACCCAGCACACGATACCATGCACAAATATTATCATCTCTTCCCTCTCGCCCACCTCAGACCAGCTTCCAGAAGCATATCCACACTCAGATCACTTGCCGCTCCATTCAGTCACTTAAAGACAACTCACAGCTACATGCACGGCCTCCTGACATCCACCCTTCTGAATCCTATCTTCCTTGTGAGGACAGGGTCCACCTGGCCAGGCTGAGATGTGGGCACCATCCAGCCCTCTTAAGCTACCAGAAGAGGCTGGATGACTCCTTCGCTGATGCCTGTCCAGGATGCAACACAGCACCCCATACTATTAAGCACATTATGGAAGACTGCATTGCACACAATCACCTACGCCAACAACACAACATACACTCTTTGAGAGCTCTGTGGGAAAGCCCTGTCTCGGCCATGGCATTCCTAAGGGACTCGGGGCTGTTCGGCCAGACTGCCTAGGGAACAACTACTACTACAGCAAAAACAACTCTGGTGACATTTCTTTTCATTCTCACCACCATCAGACAATACTGGTAACACTGTAATGGATAATTTGAACTGTAGGGATTAGATACAGCTCTCACTAACTTGGCATGTACAGTACTAGGGGGGTGTCTAAATGTAAAAAAAAAAAAGTTAACAAAAAAGAAATAAAGGTCGCTTATTTCGTTTTTTAAAATGAAAGCCCTTACAAGGAGAGGTCCTTGCTGACATTAACTTTTCCATTGCAATGATATCTATATCTGTCTATCTATCTGTCTATCTATCTATCTATCTGTCTATCTATATCTATCTAATATATATATATATATATATATATATATATATATATATATATATATATATATATATATGTGTGTGTGTGTGTGTGGAGCCTCTGTGGTACAGTGGTAAAGTTTGCTTTTTCGTACACTGAAGAACGAGGTTTCGCGCCCCGCCAGGGTAATAAACGGGAAGCGTTCTTCCGACAACGTACTGCTTTGGCGGACATAAGGTGTGCTGTGGTTGAACCAGTGTCGCATACTTATAAAGTATGCTTGCACCAAGTTGGCTTATGCAGGCCGATTACATTTGGTTCACAGACTACACACATCCAAAGCCACTCCAACACTACAATCACACTTACAAGCATTTCTCACCCTACATACTGTACAATCGCTACCAGACAGCTTAAGCCACTTGGTAGAGATAAGTAGGCTGTATCGTCCCCACTTCCGTTAGGACAGGCTGGTCCTGCAGAGGACACTCAAACGACTGATGATGATGATGATATATCTGTCTATCTATAAATCTATCTATCTATCTATCTATCTATCTATATATATAGTATAGATAGGTAGATAAATGGATAGACAGACAGATAGATAGATAGATCGATATAGATAGATAGATAAATAGATTGATAGATATATTTGATTATATATACAGTATACACACACACACACACACACACACACACACACACACACACACACATATTAGTCTGCAATTAAAATTTTGGCATTCAGTCGCTCTGAAATCAACCAGAACATAATTAGGAAGCTTATGAAGAGAAGATGTGGAAAAAAAAAAAAGGAAGCCATATTGTTGAAGAGAGGATTGCTATTTCCATGGATGCGAAACCAAATTCCGAATATAGACGAAAGGAACTGGACATGATAATTTCACCAAAACACTTGCCACAGTCCTCCAGCAAAGCGGGCGGAGATGTCATCAGAGCATTCCCACTAATACTGTCACCCCACTCATGAATGTAATGTTCCTAGCTGGCAGAAGCTTTTATCAGCTCTCAAACAATGATTTTTTTAATTGCATTTTTTTTTATTTTTTGTGCATAGGTGATCTTACCATTCCTGACAAAGTATTTCCTGCTCTGTACGTGAAGCTCTATCCAGCTGACTCCGTGAGCCTGATGAATTCATTGTTTTTCTTACCTTGCTCCATCCCAGTGATTTTATACATCTTGGGAAAGTTCCGGAATACCGAAATGATTAATGAAGCATGAATACATTTTTTCAAGTTATAAATGTCGCTACTATATATATATATATATATATATATATATATATATATATATATATATATATATATATAGACCACGAATAGGATGGATGGACAGTGTGAAGAGAGCGCTGGATGCGAGAGGGATGTCTGTTGAGCAAGGAAGAGTGGCTGTGCGTGACAGAAATAAATGGAGAGAAATTGTGAATGAATAAGTGATGACGCAGCCCTGAGGGGATATTCTCCCGTATTTGGTCTGGTCAGCTAGTCAGGTCAGGTGCGGGTAAGGGGATGGGTCTGTTATGATGTGGCAGGGGTAATCCAGTTCTGCTGTCGGGCCCTGCTGTGGATGTCACTGATTGCATTGCGCAGTTGACCCTTGTGCGGTGTGATGCGGTGAGGATCTGTCCGTTCTCCCCTTTGGGGCTAAGATGCGAATGAATGTGTATGAATGGATGAGTAAATGGAGAGTGAGTCGTCCTGTCTCGGCTACCTCCCTTTCCTTGGGGGAAGCAGCCTAGGTATATATATATATATATATATATATATATATATATATATAAAGAGAGAGAGAGAGAGAGAGAGAGAGAGAGATTGTAAAAATGATCAATATAAACATTGTATTGAAGCATACAATACATCACCAAGACATATGATGCAAAAGGGACAGCGTTCTAAAGCTAATAGATAATCAAAAGATATGTCGTTAACGAGTAGGTGTCAAGAGACCCAATGCTTAAAAGAACAACATATCTCTCCTCTATATCCGTGTTCACCTAGTTGGACATCTAGATACCTAGATGTAAATCTGACTAATGTGTGTTTTGCATTGTAAAGGAAGATTAGGAGCAACCAAATATGCAACTCTCTGCCTTAACTTATCCAATTTGGCGTACTTTTCACCACATTCTCGCTCCCCTCAGGCAATAATAGCAAACTCAGGAAAAGTTTCATACTAGGGAGGTAAATGATGGCTAAATATATGTGTTTGTGTGGATGAATAAATTGGGAGTGTGTCGTCCTGTCTCGGCTACCTCCCTTTCTTTGGGGAAGCAGCCTAGGTATTTAGATAGATAGAAATATAGAAATTCCATTCATAAATCCTCTCGTAAGGTGAATAAAGGTGTACAGAAATACCTAGAATAAATAAATGCCAAAGAGGTGATGAAGTTTATGTCCTTCGTGTAATCGGCAGGCACAAATATAAGCCTTCTTTCGCGAGCATACTATGTTCTCGGCATCCACTGCACGTATTGTGGGTATAGAATCCATACCTACCTGAAACTGTTTTTTTTTTTTTTTTTTTTTTTTTTTTTTTTTTTTTTGCATAACTCCTTTTTCAGTATCCATTCACTTGTCATTCTACCGTTTCAAACTCTCTCTCTCTCTCTCTCTCTCTCTCTCTCTCTCTCTCTCTCTCTCTCTCTTAATTAATTAACTTCTGTTTTCCCTTCCCCCCCCTCTCGTTTTTCTACTTCAATCTCACTGGCAAATCCTCTGCTCTTTTTTTCATCATTTCTCTTACTTCCATACTATCATCTCCCTCTCCTCTCCTATCACTACTACTTCTCTCTCCAGTGCTTTCAGTTACGTCTCCAGTGTTATCCCTTACCATCTCTCCCCACTAACACTTTTACATCTACATCTCTCATCCTCCTCCTTTCACCCTATTCATTCATTTTTTTTTTTTCTCCTAGATCTGAACTCCACTCTACCTTTGTCTTTGTCAGCTATCCCACCCTCTTCCCTCCCTTTCACTCGCTTTCCCTGACATTTCTATTGTCCTTCCCTCTCTCAACCCCTCCCCTTCCCCCTAAATTTCTCATTTTTCTTGCCTTCTTTTGAGATAAAAGATTATTCACTCACCCTGTTGTCTGGGGATCAGTACCCTTTCCTAGTCCCCTGCACCAGCGATATTATCTTTACTCGTCCCCTGAGCTCCTCCACTGTCCTGGCTTTGCCATCCACAGCGTTCAGTGTCCGTGACTTCATGGAACGTAGTGGTACTTTCTTCCTCTTATCTTGCTTTCCTGTGCATCGCGGACTCACGGAACCACCTAAACCGTCAAAGAATTACAGCATTGGTTTGTTTTCTAATTCGATGTCTCGGTTTTCCTGTTTGCCCCTCAGTGGTGCGCAATTCACTGAGGTTTCCTAAAGACTGCATATTAATTTTCACTTTTACACCAACAACTTCCAGCGCCTCGTCTTCTTTCTCTATCGTGTTGGTTATCTACATGACAAGTAATGCACGGTTCACAGTAGTTTGTTGTGCCATCAAGGATCATATTCGCTCAGGCACAAATGTGGTGTCATTGTGATACTGTAATGTGCATAATTCCATTATTAGTTCTTTATTTTCCTACCTGATGTACTTAAACAAATTGTGTTCTGACCGTGCCTAAATATAGATTTTTTGTTTTATTTCAGCCTGGTACGCCAAGCACGCTGTTACTGCCTCTACCCTGAATCCTCCACTGTCTTGACCTCGCCGTCCACAGTGCTAGGTATTCATCGCTTCACGGTCCATATTTCGCCCTCCACAATGATTCCATCATCTTGTCCCTTCCCACCGAGACGTCGTGGTGTTTCTATTTAATTTCATTTTCGCTACGGTTGCCTCTGTTTCCTTGTGTATTTTTTTCAATCTACTTTTCTGTATTTTTCCATTTGATTCGTTTTTTTTTTTTTTCTAGGTTTTTAAATGACCAAGACAGCAGCAACAGAAGACCCGTAGTATTATTATATCAGCTTGGTGTCTCCTGCATCACTGTTATTATCTCTGTCCCATACCCTTCACTACCCTGGCTTTTTCCTCCATACCACAGCTTCAAGGTGGTTCGTATTGGCTTCACTCTTTACCCAGCTGCTGGTGTGGCGATGTTGTGATAGGAGAGTTTGCACCCTTGCTCGATTACCAGAAGAGCGATAAGATCTTTTGGCAGAGTTTTCTTTATCCCATCCTCTTCTTACCCAAATCTGCTTTACAGTGAAGTTTCCTGTTACAATTCTGAGTGCGAACCGCTGGTGTAAAGCAAGAGGACGGAAAGTGACACAAATTAACCGTCATAGATAATCTGTTTTCCACGATGAATAAAGAAAGGAGAGTTCAGATAATTTCACTTTATCTACTCATTCTGCGCTTATAAATTCTAGTTGCAATGAGAAACTTTTTTTTTTTTTTTTTTTTTTTGGGCACACAAAACTGCAGTATATGTTCTCTTACTCGCCTTGTCCTCCCTGCAAATAAAAATCATACTCTAAAGAAGAAAGTGAAGAAGTTATGTGGTGTTTATGAGGACTGTGCTGGAAAGCATTAATAGAATTACCTTCAAATATTTTGGTTCGGTGGAGAGAATGGAGAATGAGCGATTGACTAGGAGAGTGGAGGGGGGGAGGAGGGAGAGGGCGCGACCGATGACGAGTTTTAGAGAACAGAGGGAGAGGTAATACTGTATGTGAAAGAAGCGTGTGAGTTGAAGAGAGGAAAGACTGACGCCAGAGGGAGAGGTCACGAACGCGATTACTGCAGCTTGTGGCCATCCCTTCCGGGATTAGGGCATCAGGCAAGGGGAGGCGGTGGCAGAATCGGTAGAGAGGCGGCCTGCAGTCCTGATGAACCCAGGTTCGAATCCCAGCTGGGGCAGGGAACAGTTTAAGGAATTGAATTTCATAAAAAAAAACAGACACTTCTGATCTACCAGATGACCCGCCGACGTGTTATAAAAGTACCCCCGCTAATACCGGTACACTAGTCCTGTTTGAGACAGCCCTAGCATGTATTCAGTATGGACGGTGGGTGTTAGCACCGAAGTGGTGACGAGTGGAGATGTAGGAGGACTACTGGGCCTTAAGGAGGACTACTGGGACTTGGGAATAGGTCCTGAAGCCTTTGCCCAGAGCTGGACAGGGGAAAAAAAAAAGATAAGCATGGAACTGATCGTATTTCGTTTTCGCTATCCTGGTCCCTAAAATGTGTATACAGTAGGACTTTGTAACGACCTGACATAATTTGAATGTCTGCCTTGCCGACCCAGGTGAAGTATAGAGGCATAATTCTTCTTCCATCTCCAGCTATTATAGGTCAGCAGAAACAATAGCTTATTTGTTTAAACCTAAAATCGCGAAGGGATGGCGTGTTTTCAAGTATTGAGAATGATCTTTATGGCATCTGATGGCGTATCTGGCCGGTATATGTGGTTATATGTGGTTGTTCACTGAAACAAGTAATTTGCAACGCAAGTATTTCAAATCCAATAAACATAATCATCTTATTTAATGCCTCACAAAACTTTAGGATTCTTTTCCCCTTCGTGATCTAAGTTTAAGCCGTATTCCAATACCTTTTGTATCTCGGACTTAGAGTCTTCACAAAAATTCATTTGGATCACGATATATTTTTCCATATGAAGACGTTGGAATTTGTTTCCATTAAATTCTTGTCTGATATGGGTCTAGTAAGCTGAATAAAATGGTGCTGAGATGGCATGATTCTAGCTAATAACACCTCGAGCTGAGGGGTTGAGCAAGCTATCGTTTGGCTACTAAGTGTACGTAAACGTGTACACGATTACCATTACATCTGCATGCTAAGCATAAACACGAAACCTCTCCGTCACTACAATACACAAGATCGACCATAAGCGAAAACAAAGTGTAGCAACTCTCTTGAGTAATTTGGGAAGTTGTGTGGCATCAAAGGAAACTTGGAGTCCATGCGCTCACTCGGTACACTCCCAAGTATGTCAAGCAAGCAAATTATATTCAAATGAGGGAAACTCAAACACAACGATCTGACGGGAATAGGTGTATCATTATCATCATCATCATCAGCCACTGCAAGTCCAATGCAGAACAAAAGCCTCCTCTGACTTTTTCCACGAATTCCTTGACTGATCAAAGCCCTGTCACGTTTTACCTGCAACTTTCTCTATTTCATCTCTCCCCTTTGTCTTTTCTTTTTCTGCTACACTTACAATCTCTTGGAGTCCACTCAGTCAGCCTCTTGCTTCATCGGTTACCCCTTAACCCGTCACATCCCGACCACTTTCTCACCTCTGACACCCCCCAGTCCCGACCACTTTTGGAAAAAAATTTTTTTGGCTAAAACTTCCGCTTATGTTGAGAAACAAAGGAAAATCACAAAGAAAGTGCTTACTCTGGTCCGCAACTGGTCAGAACAGGTGAGGTCCCCCGCGCCAGGTATCATATTCTATCGTAGAGGTGTGAGGCGCTCACGTTTTCTATGGTAGGTAATTTTGGGAGAAAAAACAAACAACACTTCTACATTGATTGAATTTGAACTAATAAACAATAAGAATAACAATATAATAAACTTCAATGACATATATATGAAAAATAAGCATTGTACCTTCGCGCGAGCATAGCGAGTTTGGTCCGATTGGTAAAACGCTATGTGCTAAGTTACTTGTTTCAGTCAACATATCATTTTTTCTACTTGTATACTACTGTTTCAATGCCAATTTACCATTCTGTACTTATGTAAATGTTTTCAGCTGTTTTCATTCATTACGATGACATGTAGCATAAGTATAGCGCACATATGCATACTCAGCGCACTCGCTACGACTCGTATTTCAACATACAACATTGTTTTATCACTTTCACAATATTTTCCTCTTTACATTGGACCTTTCCTCCACCACTGCAAACGTCTTCAATTATTTACGTTCATTACGAGGGCATTTAGCGAAATGCTAGCGCATAATCTCGTAGCAAGCACACTCTCTAACACTCGTGTTTCCACTTTTACTTTATTTCTTCAATCCCAATATACTTTACCACTTACATTACACCCATTTACACCCTATTCTGCACTATACATATTTGCTGACATTATTTATTCTAGTGAGCGTCAGAATATCGCATGAAAATACCCTCGCAATGAATGTTTCGACCAACATAATACTCATACACTTACTAATATTCCATTTATATTACACCCGTGTTCACTTGTAGACTCCTATTTACATATTTACTGGCCTTATTTATTCTACTGAGCGTCTGAATATCGCATCAAAATACCCTCGCAAGGTATGTTTCCACTTTGATAATATTCATACACTTACATACTAATTTTCCACTTATATTACACCCATTTTCACTTCCATACTATTATTTACAGATCTACGGGCCTTATAATAACACTGAGCGTCTGTTTGTCGCATTTATTTCTGAGCATCAGCATCCTATCGCAATCACACCTTATCAGAAGTGCAGGAGCTTGTGAAACTCACTGAAACATGGGTGAATACACAGCCCCACGTCACACTGAACGCACTCCTAGCGGGTGTCCTTTGTCTCACGCGGGAATTGCTACATACGTGACACCTGCGTTGATGCCTAGGTCTATTTGCTTGGGGAGGTATGGGAGTGAGGATATGGCGGGTGGATAATCTCAGGGGAGGGTGGGCACCTGGGGCTGTGCAGGTGCTGTGTTGGGGTCTTTCAACCGCATATCTTGCAACAATCTCTCGTGTCAGCTCCCTCACAAACCCTTCAAAGGTTTCCTGAACTCCTGTTGTCATGGTGTGAAGGTGGTGGCAATTCAGGGCAGTAATGTCAAGCAGGTGAAAGAATAGTTTTTTGTACCACTTCATCGTGGTCCTGGCACACTCGACAGTGGATATCATGGAGTCTGACTGGTTCACCAGGCGCATGTTGATATTATAATCATACGTGGCGCCTGTTCTCGCTCCGATAATCTACCGACTCTGTACGGTGCATCAAGGGGCCGTGAACCGTGGACAAGAGGCGGACTTCTCTATTGTGGTTCCACGCTGTTGCAAGGATATTGTTGGCCTGGAAGAAAACCTCATTCCTATCAAGTTTCCGCCCCACCTTGACCATATGACACCGGTTCACCTTGACGGTCCCACATATCCCCGTGTCATGCCTGTGTAGATATTGAGCGAGAAGAGGGCTAGTGTACCAATTTTCAAGGTAAAGGACGTGACCACGATGAAGATGGTCTTCTATCATTGTCTTCACCACTGCTTCCGACAGACCAATACTCCAATCTTCCATTATGTCTGTCTGTGCTCCGGTATACAAGACTATGTCTTGCACATACCCAGTCCTGCAGTCACACATAACAAAGATCTTGAACCCAAAACTGTGCCTTTTGCTAGGTATGTACTGCCAAAATGAAATATTGCCTCTCCACAACACGAGACTCTCGTCTATGACGAGGTCTCTATAGGGATAAAATGAGGAACAGAATGTCTGCCTTAGGTGATCAAAAACCAACCTAATTCGCCTCATCTTATCTGTGTCATTAGCATTTGCAGGATCATCAGCATCATAGAAATGGAGGGGGCTTAGAATTTGCTGAAACCGATTACGGCTCATTACTTGGCCAAATATTGGCGTAAGCATAATAGGGTTCCTTGTCCAGTATACAGGAATTCGGTTCTTTCGTACAATACCCATCAAAAGTAACGAGGCCAAAAATAAAAACATTTCTGCAAGGGAGACTGGGTAATCATAGAGGATAGAATGCCTGCTCCTTGTGCCGTCTTTCACTCTCACACGGCTGGCTGTTAGTGAACCGGTTAGTTTGATCCACTATTTCCTCCACAAAAGCCTTACTGAAGAAAAGGTGGAAAAAATCCAGCCTGGTTGAATTTGGGTGAATACCGGGAGCAATGCATCGAGCACGCCTCTGCTCAGTGAATGGGTGAATGAGGGGAGTAAAATCACTCCCATCCTTCCAGTTCCAAGACACAAAATCCTCGTCCCGATCGTCCCCATCCTCGCCTTCATCAGGGTGGGGAGGAGATGATGGTAGGGGAGGTTGGGGAGGAGGAGTGCATAGGGCTTCCCGACTCGCACTCCTCTTCCCTCTGCCTTTACCCTTCCCCTTTCCCTTACCCTTACGGCCTTGGGAACATCAGGGGGCTGTGGGGAGGAAGCCCGGGAATATTGGGGAGCATAAGACGTGCTTGGGAGTGGCTCCTTCTCACCTCCCTGCTCCATCACCACACCACTTGATTCACCACCCACCCTCACTGCCCCGAGTGATAAGCCCCGCCGCCTCACACCACCACGTGACTCGCTCCCGCCACTCTCACTTTCCACACTCCTCCCAACACTTTCCCTTTCACTCCCCACTCCCTCAACACCACTTCCGCCATCCCCAAACAAAACACTAGGCCCATACCTGTTAGAACGATGTGGTGTGTGCTCTGGGCCACAATGAGTAATAACCTAATGGCCGTACCACGTGGCAGCATGTCCCATGGCTCTGTCCTTGTTCTCATCCTCGTCCTCGTCCTCGTCCTCGAAATCGGGCTCCACGTCACGTAGGGGCTGGCTAGAGGATCTTGCACTTTGTTTTTGTGCAGCCTGACATACTCCTGCAGCATGATAAGTCACGTAGCACCGCTTCCTGGGGGACGGGACTTCCTCATCACTGCTGCTGCTTTCCACATCCTCTGGTTGGACATAATCTTTGTCCATCTCCTCGTCATTGAGTGGCGAATCGCTATCGCCAATAAAGGCATCCAGGGCAGCTTGAATTTCCTCCTCCGAGAGACCTCTATGTGCCATGTCTGAGCAGGACCGTTGCTAACAGGTGAGTAACCGGGCCGCAGGTGAGTGCGGGTCGAGCGGGGTCGCTGAGTGTTTCCGCCTGGTGGCAGGTAGGGGAAGGTTATGCGACACTACGTTCCAAATATCTCGCGCAAATTTTGAAAATTGTGGAAATTATGCAACCTGCAATTGCAAAACGTACCAGTACGTCGACGGGACTGGCAAATGCAAAATGTTGCAACATATCAATACGTTGACGGGACGTCTCGGGTTAATCTTGTTACATGACCTGCCTACCTCCATTTCTGTCCTTTTATAAATTATGTAATGTCTTTGACTTGAGTCTACTCTTTCACCCAAGTTGATTGTTTCCTATCTCTTAAAGATATTTCCAATAATGACATTTCTATTGCTCTCTGAGAACTGATTAGTTGATTTTCCTTCGATTTTATCATTTTCCAGGCCTCACAACCATACTTCATAGCTAGGATTAGGCATTCTTATATCGTTTCATACATATTGGCAAGCTTCTTTTCGTGATGTCTCTATGTTTACCAAAAGCTTTCCATCTAGTTGTAATGCCTATATATACATATATATATATATATATATATATATATATATATATATATATATATATATATATATATATATATGTTTATCATCATCATCAGCCATTACAAGTCCACTGCTGAACAAAGGCCTCCCCCAACCTTCTCCACGAATTCCGTGACTGAGCCAATCTTGCCACAGTTTCCCTGCAAATTTCTCTATCTCATATCTCCACCTCCCGCCTGGCCTTTTTCTGCTATGCATATAATCCCTTGGTGTCCAGTCAATCAACCTCTTGCTCCATCAGTTATCCCTTATTCTTGCTACATGTCCTGCCCACCTCAGTTTCTGTTCTTTTATAACTTGTATAATATCTTTGACTTTAGTCTGCTCTCTCTCCCAAGTTGATCATTTCCTGTCTCTTAAAGATACTTCTAACATTGACCTTTCCATTGCTCTCTATGAACAGATTAATTTATTTTCCATCGATTTTGTCAGTTTCAAAGTCTCACAACCATGCGTCATAGCTGGACATTCGTTATATACTTTTCGGTTTATACAGACTGACAAGCTACTTTTCATAATGTTTCTATGTTTACCGAAAGCTTTCCATCCAATTGTAATGCATCATTTTACTTCGCTATCATTTCGTTAATTTTAGTATTTGTCACAAATAGGGCTAGGCAGCCCCGTCCAGGGAAGTACTACCGCCAAGGTAACGGGAGACTCAGGGAATAGCCTGGATTCCATTTTCTCTCCTAGGCCTTGGTAGCTGGTTACACATCTTTCTGCCTCAAACATCAGAGGGCACCAGACTGCCTTTTTTTTTTCACAACACACCCATCCACATTATATTATATTGCCTTAAACCAGTTATCCTCTCTCCATAAAACACCAATCTTGTCATTACATATCACACACATTTCACAACACATCCCTGCTCTCCCCCCCCATAAAAAGAACCATGGCTGCTGCTATACTGGGAATTAGTGCTGTGGTTTCTCAGGTGACCACCACCGGCAGGGCTGGCTCGTTTGCACGGGCCCTCCCGGTCGTCATCAAGCGACAGTGCCACCTCCAGTGTTGCGGCGCCCTAAATCTGCTCGTCAGTGCAGTAAAATTTTCTTTTGCAATATTAGGGGACTTCACTCCAACATCAACTCTGTTCAAAATTTCCTCCAGTTTGAATCCCCTGATCTGCTATTTTTAACTGAGACACAAGTAAGCTCCACCTCTGATTTAGCTAGATTTAATTTTCCTGGTTATATCTTGATTCAAAATTTCACACCCAAAGGAGACGTATGTTGCCTTGGTAAATCAGAAATTGCCCTGGAGGAGATTACTAAATTTAATTGTCCTTATTTGGACTATTCCATATATAAATTAAATTCTTTTGGTAAAATTAAGAATTTCTGTTGTGTTTATCGTTCCCCTAATGCCCCTCCAAAGCCGAGTTTATTTGGCTCTCTGTCTTCATAACTAAGTATCCTCAACATTAATACTGCATCAGAAATTACTATTCTGGGTGATTTTAAAGTCCATAATGTTGAATGGCTCACTTATTCAGCCAGAACTGATGACTCTGGTCTTGAATGTGAGCTATTTGTAGACTCATTTAATGTCACCCAGTTAGTCAGTCAACCCACCCGTGTACCAGACAACCACGATCAAAATCCACACCTATTGGACTTGTTTCTAACAACCAATCCAGATAATTATAGTGTTGAAGAGAAGTCCCCCCGCGGATCCTCTGATCATTGTCTGATTCAAGCCACCAGTTTAACACCTACCACACCCTCCTGCTCTGAACAGGTCGTGGTGACTAAATGGCACTACGACAGGGCAGACTGGGAGGGACTCCATAATGTTTTCATGGATGTTCCTTGGACCTCCTTTTTCTCCCGAGATGTAAATTCCACATTGGGCCACATACAGGATTTCATAAAAGTCGGCAAGGAAACATTCATTCCCCATCATAGTTACAGAAAAAGATGTAATTCTCCTAAATGGTTTGACCACAATTGTGCTAGAGTAACAGAACGTAAAACAATAGCCTATAACACTTATACAAGGACTAAAACCAAAGAAGCATTAAACTATTATAGAAATATCAGAAACCATGCTAAAACTATCATCAATCTTTCTAAATCAAACTTTCTGCATAGACAGGATAACAAACTACTAAACAACCCAAATGATAACAAAATATTCTGGTCAATCCTTAATTCATTCAAAACTAACTTCATTACCTCCTCTTCCATTCCACCTTTACAGTCCCCCAATGAAAATCTAGTAAGTGACCCACGTGGAAAAGCTAAACTTCTTGTTGATATTTTTTCAACAAACTCAACCCTAAATACAGAAAATTACAATATTCCTGCACTTGATTTTGATTCCCCTCAAATACCTCCTTTCATGATTCACACCAGATACGTACAAGCTGTATTACAGAATATCTTAGCAGACAAAGCTACTGGTCCAGATGAAATTCCTTCAATATTACTTAAAAATTGCTCCTCAGTGTTGGCTCCTGTATTGGCAAAATTTTTCCGATTATGCATCCGTACCTCAAGTTTTCCAGCCTCTTGGAAAGAAGCAAATATCCATCCTGTTCCTAAAAAGGGGGCAACATCTGATCCATCAAACTACAGACCAATTGCAATAACTTCCATTCTCAGTAAAGTTTTTGAGACGCTAATTAACAAACACATAATCAAGCACCTAGAAATCAATAAATTAATGATCGGCAGTATGGATTTAGACAAAACATTCAACTATAGACATTCTTTGCCTTCTTACCCATCAGATTAACATAACAATGGACTAACACGGTGAAACACACACAATTGCATTAGATATATCAAAAGCATTTGACAAAGTATGTCACCGGGCCTTATTGTCTAAGATGTCGCAGTATGGCCTTGCATCACTGGTTCCTCTAATTTCTTCTTACCTTCTATCTATCTGTCTATTGCCAGACGCCTCAATCCCGTTTGGGGTGGCCACAAACAAATCGCCTCCAAGTCGCCCTGTCCCCCGCCATTTCACTCCCCTGCTCCCAACTCACACCCCCCTCTCTCATATACCTCTCCACCCCATCTCTCCATCTCATCCTCGGCCTCCCCCTCCCTCTTTCCCCCTCCACCTCACTCACATACACTCTCGTCGTCAGTCTTCTTACCTTCATAATAGAATAATGTGGGTCATGATAGATGGTATTTATTCTCAGTTTCATTTCATAAATGCTGGCGTACCTCAGGGATCATTTTTGGCGCCAACCCACTTTCTCATTCATATAAATGGCCTCCTATCTGTCACTCACAACCCAATACACTCTTATGCTGATGACTCGACCCTTCATAGTTCTTTCACGTACAGTACAGTACCTCCTTTACACAACTTGATATTATTAGTTCCCAAATAAACACAGCAATTTCTCTGAACCAGGACCTTTCTAAAATTAATCAATGAGGACAAACAAATCTGGTCTCATTTAATGCTCAGAAAACTAAATACATTAATTTCTCCAAAAGAAAGAATCCCTCAGACTCTCACAAAATTATAAATGATGTCAATATTCCCATATCCACTACAATTGATATCCTAGGTGTTACTCTAAACCCCAACCTAAGCTGGACAGCTTATGTTAAATCCCTTTCTAAAAATGCTTCCAAAAAATTGGGACTTACGTACAGAGTTCGTGAGTTCTTCACTGACGAGCAGATGGCCACAATGTATAAAAGTCATGTGCGTTCTCAGATCAAATACTGTTCACCACTGTGGAGTGGATGTGGAGCGGTTGCATTGAGGCAGATGGACAAAATTCAAAATAAAGCCATTAGATTAATCAATATTCCTGCTATCACGCAAGACCTTCCTCCATTATCAGTACGTAGAGATGTTGCTTCTGTAGCATCATTTTATAGATATTTTTACCGTAAGTGTTCAGACGAACTGGCTTCAATTGTTCCTCCCCTTCACATTTTCTCCCGAAATACTTGGGCAGCTGGGAGCGCCCATGAATTCACATTCTCTCCTCCGCAATGCAGAACCTCTGCTTATCAAAATTCATTTATCCCCAGAACTACTCTCTGGAATTCACTTCCTGGGAGTTGTTTCCCACAAACATTTAATCCACTTCAATTCCAGTTGTTATAAATATTTTATGAATGGAGGATGCCTTTAGGCACATGGACTTGTTTTTTTTCCCTTTGTTTTTCCTTCCTCCATTCATTATGTATTAAAAGAAAAAGTAATTGTACTCCTTGACTTCTTCAAGAATTTCTCTGCTTAATCTGATGACGCTCTTTGGTGTTTGTGGATTGAATATTAGTTTTACTCTGGTTCATCTTTAGCCCTACTTTGAGAGGTTTTCTGTTCAGGTCAGTTAACATTTCTTGCAATGTGTCTGCTGTTTCTGAGATTAAGACAATAACATATTCAATCTCAAATTGTTTAGCTTTTCTCCATCTATGTTCACTCCTTTGTTTTCCCAGTCTAACTTTCTGAAAATACTTTCTAGGCATGCTGCAAATAACTTGGCTGAAATTGTATCTCTCTGACGCACAACCTTCTCAGTCTTAATTCTCCCTGAGTCCTTATGTAATTTACCTAAAGCAGTTCCCTCTTTATATATGTTTTCGAGTAGTTTTACAATGTTCTTTTTCACTCCTTGTTCTCGCAATGAATTTATAATTGCTCTGTGCTTTACTGAGTCGAAAGGCTTTTCGTAATCAACAAAACCTAAGCACAATGGTTTATTATATTCGATTGTTCTCAATTTGCTGATTCACTGTGTGTAGATGATCAGTAGTCGAATACCTGCTTCGAAATCCTGCCTGTTCACGAGGTTGGTTTTGCTCCATATTTGTTGTTATTCCGTTCGTAAGGACTTTAGTGAAAAGTTTATAAATGGTTGAGAATAAGCTAATGGGTCGACAGTTGCTAAGATCCTTAGAGTCACCTTTTTTGTTAAATAAAATAACTATTGCATTACACCATGTTTTCGAAATTTTCTTCTTTTTTATACATTGAATAAATAAGTGAGCAAGCCTATTTTGTACTTCTACTCCAGCATCCAACAGTAAATCTGTTACTATTCCATCTACTCCCGAAGCTTTCCCTCTTTTCATATTTATAAGAGAAATATTTACTTCGTCTGATGTTACCACAGGTATTTCACTTGTGTCAGCTGAAAAGTTAGCTATTGGTACTACGGTGTTTGATGCACCTCCTTTACATAACTTGATATTATTAATTCCCAAATAAACACAGCAATTTCTGTGAACCAGGACCTTTCTAAAATTAATCAATGAGGACAAACAAATCTGGTTCTTCGCAGAATTCTTCTACCATCTTCAACATCTTATCTCTACATTTAATGACTTCACAGTTTTTGTCTTTCAGTGACGTAATCTGTTGCTTTACTAGTGCCATTTTACTTCAGTCCTGTTTCAACCTTTTTTTTTTTTCCTTTTTTGATGGTTTCTTTGATCTGATCCATGTTTCTCTTTCTTTGTTCTTCTCTTTGTCTTTTGCTGATAAACTTATGTAATTCCGCTCGTTCTGTTTCATCTTTCTTTGTTTTTACTTTCATTTCCTTTCTTTTTTTTCATAAGCTCGGGTGTCTTTCTTAAATATTTCTTGGCTTTGGTTGTATTAGGTTGTCCTACTACCTCCGCTGATTCTCCTGGCACTTTTGTTAGTCTGTCATTCAGCTGATCAGTGTCACATTCAGCATTACTTAGAGCCTGAAATCTGTTCCTTATTTCCAACTGAAAGGCTGCTTTGTTTTCGTATACTTGTATTGGACATATCTTTCTATCTTTAATCATCTTCTTTCTTTCACTGTTGAAATTGAATCTGGCTGTGCAACCCACCATTCTATGGTCACTTCTGATATTTACTTTGTTGATAACGGTGACATTTGTGATCGTGTTCTTCTTATCTGTTATAATGAGGTTGATTTCATTCTTTATTTCTACATTTGGGATTCTCCAGGTCCACTTTCTCTCTGTTCTTTTGTGAAAGAATGTGTTCATTATTCTCATGTTATACATTTCAGCAAAATTTACCAGCATTTCTCCTCTTTCATTCCTTTCTCCCACTCCAAATTTTCCCATACATGCTTCTCCATTTTCTTTATTTCCCAACTTTCGCATCGAAATCTCCCATGAGTATAGTATATGTGGTCTTTTCTTCTTCCATAATATGCGAGATGTCATAACTGAATGTTTCAATTTCTTCATCTGAGCTTTGAAAAGTTGGTGCATATACTTGTATTACTTTCAGGGTGCAATATACCTATCTATCTATCTATCTATATCTATCTATCTATCTGTCTATATAGTCCATGCCGAAAAAAATTGCGAGACTAATAAATAATATTTGGAATTTTTCTGACACTCACTGGACATAACAGACCGAATGCATAAAGGATAGATCGTTATCTATCACCGCTGTCGTGAAAGAAACGAACAAACGCACAGACAGACACAGACATCATCAGTATGACAAATAAATAAGTATATATATATATATATATATATATATATATATAAATATATATAAATATATATATATATATATATATATATATATATATATATACTTAGGCTGCTTCCCCCAAGGAAAGAGAGGTAGCCAAGACAGAATGACACACTCCTAATTTACTCATCCACTCAAATACATTCATTCGCATCTTAGCCCCAAAGGGGAGAAGGGACAGATCCTCACCACACTACACCGCACGAGGGTCAACTGCGCAGTGCAATCAGTGACATCCGCATCAGGGCCAGAAAGCAGAGCTAGTTTACCCCTGCCACATCATAATAGACCCATCCCCTTACCCGCACCTGACCTGATCAGCCGATCAGACAGAATGTGGGAGAATATCCCCTCAGGGCAGCATCATCATTTATTCTTTCACAATTTCTCTCCATTCATTTCTATCATGCACAGCCACTCTTTCTTGTTCAACGGATATCCCTCTTGCATCCAATGCTCTCTTCGTATTGTCCATCCATCCTATTCGTGGTTTTCCTCTCAACCTTACACCTCTCACATCAGATCTAGTTATCTTTTCACCAATCACTCATTATCCATTTTCTCCATATGGCCAAACCATCGCAACACCCTCTGGTCAACTCTATCAGCCATCTTCCGAACAACTCCAGTTATCCTTCACACTTCATCATTTCGCACTCGATCCAAACGCGTCACTCCACACATACTCCTCAGACACCTCATCTCCATTACATTCAAACTTTTCCTCTCTGTTACACCCATATTCTATGTTTCAGCCCCATATAACGCAGTTAGTACCACAACACCCTCATACAGCCTTCTTTTTACATCCATTCTAAGCGAACGACATCTAAACACTTTCTTCATTCCTCCCAACACCTTTCCTACTTCATTCATTCTCAACTTCACTTCTGCATCTATTCTTCCTTCCACAGCAACATGTGACCCTGAATACTTAAAACACTGTACATCCTCAAGCAACTCACCATTCAAAAATGTATTCATTCTTCTACCATCTACCAACCTCGTTCACTTCATCACTTTAGTTTTATTCTCATTTACTTTCAATTTCCTCTTTTCACACACCCTTCCAAACTCCTCTATCAACTGTCTCAATCTCTTCTTTGAATCAGCCACCAGTGCTGTATTATCTGCAAACAGCATATATTCCACTTCATGTTCCACTTTCTACCATATTCTACTCTCTACCATCAACATTCACCAGACTCAGACCTCCACCTAACACTCTTGCATACACCTCCATTACGACACCATCTAAATACTCATTAAACAACCAAGGTGACATCACACATCCTTGCTGCAGCCCCACTCTCATGGGGAACCAATCACTCACAGTATTTCCCACTCTTACACACTTTCTGCTGTTTACATAAAAAACTTTTCACTGCTTTTAGTAACCTACCATCAAGTCCATACAATCTTAAAATAGTCCACAAAGCCTCCCGATCAATTCTATCATACACTTTCTCTTAATCCATGAACGCCCAAAACACATCCGTACCTTTGCTAAATACTTTTCACACATCTGTCTCACAGCAAACACCTGATCCACGCATCCCCTCCCTCTCCTAAGGCCACACTACCAGTCACCTATCACTCCCTCTGTACCCTCTCTAACTCTCTTAATTAACACTCTACCATACACCTTACCTACAACACTCAACAGACTTATACCCCTAAAGCTAGTACAGTCATACTTATCACCATACCTTTATACAATGGGACCAAACAAGCACTTGCCCAGTCCACTGGCACCATATCTTGCACAAAGCACACATTCAACAGTCACACTGAACAGTGAACAGTAGTCGCTCCACCACCATTCAGACATTCGACAGCACACCCATCCATACCTGCAGCTTTCCCTGTTTTCACTTCCTTTACTCCTCATGCACTTCCTCCTTCGTGATCAAAGAATCATTCAACTCTCCTAACACATTTATTCCTTGCACCCTTCCATCCACCACAGTCTCAGCCGCCCTTTCCTCCTCTACATTTAACAATTTTTCAAAATACTCCGCCCATCTCTTCCTTACTGCATCCATCTCAGTTAACATCGTTCCATCCTCTGCTTTTACTTGCTCTTCCTTCCGAGACTCTCCCTTTTGCACTCTTTACACCTCCTTCCAAAACATTTTCTGATTCTGTTGAAAATTCTCGGTCAACCAGCTACCCCACCTCTCATCTGCTGCCACTTTAGCATCACGCACAGCCCTTCTCGTCCTATTCCTCTTTTCTTTATACCTCTCATATGACACCTCATCCTTCCTCTGCAGCCACACTGCATATGCACGTCTTTTCTCAGTAACAGTCATACTTACTTCCTTGCACCACCATTCACTTCCTTTTCTTACACCACCACCCACTCGTCTCACACCACACACCTCTTCCATATGCCTCACCACAACACTCTTAAACTACTGTTATTCCTCCTCCACACTGCCATTTCCCTGATCTTTCACTGCGTTCCACTCATCTTTCAATTTCTCCTAATACTCTATCATTTTCTTTCTTTTATCCAACTCACTCACTTTCAAAACCTCCCTGCCACACCAACTCTTCTAGCTCTCACCCACCTCTTACTCTTAACTTTCCCTCCACTAGGTAGTGGCCAGACATAACTCCACCCTCCCCTCTCAAAACTCTCACATCCAACAGTCTTCCTATTACATTCCTGGAAACAACCACCTAGTACATCAGTGCTCTATCAACAACTCTTCCACCTTTCAGTCTCATTCATGTATACTTATAAGAATCTTCTCAAACAAGGTATTTCCAATCACCATCTCTCGCTCAACGCACATCCCTATCATTTGTTCCCCATTTTCATTTCTTCCAGGCACACCATGCATTCCGACTACACCTACAACTGCTACCGGTACATTTCCCGCTCTAGCATTCAGATCTCCCATCATTACCACATTCACATTCGCTCCAAAACTTTGCAGACACTCATCAACATCATTCCAGAAAGACTCCCTCTCTTGTTCATCCCTTTCACTACCAGGCCCATATGCACTCACAAACACCCACAACTCACTTTCAAATTTCGCTTTCACCCACATTGGTCTCTATCCTCCTTCCATTTAATCACATACTGGTGTACTTCCGGACTCACTAACAAGGCCACACCTTCTCTTGCCATTCCTCTATCAACACCTGACAATCTTCCATTCACACTTCCAAACTCAGATTCACCCTTCTCTTTCATCTTCGTTTTACTCAAAGCTAACACATCCAACTTTCTTCTCACAAACATTCTCCCAATCTTCTCCCTTTTAGCCTCAATCGTACTACATCCACACACATTCATAGACCCAATCTTCAGGGTACAGGGATAACTCAATCCCCCATCCCTTTCTTTGGCCAGTCTCTTTTTAGGAACTAAAAAACAGAGGAGGGGGTCCCTAGTCCCCTCACCCCGCCCATTTGAGTCGCCCTTTACGACACGCAGGGAATACGGTGGCAGTATTCTTCCTAACACAATCTGGCCGCAGAGTAGTAGTACCACCCCATTGTGCGGCCAGATTATGTCCCCCCTCGCCACAGTATATATATATATATATATATATATATATATATATATATATATATATATATATATATATATTCTGAAGAGCTACTTGTGTGATGTACACTTGTATGAATGCAAAGTGTAGCTGTTAGGATTTCTGTTGTGGCTAGATCAGAGTATTTGCATGCTCAGCGAAATGTTACCAGCTCTGGATGCTGCCCTGTCTCATCCAGCAGCAGACAGAACGTGTTACACCACACAGGCACACATACCTAAATCATTCAGTTTAGTATAACTACCACCTACTGAGTTTTATTTCAGCAACTGCACCTACTGTATCCATAAGAATACACCACTTGTTACAAAATAGCGGGAGTAGAGAAAGAAACAAAAATTATATCTGCAGTCTGACAAGCTTACTATATCTTTACATACTCGGCTACTCTGGCAACCTTTGCCATTAGTGTCACGCCCGGCACAGTGTGTGTGCGTCTCCAGGGACTCTCTTCTGGGATTTGCCATCACATGTGTTGACATTACGTGGCCTGTGGAGTAACATTTTGCTATTACATATTTTCTTCATTTTCCTGTGGCTAGTTCAACAATTTTTCGCAGTATACCTCCCAATCAGTGGGAGGTGACAACTGTGACGTCACCCCCTGCCAGTCGTCATGATTCGGGGGCATTAATCCCTTCCTAGCTTGCCCGCCTCACCCACCTGCAAGCCGTCTTCCCTCTGCTGCATGCATACTGCCAGGCATTATATCACCATCCTTTCTTCACATCGAGGACCAGTGGTGAACCAGAATCCCAGGTCTGTGTGCATGAGTGTGTTGCCAAGCCTAGCCCACCTTCACCCCGTGGACAACTTTAGCTTGCAGCCTTGTGTGTGCGTACGTATGTGTGTTCACTAGCCCTGAGGCAGCCTATCAAAGGCGTTTACAGCTGTGTGTATGTGCCTGTGTGTGTGTACGTGTACTCTTCGCGTCAGATCAGCGTGTGAAAGTATCTACACACTGGCTAGCCCTTATATTCCCTGCTCTACACTGACAATGATCTTAATGTGGGGATGTACCATCTCCTGTGAGGAATTGTGGTGAGTGAAATTATTCAGTGCAGAACTTATTCATACTTGCTATCCACTGCCAGACAACTTCATCTCCGGACAATATAAATTTTTGTTTGTTGATGCAGTTTAGTTTATCGCTGTACTTAAAACAGCTTTCCCCGTTTACCTCTCGTAGTTGCATTTTTTTAATCTTCCTTGCCTTCCAGTTCACATGATCTCTTCACAGATAAATACTTTCTGTATATGTATGAAGAATGTCACAGGCATGATGCGCTTATCAGAGAATAAACTATTACGGTACTGTCAAAAAACAATACCACAATTGAGAAAGAAAGAACTGGGAGAATTATTTATGCTAGTGCAAAGCACAAGATGAAACAATGAGGATCGAAGCTCTAAATTTTCAAGAAGATTAGAGATAATAGAAGAGCTTGAGAACTACAAACTCATGAAAAGAAACCATAATGAAGACATGCAAAAGAAACTCACAAGAATAAAGTGTAAAATTCAGTTTTGCAACAAAAGATGAATACACTTTTCAAGTCTTCATATATCAAAGAGAGCATTTCTACTGGATTCAAAAGAAAGAAGCTCCAATGAACGTATATCAGTATGGTTAAACTATAAGAGGAAGATTATTAAACTACAAAAAGACTTGAAAAATTAGATGTTAAAGAATGGCTAGCGCAAAATCATGAGTGTAATTGCTACGATTCAGTGTTCATTGATATTCATAATCAGCATTTAATAACACGTAATCTAGACATACTACAAAATATTAGACTAAGAAATAATGAAAAAAGGACTGAATTATCGGGAGGCTAGAGGAATCAATTGGAAACAAGTGAGAGAAAATGTTACCATTGCAATAAAAAAATATGCTGGAGAATTGTGTAAACTAGAAGAATTAAATGAGTGTTTTATGATGGAATGGAAAGTAAAAGTCATGCAAAAAGTTGATGAAAAAATCTGCAAACTCAAGAAGTACAGTTCTAGATGAAGAATGCAAAACCAGTACTCAAAGATAAGGAAACATTGAAGGATCTTGAAGACTTGCACAAGTCGTATGTTTTGGTCCCAGTAGACAAAGCACATAATAATATAGCAATCATCTGCAAAGTATATTACGTAACAACACATTTACAAGAATTGGGCATGATAAAGCAAGTCTCCGAAACATATTAGTAAAGAAAACACGATAGTTGAAAAGCAGTCATCATACTCTTCTAGTCAAGGAATCAAAGTATATGATGATAACAAAAAATTACCATACATACAGGGTATAGTAAAAATGCATAAAGACCCCGTAAAATTCAGATTCATAATTAGTATGTGCAACAAAGTCACTGGCAAAGAAACTATCACATTTATAAATTGATTTACAAGCAGCATAAAAGATATTGTTATAAACTAAATTTATATACAGGAATCAGCCGTATGTGGATATTTGATAACTCAGAAATGTGCTGAAAGGATATTACTTCCATCAACCACAAAAGAAATGGAAGAAACATAGCAACATATGATTTTTCAACATTATACTCGAAGATCGAACACGAGGATATAAAAAAGAAGTTGGATCGGACAGTGCAAGTTACTTTTAAAGGGTTGAATAAGAATTTGATCGCAGTAGGTGAACACGAAGGATACTGGGTAAATATAAGAGATGGCAAAAGCTTGACTTTCTCAGAGGATCAGATAATAGATATGACAAATCACCTGGTAAAAAACTCCTTTTTTACTTGGGGAAATAAGGTTTCCCAACAGTGCATAGGAATATCCATGGGAACAGACCCGGCCCCATTCATTGCAAAGCTATACTTATATAGTTATAATTCAAGTGGATGGAACGAATGTCAAAAGTTCAATATTCAGTAACGAAGAAATTTAACAAAACTAGACAATTCATTGATGATCTAATATCCTTAAACACTGATGGAATAATGAATGCAAGGACAAAAGAAATATGGGAAGCACTAGTTTTAAATAAAGAAAATAGCAACCTGTGCCAAGCAAGCTTTTTGGAAATTAATATCAAAGTTATGTCACCAAAACTCTATGATAAAAGACTTGATTATAATTTTGAAATTGTATCATACCCAGATTTGTCGGGAAACATACCTAGAGTTCCAGTGTACGGTGTATACATGTCTCAGTTGCTACAGGTCGCAAAGGCAAGTACACATTTGGAAAATTTTACTACAAGAATCCAACAGATCATAAGAAAATTCCTCAGTCAAGGATTTTTCAAAGCAGAATTATGTAAGACATTAAAGAAAACGTATCATCGTCACTATAACTCCTTCAAACACCTGACAGGAGAAATAAATAGTCTTACAAGAGAAATATTTGATTCTGCTACGGATACAGTAGTATCCCAGGGCCTGGCACTGTAGCAGATTAAGGCTGACTACAAGAAAAACCAATTATATCTACCAATTTGGACTCAACTGGATGCTACTCAATCGACCCTAACAACAACAAACTATTCCTATCAGATACAATGACCAGTCACACCTACCAAATAAGACTCAACTGGATGCTACTTAATCAACGATGACAACAACAAATCATTCCTACCAAACTGAACTCCACTGGAAATGGTATATTTGTCCTACATTTTCATATATGTCTATTTGGTGATTATTGTGGTTTGATTGAGGTTGTTAAGCTGAGCTCTCACCCATCGAAAATTTCCGTTTAGTGTATATCGCTGTGGATAAAATATTGATTAATTAAAATTTATATTTATAATGAAAATAAAAATGATAACTGAGCAGCCCCCAATGAACATAGCCTCCTCTTGTGCTGATCATGAATCTGGCTCAGGGAGAGTTAATCAACCTCGACAAGGTAATGCTGTTGTTGACAGTGACAACTTGAACATTGGAGGTGGTTCAGTCACATCAATGAATAGGGTTGTTACTCAACCTTCATCTGGAGTTTGCTACAATCACATGAAGTGTAAAAACAGAAAGTGTATGACATGTCCAAAAATTAATGTTTCTAATAAATTTAAAAGCAGTATTTCAGGAAAACTTTACAAGTTGCGAACATGTGGAATGAAGTTGTCAAGTGATGCAACAAATATTATTTATTTACTTACTTGTGCGTGACAGAAATAAATGGAGAGAAATTGTGAATGAATAAGTGATAACGCAGCCCTGAGGGGATATTCTCCCGCATTTGGTCTGATCAGCTAGTCAGGTCAGGTGCGGGTAAGGGGATGGGTCTGTTATGATGTGGCAGGGGTAAACCAGTTCTGCTGTCGGGCCCTGCTGCGGATGTCACTGATTGCAGTGCGCAGTTGACCCTTGTGCGGTGTGGTGCGGTGAGGATCTGTCCGTTCTTCCCTTTGGGGCTTTGGGGCTAAGATGCGAATGAATGTGTTTGAATGGATGAGTAAATGGGGAGTGTGTCGTCCTGTCTCGGCTACCTCCCTTTCCTTGGGGGAAGCAGCCTAGGTATATAGATAGATAGATAGACTTGTGAAAATTGTCTAAGTCAGTATGTTGGAGAGACAGTGCAAAGACTAAATGTTAGAATAAATCAACATCGATATAGTATTCGAAACAATAAGAAAGGATCAGCATGCAAGATACTCTCTGACTATTTCAATGAAGGTGAGTGTAACGATAAGAGTTTCACAATTCAAATAACTGAGAAAGTAATTGGTACAGGAAAAACGGAAAACAACAAAGAAGATTTACAAGTATCCTTGAAAAGGAGAGGCAGAGAAAAGTTTTGGATAAAGACACTAAGAACACTCTGTCCATATGGATTAAATGATAAAATGGAAACAACATATAATCAATGAGAAGATATAACTGCAGAGAGTTTTGAGGCAATCAACAAAAACAGAAAAAGAAAAAGGAAAAAGAACTTCAAAAAAAAAAGAACAACGGAATTTATGAAGAATGTCACATTCATGATAGGCTTATCAGAGAATAAACTATTAAGGTACTATCAAGAAAGAATACCACAACTGAGAAAGAAAGAACTGGGCGAATTATTCATGCTAGAGCAAAAGACAAGTTTAAACAATGAGGATGGAAGCTCTGCATTTTCAAGAATATTAGAGATAATAAAAGATCTTGGAAACTACAAGCTCATAAAAAGAAACCATAATGAAGACATGCAAAACAAACTCACAAGAATAAAGTGTAAAATTCAGTTTTGCAACAAACGCATAGAAAAACTGGAACTGAATATACTTTTCTAGTCTTCACATATCAAAGAAAGCATTCCTACTGGATTAAAAAATAAAGAAGTCCCAATCATCGCATAGCAGTATGGTCCAACTATAAGAGGAAGACTATTAATCTACAAGAAGACTATTGAAAAATTAGATGTTAAAGAATGGCTAGCGCAAAATCATGAGTGTAAGTGTTACGATTCAGAGTTCATTGATATTCATAATCAGCATTTATTAACAGGTAACCTAAACATAATACAAACTATTAAACTACGAAAACTAATGAAAAAAGGACTGAATTATTGGAAGGCTAGAGGAATCATTTGGAAACAAGTGAGAGAAAATAATATCACAATTAAAAAAAAATGTGCTGCAAAATGGCGTAAACTAGAAGAATTTAATGAGTGTTTTATGATGGAATGGAATGTGAAAGTCATCGAATATGTTGATGAAAAAATCTGCAAATTCAAGAAGTACTGTTCTAGAAGGAGAATGCAAAACCAGTACTCAAAGATAAGGAAACATTGAAGGATCTTGAAGACTTGCACAAGTCGAGTGTTTTGGTCCCAGTAGACAAAGCACATAATAATATAGCAATCATATGCAAAGTATATTACGTAACAACACATTTACAAGAATTGGGCATGATAGAGCAAGTCTCCGAAACATAGTAAAGAAAATACGATAGTTGAAAAGCAGTCATCATACTATTCTAGTCAAGGAATCAAAGTAGATGATAACAAGAAATTACCATACATACTGGGTATAGTAAAAATGCATAAAGACCCCGTTATATTCAGATTCATAACTTCCTCCAGAGTATGTGCAACAAAATCACTGGCAAAGAAACTATCACACATTTATATGCAGTGCCAGCAGGTTAGATTAGCATATAAGTGAAATATAAATATAAGTGTAATTTGGTAATAAGAACAATTTAGTATGTGTCTGTCTATCTATCTATCTATTGCCAGACGCCTCAATCCCGTTTGGAGTGGCCACAAACAAATCTCCTCCACGTCGCCCTGTCCCCCGCCATCTCACTGCCTCGCTCCCAACTCACACCCCCCTCTCTCATATACCTCTCCACCCCATCCCTCCATCTCATTCTCGGCCTTCCCCTCCGTCTTCCCCCCTCCACCTCACTCACATACACTCTCTTCGTCAGTCTTTCACCCTCTATCCTCTCCAAATGGCCAAATCACCTCAGTGTATTCCTCCTAACGCTTCCTATCACATCCACATCCACACCACAACGCTCCTTTATATCCTCATTTGTCAGCCTGTCTCTCCATGTGACTCCACAGGCTCCTCTTAAATAACTCATTTCCGCTGCTCTCACTCTTTACTTGTGTCCTTCCAGCAACGTCCAAGCTTCACTTCCATACGTTAAAGTTGGTATCACAATACTGTCATGTAGTAACTTTTTCACTTCCATGTTCACTTCCCTGCTTCTTATCACTGCTTTCAAGGAACCAGCAACTTTTCTTCCCTGCTGTACCCTTTCAAGCACTTCACCCTCCAAACCTCCATCCTTACTCATCACACTACCCAAGTACTTGAACGTACTCACATTTTTCAATTCCTCACCATCCAACCTCGCCGTACATTCACTGACTTCACCTCTCTCAAAGACCATCACTTTACTCTTCCCTACATTCACCTTTAGATTCCGTTTCTTACACACTCTCCCAAATTCATCCACCAAGCCTTGCAGGTCTCCTTCATCTTCATTCAACAACACAGTATCATCTGCAAACAACAGTACAGGGAGTTTCCAAACACTACCCTCTCTCACAAGGGCCACTCCAACATCCACTACCCTACCTTGTACCTCTTTTATTACCCCATCCATGTACAGATTGAACAACCATGGAGACATGACACATCCTTGTTTCAACCCAACCTTCAAAGAGAAAAATTCACTCAGTTCACCATCTACACGCACTGCAGCCTTAGCACCATCATACATACTCTTCACAGCATTCAACAACTTCCCATCTACTCCATATATTCTTAATACTTTCCACAATCCTTGTCTATCCACCCTGTCATATGCTTTCTCCAAATCCATGAAAGCCGCATACAACTTCTTTCCCTTCCCTAGAAACTTTTCCACTAAAGATCTAAGAATGAATATCTGATCTACACAACGTCTTCCCTTCCTAAAGCCTCCTTGTTCTTCTCCAACTAATTCCTCTATTCTTTCTCTAACTCTGTCAATAAGTATCCTACCATACACTTTTCCTATTATACTGAGAAGGCAGACGCCCCTATGATTACCACACACTTCTTTTTCCCCTTTTCCTTTGTACAAGGGAATAATTATACCTGACTTCCAGTCCTCCGGGACTCTACTTTTCTCCCAGGCCAATCTGCACATTTTCCACATCCATTCTACTACTATCTCTCCTCCATACTTCAGCATTTCACCACACACTCCATCAATTCCTGGGGCTTTCCCCAATTTAACTTTCTTCATTGCTTCCACAACTTCTATCCTACTGATTTCTTCCTGTCTTCTTACCTCCCTCCGTCTCCCAGCCATTCCCCAGCCACTTATACTCGCATTACTTCCATCCTCTATGTTCAACAATTCCTTAAAGTGTTCTCTCCATCTGCTCACTTTTTCTCCTTTCTCCACTAGTAATCTACCATTTTTATCTTTCACTCCCCTGTTAACTTCACTTCCACCCTGTCTTACTCTTTTCACCTTTTTCCAGAACATTTTCTTACAGTACCTCCACTTTACACTCAAGTTCCTTTCAAATACCTCATCCGCTCTTTTCTTACTCTCTCTTACTAATCTTTTAATTAAGTATAACATAAGTGTAGTGTAAGTGTGATTTTTGTATTGCAAAGTTAAGGTAGGAGGTAAACATCTATGTATTATGTAATTCGTATTATGTATTGCATCAATCGATCACACCCTCTTCCCTCCCTCCATAAAACACGCTGATAACAGAGATTTAGTGAACATTTAAGTTAGCCGAGACTTCGTAGCCTTCCGATGGAGTAAATCTAGGGAATATCCTTCATTCCTAACCCATCTCAATGATAGAACATTAATTGATAAGTATCAGAAATGGAGAAACAGTTCACAATATCCTCTGGGATGTTAACTTTGAATTTCTGATCGTTGTGTACATACCCAAGCCAAATTTAATCGACAAAGTAATGTCTGAGCCCCATTACGAATACTTAGTATTAAGTGATGAGATTATAATCAATAGTGCTCAAATTTTAACCATCGTCGTACAATCTCTGTGAAATACTATAAACTCTAAAACGGTCAGTTACAAAGTAAACGACTCGTGATATGGTTGCTAAGGAATAACAGCAACCGGGGAGTTGACACCCTCAGATGTAATCGGACTAATCCCCCTAGTCTGTATAAACCAGAGCATGCATTGTGCGTGTGATTCTGCAACCATTTCACGTCTCGTTCACAGGTCAGTGCTAAAAATCCTTATATATTCCCTCCCCCCCCTTCATTTACTTCCACATTAATGTGGAGTAAATGAAGGGGGGGAGGGAATATATCACTTAAAAATTCAATGTCCACACCCTTAATGTGGAAGTAAATGAAGGGGGGGGAGGGAATATATAAGGATTTTTAGCACAGACCTGTGAACGAGACGTGAAATGGTTGCAAAATCACACGCACAATGCATGCTCTGGTTTATACAGACTAGGGGGATTAGTCCGATTACATCTGAGGGTGTCAACTCCCCGGTTGCTGTTATTCCTTAGCAACCATGTCACGAGTCGTTTACTTTGTAACTGACCGTTTTAGAGTTTATAGTATTTCACAGAGATTGTACGACGATGGTTAAAATTTGAGCACTATTGATTATAATCTCATCACTTAATACTAAGTATTCGTAATGGGGTTCGGACATTACTTTGTCGGTTAAATTTGGCTTGGGTATGTACACAACGATCAGAAATTCAAAGTTAACATCCCAGAGGATATTGTGAACTGTTTCTCCCTTTCTGATACTTGTCAATTAATGTTCTATCTTTGAGATGGGTTAGGAATGAAGGATATTCCCTAGATTTACTCCATCGGAAGGCTACGAAGTCTCGGCTAACTTAAATGTTCACTAAATCTCTGTTATCAGCGTGTTTTATGGAGGGAGGGAAGAGGGTGTGATCGATTGATGCAATACATAATGCGAATTACATAATACATAGATGTTTACCTCCTACCTTAACTTTGCAATACAAAAATCACATTTATACTATACTTATGTTATACTTAATTAAAAGATTAGTAAGAGAGAGTAAGAAGAGAGCGGATGAGGTATTTGAAAGGAACTTGAGTGTAAAGTGGAGGGACTGTAAGAAAATGTTCTGGAAAAAGGTGAAAAGACTAAGACAGGGTGGAAGTGAAGTTACCAGGGGAGTGAAAGATAAAAATGGTAGATTACTAGTGGAGAAGGGAGAAAAAATGAGCAGACGGAGAGAACACTTTAAGGAATTGTTAAACATAGAGGATGGAAGTAATGCGAGTATAAGTGGCTGGGGAATGGCTGGGAGAAGGAGTGAGGTGAGAAGACAGGAAGAAATCAGTAGGATAGAAGTTGTGGAAGCAATGAAGAAAGTTAAATTGGGGAAAGCCCCAGGAATTGATGGAGTGTGTGGTGAAATGCTGAAGCATGGGGGAGAGATAGTAGTAGAATGGATGTGGAAAATGTGCAGATTGGCCTGGGAGAAAAGTAGAGTCCCGGAGGATTGGCCCTTTAAAAATGTTGTCGATGGTCACCCATGTTTGATGGTTTATTTGTAGCTTTTCTTCCCGATTTTTTTACGTTGTTTGGAAGTTCATGAAAAAGAGGTACCTTGCAACCCTTCTCACTGGGCAGTGGTAATGTGAAGGCCAGAGCTCAGTTTGCCTGCGGGCATGGGTAGTGAGGGGAAGTGTGATGGCCTTGGTGTGCGCGTGGCTGGAGTAGGCGGGACGTTCTCTGCTTCTGTGGCTTTCTCTCGGCACTTATTCCCTATATATTGGATTGTGGAGCTTGTGCGATATGCCGAGACCAAAGAAATACGTTGCTATACGTCGCAAGGCCGCAGAACTTGCGACAAAAGCATCGGTAGCGGCAGCAAAGAAACGGAAATTAGAAGCAAGCGACCCGACACCTGTTGCTCCCTCAACCTCTCGTGGCAAAACAAGTGCTGAAATAAGGAAATCTTTAGTAGCTGAGCAGACAGTAAAGCCTGCTGGAGTTGAAAAAGTTCGTGTCATATTTGAAGAGATCATTCAAGAAATAGTGAAGACGATGTTGTGTCCCTCTTGTGCAGATAACAAGGTTGCTGTGAAGTTTACACATCACCAGACAGATACGTACATTTGTGTGAAGTGTGCTTGTGGACATGTAATAAAGGATACACTAAAGTCTGCAAAAGTGAAAGAAAAGAATTATCATCCACTTACCTTGTTGCTGGTTTACTGTGTGATGTTGTTCGGTGTTGGTTTTGTTGGAGCAGATAAACTTAATTCTTTTCTTAGTCTGAAACATTTCACAAAGAATACATACATTCGATATGCTAAGTATATCACCATGAATGCTATAAAGCACGCAACAAGTGTTCTGGAAAGAAGTAGGCGTTCTGTATATGAACACTACACACAGAAAGAGGATGCTGATCTAGTGGATGATATGTTACCTGTCAGCACGACTTTTGATGGTTCATGGCACAAGCGTGGGTTCAAGTCAAACTATGGCGTTGGTGCTGTTATTGATGTAGAAACAGGACTTATTTTGGATTATGAAGTGAGCTCTAAACTGTGTCAGATGTGCATTGCTAAGGAAAAGGCTTTACAAAATAAAAAGATCACCGAGACAGAGTATGTGTTCTGGTTGGATGAACATGACTGTGATGCTAATTATGAAGGCTCTTCGGGAGGAATGGAGGTAGCAGAAGCTATGGAAATGTGGGGTAGATCTAAGAACCATAAAATGATGTACAAAACATTTGTGTCAGATGGTGACAGCTCTGCTTACCGTGCAGTGTGTGATATGAATGAAGGTGTAGGTCCATACAGTGAAGAACAAAAAGTCATGAAAGCTGAGTGCGTAAATCATGTTGCAAAAAGACTTGGCACTGCCCTTCGTGGCTTGAAAAAGACCCGAGGAGGTAAACAGAAAAAGGAAGGAACAGTGGGAGGAAGACATAAGTTGACTCAGACAGTTATTGATCACCTGCAGCACTATTTCCAGGTGAGCCTGAACCGGAAGGTGGGCACAAGTGCAGCGTGATGAAAATCCACATCACAAGTGTGCCACGGGTGCGAAGTCATGGTGCTTCTACAACAAGAGCATAGCCCATGGAGAGGAACCGCCATCCCACACAGAAATGAGGATCTATTTTCGTCTGGAAGAGGAACAACTACAACAAGTAAAAGCGGTGTATGAGCGACTCACATCTGACGAACTGATGTCTCGGTGTCTATAGGGCATTACACAAAATCGTAATGAGCATCTCCATTCACGAATTTGGAGAATATGCCCCAAACACCGAAATGCCTCAAAGAAGATGATTGATTTTGCTGTCGCAACAGCAGTGTGCGACTACAATGTGGGCTACACTGAAAATAATTTAGCAGGTATACTTGGCATCGAGTCCACATTGTCAATGGAAAAGCATCTAAAGCAAAAGGACATAAAGATGGACTCTCCATACAGAAGAAAGATGAGGAATAAGAAGATAAGACGGGACCTGGAGTGCGCCGCTGGTGCATTCTGATGTCACAAACAAATCAGCCCATTTCTCAAAATAAGGTTTCTCTCCTTTACGTTGATACTGTATCATCAGTTTTTATGCTATTGACTTATTTTTTGTCTTTTTTGTTTGTCATTAAATTTCCTATAAGATTAAAGCAAGTTTTTCTTCATTCGTGAAATATATATATTTTACACAAGTAAATACAAAATTTTCGAAGCGTTGTGAAAATTGTTGATTATATTTTTTTCACTAATCATGAAAAGCAATTTTGAGGGAAACAAAACCTAAATTTTATTTGGAAATGATTATTCTCATTGCCAGTAATTTTAAAAAATCGTTATGTTCATTCGTTTTAGAGCTTTAGTCACTCAAAGTTAGGCTATTTTTCTTATGGATTTCACAAGTTTTAATTTTTCTTTTTTTTCTTTTTTATATATCATCTTCAAATTTTCTACACACGTAAGTATGTACCTTAGCTATAACCCATTAAAATTTCATGCAAATTAATGAAGATTTTCATTATCACTTAAAAATTCAATGTCCACACCCTTAAGCGTGTGGACATTGAATTAGTGAAAAAAATATAATTAACAATTTTCACAACGCTTCGAAAATTTTGTATTTACTTGTGTAAAATATATATTTCACGAATGAAGAAAAACTTGCTTTAATCTTATAGGAAATTTAATGACAAACAAAAAAGAAAAAAAATAAGTCAATAGCATAAAAACTGATGATACAGTATCAACGTAAAGGAGAGAAACCTTATTTTGAGAAATGGGCTGATTTGTTTGTGACATCAGAATGCACCAGCGGCGCACTCCAGGTCCCGTCTTATCTTCTTATTCCTCATCTTTCTTCTGTATGGAGAGTCCATCTTTATGTCCTTTTGCTTTAGATGCTTTTCCATTGACAATGTGGACTCGATGCCAAGTATACCTGCTAAATTACTTTCAGTGTAGCCCACATTGTAGTCGCACACTGGTGTTGCGACAGCAAAATCAATCATCTTCTTTGAGGCATTTCGGTGTTTGGGGCATATTCTCCAAATTCGTGAATGGAGATGCTCATTACGATTTTGTGTAATGCCCTGTAGACACCGAGACATCAGTTCGTCAGATGTGAGTCGCTCATACACCGCTTTTACTTGTTGTAGTTGTGCCTCTTCCAAACGAAAATAGATCCTCATTTCTGTGTGGGATGGCGGTTCCTACATCATCTTATTTGCCGATGTTTGTTCTAGCCGATAAGCGAAAAAAAAAAAAAAAAAAAAAAAACGAATAAAAGTACATTAGGCTGGTGTGAATAAACATTTTCCAACATCCTAGTTCGAATGTTTTCCATCATACAGAGAAATGTTATTAGAAGTTTTGATAGAGAATTTCATCAGCTTTCTAATGAGATTTTTGTGTTTGTGATACGATTTGTAGTTTTCGAAAAATTAGCAAAAAACTGAAAGCAATTAAAAAAAAAACTGATTTTTGTTCAGGAAGCTCTACCGCAAAAGTTTTCTTGCACGTGTTATGTTTTTATTTCATAATCTTGTGTAGAATTTCATGAACTTTCTCTTGGTACCCTCAGATTTTTTATACGCCTCATAGTTTCCGAGTAAATAACAAAAAAACTACTGGGTACTCACGGCCGTGCTGTACTTTCATGTGCGCACAATAACCGTTATATTCCCGCCTATGTAACAACGACTTTTCATCAGAGATATTACATTGTTATGTCCTGTACATACGCAGAATTCACTGAACTTTATCATGGTTCTTACACGAAATCGATACGTCCAACAGTTTTTGAGTGAATGGAGGACAAAGGTAGAATACTCCTCTGAGCACTGCATAGTTTTATGACAAGAGAGAGAAAAAAAAAACACTCCCCAGCCTTTACCTAAAAAATATGCTCCCAAAGGCTTATATTTTGGTGATGAACGTACGTAGAATTCACTGACCTTTATCATGGTTCTTACAGGAAATCGATACGTCCAATAGTTTTCGAGTAATTGGACGACAAATGTAGACTACTCCTCCGATCACTGCATAGTTTTACCGCAAAAAAAAAAAAAAAAAAAAAAAAACTGTCTTCCCTGCCCTTACCTAAAAAATATGCTCCCAAAGCCTGTTTTTATTTATTTTTTGTCATGTACAGATTGTAAAAACTCCAAGGGTTGTTTTTACAGTGCTATTAGAAACTAGACATGGCCACTAGTCTTCCTAGTTACTGATACTGAAGCTGTACTTTCTGTCATATGTGTAATATGTAGAAAACAATGCTTATTTGTGTGAAAAATACAGAAGTATTGAAATAGGTCAATATACAAATCAACAGAATTCGGAAAACTCACTTCCTCCAAGGGTGTTGAGCTGTTGGCCAAACCACCTCAGTGTATTTCTCCTAATGCTTTCAATCATATTCACATGTACACCACAACGCTCCTACACTTCTCATTTGTCAGTCTCTCCATGTGACTCCACATACCCCTCTCAAATAATTCATTTCCACTGCTCTCACTCTTGATTTGTGTCCCTCCTCGAGGTCCAAGCTTCACTTCCATACGTTAAAGTTGGTGTCACACTAGTGTTACGCAACAACTTCCATATTCACTTCTCTGTTTCTTATCACTGCTTTCAAAGAACCTGCAACCTTTCTTCCTTGTTGTACCCTTTCAAGCACTTCACCATCTAAACTTCCATCCTTACTCATCACACTACCCAAGTACTTAAACGTACTTACATTTTCCATTTCCTCCTCATCCAACCTCACTGTACATTCAGTAACTACATTTCTCTCTAATAATTTTAATCAGTATCTTTTTGTTGCGACTGATCGTTATCACATGATCTAATGTTTTGTAGTATTACTGTTACTGTATTATTATGATCATGATAGCATTATAATATAATATTATATTACACTATAATATTATAATAAAATTTTAGCTGAGAAATTATGGTTTAAATAACGGCGATTTTTAAGAAAAACACTTGCTAGTGGTTTGGGTGGTGAAAACAATCCCCGGACGTGATGGGTTAAGGATAATACAGCAGAAACAGTCACCCGGGTAATCACAGACAATGTCTGTAGGTTCACCACACCACAGGCGCTAATAGGTGATAATGGAGGAGAATTAAACTCTGAGATCTTGCAAGAAATATATTAACAATATGATATAAAAAGGTTAATGGTTTAGCCTATCATCCAGGTTCCAATGGATTGGAAGAGAGACAGAATACATTAGTGACAGATGTAATTCCTCACATTCTCAGTGAGAATTATGCAGACTGTGATTATTAGATCCCCGGAAATGAAACATCAATTAACTGTGCAACAAACAAGTTAATAGGAGGGAAGGGCCTGGCCGCAGGCGAAAATCATCTAAACTGCGCATGCGTCAGAGTCTCGTCGCTGATTGGCCCATGTTTTCTCTCAGCTGGCAGATGTAAACAACAGAATTTTAAGCAAATACAATAGTAGAAACTAACAAATTTTTGCACCTTTTGCTTGTCACAGCTTTAGATGGGTAGGCTATTATAATATTATTGTACTGTCTGTCACTCACACACAGCTTTGGAAGCTTGAAAATATATTTCCTTTAGTAATCGACGATTTATGAACGAATTTGATAATCATATTGCAAATGACATGTTTGGTGTTCAGTCGTCAGATTGGCTAAGAAGTAAATATATATTTTTTCTTGGCAACAAAAATTGTCTTAGGCTAAATACCTTATGCACGTTTCTCTTAGCCTAGCTTATTCTGCAGGAGCTGGGGCTTGTTTTTGTTGTTCTGGTTTTAGTGTCTAATCTGCGGAATATGAAGTTTTACCCTATAGGCCTATGCTGATATGTGTTTTTAAGTCATTCTATGAAATCTTCTTGTGTATCTGGATGTTTCCTACAATAGGCTACATAAGGTTAGGATAGGTTAGTATAAGAGTAATATTTTTATCATTTCTGACAGAAATGAATGTCAGCTTTGAACTAATCAAATTCTAAAACATTAAAAAAAAAAAAAAAAAAAGATAAAGTAAAGTTTCAAAGTGAGTTGGGTGTAGTTCTGGAAATCTACCCTTTTAGTATTCGATGATTTATGAACGAATTTGATAATCGTGTTGCAAATGACAGGTTTGGACTTAAGTTTCTCAGCCTATTCTACAGGAGCTGGGACTTGATTTTGTTATTCTGGTATTAGTGTCTAATCTGTGGAATATGAGGTTTTACCTTATGTACTGATATATTCACACCTACAATAACGACCTGCCTTTGCAGCAGGCTAAGTGGGCAGGCCTTGATCCAAGGGTAAAGGCATAAGATATGGGCATCATTTAGAAATTTCGTTATTAGCGGAAATATGAATATTTTTGTTTGTTTTGTAATATGATATTAACTTGTGTATTCAGCCCTCAGGCTGCCTCCCACTGAAGATGGGAGGGCTTTGAAGAAGAGGGAAAATGTGAGCTGAGATACACCAAATCGAAGCTAAAAGCATCACAACATACAAAACAAATATATTAAAAATAATAATAATATTATAAATGTTGCACCTCAATTATGGGTCAACAGTTGTACTTGTGGGACAGTCACATATTTTTGTCTTTGCACTTTTTAGCTGTTCCATCGTTCTGTTTACATGTGCGTGCCAGCTAAGAGAAAACACGGGCCAATCAGCGACAAGACTCTCTGGCGCATGCGCAGTTTAGATGATTTTCGCCTGCGGCCAGACTCTTCCTATAGGAGACACACCTCATTTTATTATTAATGGGACAGACAAACGTCTCTCATACGAGATACTGGAAGGCGAGATAATGCCTATATACAATTATCAAGATTATCCTAAACTTTGTTTACTTGAATTCCAAGAGATATCAGGAAGTTAAAGAAACAATTAATGATGTCCAAGGAAGATATGACGGAATAATTTAATAAGAAGGCAAAAGAATCATATACCAACATAGGCGACGTTGTCTATGGCATCATTCACGCTAGACTACTATACCTCATACCAATTAATCTGGCCAGGCATGTATGGCAACACTGTTCCTGCCGAGATTCTGATTGGCTTGAGGTGTTTGTTCGATTTCGTTGTTGCTTAAACCGATACTCTCTCTATTATCAGATATGATGCTGAGTTTGTCGACAGTACAATCGTCAAAAGCAATAAGAAATCCGTTATATACTTAACAACAATGAAATTTTCATAGGAAGATAGAGATATGAGCCAACAAAGTATTATAAACGTCCAAGTCAAGGTCAGCATTCGAACAATTCCTTTATATCTCCCACACTTCATAATTTAACAGAAAATTAAGGAAACCTTCATAATCTAAGCATTGGTATAACACATTGAAATTTTAGGATCAGTCCGTGCTGTGATAATAGAGGAGATATAATGAAATAGTTTTCCTTTAGCCTACTTTGATTTCCGCGATTTTTTCAAACCTCCCTCCCCACAGAACTCATCTTTTCATTAGAATTTTTAATTATTCAGAGTTGTGGCTCGATTTAAGGGTGCGGACTGATCTTATAATTTAAATGTGTGTTAACCCACCGCTTAGATTATGCAGGTTTCCTTAATTTTCTGTTATATTACGGAGTGTTGGAGATATAAAGGAATTGTTCGAATGCTGACCTTGACTTGGACTGTTGTAATACTTTGTTGGCTCATATCTCTATCTTCCTAAGATAATTTCATTGTTGTTAAGTACTGGTATATAACAGATTCCTTATTGCTTTTGACGATAGAATACTTCCCCAGTATTCCCTGCTTGTCGTAAGAGGCGACTAAAAGAGACACTTTTATCTACATTCTTTTTGCTCTCTTTCTTTCCCTTGTACTTTGTCTGTCCAAACCCTCTGCATTTTACTTTCATTTAGTTAATTTCCTCTCTCCACTGTCTGGTTCCTGCGAGTCACTGGCATTGGCTCCAGGGTAAAATATTTTACTGCCTAAGAAATCTTTATGAACTCTGGTAACGAAGCAATGGCCCTCAGTTCCGTGCAGCCCTTAAGTGGGCAGGGGGTGCTAAGAATTCCACGGTGTAAAAATAAGTTCATAAATCCAAAAAGAACCTTAAGAATAGGAAACTGGAATGTTCGAACTCTCAATCAGGCTGGTAAAATGGAAGAACTTATTTCAGTGTTCAAGGAATACAAGATGGATATTTGTGCTCTTACAGAAACGAGGTTGCTTGGCGTTGATAAAATTAATTTGGAAGATGGTATTACTATGTTGGTTTCTGGTAGGAGTGATGGAAATCATTACCAAGGAGTAGGCTTACTGCTGAGTAGAGATGCTTGTAAGGCACTATGTGAGTTTGAACCAATTAATGAGCGCTTGCTTTATGCTCGCTTAAAATCTGACCATGGTAATGTCAGTATGGTTGTAGGGTACTCTCCGACAAATGAGGCTGCTGATGAAATGAAGGATGACTTTTATGACAAGCTGCAGGATGTAGTGAATAGAGTGGCAAGACATGATGTGTTAGTTTGCATTGGTGATTTTAATGCGATTGTTGGCAGTAGTAGGGATGGCTTTGAAGATTGTATGGGTAAGGAGGGTGTTGGTATAAGAAACGAAAATGGGGTGCAACTTGCAAGCTTTTGTTTGGCAAATGACCTTAAAATTGGTGGACCTATCTTTGAGCATAGAAAAATACATAAGACTACTTGGATTTCACCATGTGGTAAATATTGTAACCAGATTGACCACATTGCAATTAGCAGAAGGCATAGGAGTTATTTGCAAGATGTTTGCGTAAGGAGGGGGGCAGATATAGGTAGTGATCATCAACTTGTTGTGTCAAAGATTAAAATAAAACTTAAGAGAAACGTTAACGGTAATTGTACAGGAGGTAATAATTGTGATTTTGATGAGCTGAGAAGTGATGAGAGCACGAGGGAAAAGTTTCGGTGCGAATGTAGAAACAGGTTTCTAGTCCTGCAGACTTTGATGGAATCTGAAGACAATGATATTAATCAAATGTGGAGAGAGGTAAAAGAGGTTTTGCATGAGAGTGCTAAGGTTACTATTAAGAAAAAGGGAAAAGCGAGAAGAAAAAAGTGGATGTCTGATGAAACATGGAATGTAATTCAGAAAAGGAAAGAGGCTAAGTTAAGAAGTGAAGAACAACATGTTGATGACCAGGTAGTTGAAGTACTTAGAGCAAAGTACTGGAGTTTACATTCTGAAGTAAAAAGACTCGTTAGACGTGATAAGAGGAGACTATATGATGAAAAGGCGACAGAGACAGAAATTAAATTAAGTAAAAATGACGGTCAGAGCACAAGAGCAGCGCATCAGGCCATAAAGGAGTTAACTGGGACTGAAAAGAGAAGGAAGGAAATACCTGTACGAGATAGAAATGGTAATTTGATGACTAAAGATTTGGATATAAAAGGAAGATGGAAAGAGCACTTTGAATCTGTTCTAAATAGACCAATCCCAGCTGAAGAGGACATTTTGCCAGCCGAGAGAGATTTGCAGATAGAAACAGGGGATATAACTTTGGAAGAGGTAGCAAAATCTATAAGGAGTTAAAGAATTTTAAGGCTCCAGGTGAGGATGGAATATTCCCTGAAATGCTTAAGGTGGAAAATGACGAGTTGATGAATGCGCTTTTGAAACTTTTTAATGTGGCTTGGGATAATGGTGGAATTCCAGAAGAGTGGAAAAATGGAGTGATTATAAAAATACCAAAAAAGGGAGATTTAAGTGTGTGTGGCAACTGGAGGGGGATAACTTTGACACCCGTAGTTGCAAAAGTCTTTTCCAAAATCTTGTTGAACAGAATAGAGCCAGTAATTGATAAAATTTTAAGAGAAGAACAAGCGGGATTTAGAAAGGGTCGAGGTTGTAATGATCAGATTTTTATTGTAAGGCATCTAATGCAACAAGCTAATGAGATGAAAATGCCACTTAACATGTGTTTTGTGGATTTTGAAAAGGCGTTTGATAGTGTTTCACGTGGAGCTATGTTGAAAATTATGAGATTCTATGGTATACCAGAAAAGTTTGTAAATATTAATAGAAGCCTGTATGAAGGTACTTTTTGTAAGGTAATGGTGGGTGGTTCTTTGAGTGATCCATTTCAAGTTAGGTCAGGAGTGATTCAAGGAGGAGTTCTTTCGCCATTGTTGTTTGTTTTGGTTATGAATTATGTTACGAAAAAGGTTGTAAGGAGAACAGGTGCAGGAATTAACTGGAAAGAAAATAAGAAGCTGATTGATTTGGACTATGCTGATGATATTGTACTGATTTGCGGAAGTATTTACGAAATGCAGAGGGTGCTCGATTGTCTGGTGGAGGAAGGAGAAAAAGTGGGATTGGTAATAAATTGTGGAAAGACTGAAATTATTAATATGAACGTGGAGAACCAAATCGATTGTGTAATTGAGAATAATGTGGTGAAGAATGTAGAAAACTTTAAATATCTGGGAACGATTGTATCATCTAATGGATCATTAAACAATGAAATTGAGGAGAGGATTAGACAGGCTTGGCGAGCTGTTGGAATGTTGAAATCTGTTTTGAATAATAATATGCTTTCGGTACATACTAAAGTGAAAATTTACAAGTCCATGGTTAGACCAATTTTAATTTACGGGCATGAGTCATGGTACAGTACAATTGCAACAGATCAGAAAGTATTAGGATTTGAGAATAAAATACTGAGAAGGATTCTTGGGGTAAAGTGGCAAGACAGAGTTACAAATGAAAGAGTAAGGGATATTACGAAAGTGGAACAAGTTAATGAATATGTGAGACTGTCTCGCTGGAAGTGGCTGGGGCACATATACAGAAAAGAAGGTTGTTTAATACAGGATGTGCCAGAGTGGATTGCTAGAGGAAGAAGAGGTAAAGGTAGGCCGAGGGAAACCTGGTTGAGGACAATGAAAAAAGAAGCAGGAGAGGAGTGTTGGTGGGACCTGAAGGAGATGGCAAGAGACAAATATTGGTGGAGAGAGTTCATTGAGGCCCTATGCATCCCGTGGGGTGCCACAGGAAATGATTGACTGATTGATTGATTGATAGAGTCAATGAACTGTCACCGAATTTTGGAGGCCCATACAGGGTAATTAAGAGAAGAGCCAATAAGGTATACAGTCACTATCGAGTGATGATGAGAAATAAGTTTATATTGATCATGTAAAATGGGTCTCAAGAAATTTATCTTACAGTGATAAAACATCGCATACAACCGAAGCACATAGTAAATACGATGGAAACAGGAAGAAATTAATACATGCCGCAATAACATATGATTGGACACAAAACATACATACTGTAGGTGCAACTAATACAGCAATTCCCATAACAAGGCACTTACATGACCTTGGAATCGATTTAGGCTCCTTTTATACAGTACGTTCAACAATTTAGAGCATAGTCATTTTACTCCAAGAGCCAGATTAAAGTCAGGATAACCGAAAGGTTCATCATCTGTATCATCATACCTAGTATGACTTGCTACATCATTGGATTAGCTTTGTAATAGATATCCTCCCGGTAAGTAAAGATGAGGGGAATTATTCCATGGATTCTACTATTTATGCTGATAGCAAGAGGACTCCTCACTTACACCCTCAACCTGTACTAAGACAAGGTTCCCCTGTAGCACCAACCGCCATTACAACTGTTGTGCAAGACATAGTGAGTACTGAAATTAGTTCGGACTTGCTGTACAACGTACCAGTCACGTTGCTGAATATAACAAGACCACATAGAACCGTCGAAGCAGTATTAAGAGGCTCTTCCTCATATGCTCATCCAACACAAGAGTTAGCTAAAATCATTAAGTTAGCGGAGTGGAAACTAGAACAGGTTAAGACCATTATGCTCACCAGAATCCATGACATCCCATCACTTTGGACTGACACAATTAGGGAAACAAACATCACAAATACACGTGACAAACGTGGTTTGCTCGCTCTAGATGGAGCAATTCTAGGTAGCGTTTTTGGATTGGCAACAGAAAGTGATCCTGAAGAAATATATAACAAGTTTAACAATATTGTACAAATTCTGTCATATCAACATAAGGTAGCTCATATCCAGAACTGTAATGATAATGATCGTAAAGAACCTACGAAAGACAGAGGAATAAACTCAAGAAATTGTGTAGAAAGTAAATATACTGGAAGAGAACAACATTCTTCCGAAGCTTCTCAGTGGTCATGGAACATATTGTCATAATAATCTCTCAGTTAGACAATACTAGAGTTCATCATCAAGCTTTCATGAAAGGCATTGCTAATGTTGGTACTGGCAGGGTCACCATTAATTTACTTCCCATTCACAATCTACGTAAAATAATCAGTTAAGGCATAAATAAGCACGGTTGAAACCTTTATTTGAGGAAAGGAATCTGATGTTATATTATCCATACTTAGAAGCAACACTCACACCAACATCAATAGTAGTTCATGTTCCATTCATAACAGATGATTTCTACACGGTCTGTCAAATATATCCTTTTCCTTCTAAAAAAGAGGACTCATTAGTCATCATCAACACTGAAACAGAAGTCGTCGTGGTCTCCAATTAACAGGACACTGTCGCCGTCGCTAGTGAAACAACTGAACATAAATGTCGTTCATCACTGCATGCAGTTCACCTTTGTCCTGCGTATATCTTTACGTTTCAGCCAGCTGAGACAGTCCATTGTGAAATGACTGTCATAATCACAACACCCTTCATCACTGCAACTTCACATTTGCTCCAGATAAACTCATCCGTCATCAGTGCACTGGACATTCTCAGTTTTTCAGTTTCACTAAAAAAACATATGTTTTCGTAATTTATCCAGACACACCTCCAATCCATACACCAGCATCTGGTTTTTACATATCACCGGATTACAGTTCAGTACTAACCCCTTCATTGTCCACCTTACCTACTAGAAACCACCACGCTATTTTAAACCACACACATAAGTTCTTCCAACCATTACCTAAGATGAATTTAAATATGAGTACACATATTAAGTTAACTTCACCCAATTTTGAAACCATGCAACTGATCAATCAAACAATGCAACCTTGTGAGAAATATAATAAGATTATGGACAATCCATATTATGTTTATAGTCCAGCTCCAATGATCCATGTAATTTCCACCATCATATTTCCTATATTAACATTGGCTATGCGCAGAATGCAGGCTAGGACTGAAAACTTGGAAATAAGAGTCAAAAAGCTATGCGTTACAAGTGAGACGAACTATATATATATATATATATATATATATATATATATATATATATATATATATATATATATATATATATATATAGGAAATAACAATAATATGGGGTTACATAAAGTATAGTATTAATCTGAAAATAAACAGCGCAACAGAATGAAGCTAATGTACATGTATCCATTATATAACATGTAACCATATTACAGTAGCCTACTGTCTCTCTATAAACAGATATCAAATACATCAAATATAACCGCTTCTTGATATGATAGGCTACTGTAGACTTGCCATTATATATATATATATATATATATATATATATATATATATATATATATATATATATATATATATATATATATATATATATATATTATGTGTCCGACTCTGGGCAAAGGCTTCAGGGCCTATATCTCGGGGGCAGTAGCCTATCCCAAGGCCCAGTAGTCCTCCTACACCTCCACATGTCACCACAATATATATATATATATATATATATATATATATATATATATATATATGTGGGTGTGTGTGTGTGTGTGTGTGTGTGTGTGTGTGTGTTATACTGTACAATTATGTTACTACATTCAGTTTTAAAATATTATGATGAATACCATGGATATTCATTGGTATTCAACTTGACTGTTTGACAGGTAGATAAATAGCCTTGTATATTATTCCTGTACACTGTGTAGATTGTAATACAAAGATAGATCGTAGGTACGGCAGTCTGGTGTCACCGATTGATATATATGCATTATTATAGTCATACCACAATATGTAATAGTTATAGGCATTAATGTAGTCATGGCACAATATGTATTAGTTATAGGCATTATTTTATTCATGGCACCATATGTAATACCAGAAAAATATGTCTTGTGCATCAGGAAGAAAAGCACAAACATTCCCTGGCCCAGACTATCAGGAATGTCAAACACATGATGTATGTCAAACACCGGATGTAACTCACGGAAGCCAGTTAGCTACTTGACAGAAGCATGCTAGACACTATACACACACATGTCAGCCAGCCGGAAACCAGGCAATAATGTATACCCGGAAATCAGGTGTAGGAGTCAGAAGGAGATTATGGAGGGTAGGAGACAGGCATTAGAGTAGGAGGTTGGCATCCAGTAAGAGATTAGCTGCCACTCTGACAATCAGTGGGTTACGTCACTCTGTCCATCACACAAGTGAAGGGGTAGGCAGTAAACAATATAACTGTGTCACAATAAAAACCCCTTAACCCCAGAATGGCTCTATCTCACCTTCACTTACAAGATAGACGAGGGGGTAGTGAGACAGAGAAAGACCTACCTTGAGACTAGAGAGATAAAATCCACAAATACACAGTCTCCACGCTACCCAACGCCTCACCCCTTTACACTGGTAGCAGCTCACAGTAATCTACTGTATACTGGTGAGTTACCTCACCAACCTACAACTACAATCCAAGCCTCCTAAACTATGAATGTTATCTACATTTGGCAGCAGCAGTAATCGACGAAGCTCTACAGTACAAGACTCTGGTGACAACGATTCTCTGCAATATTCACTTTAATTAAACCGGTGGCACCTACCTACCTATCTACCTCCCTACCTACTTGTCTACCTATTCACAGTTGTAGCCGCTATATCCTGCATTGTAGCCGCTATATCCTGCATTCCAAGAGAATGTAGAGTTTGCTCCTCATAGCAATGGAGTAATGACTCCTTTAATACCGTCTCTTCTACATTACATTCGCAAACCTACCGGTGAGTTTAAACGATGTGGGACATATTTTTTAAAGCAAAATGATAATGGGAATTGTTTCAACACTTCCTGAGCCAGATGTCTTTCATAAGTTGGATACTGAAGTCTTAAGTTGGATATTGGAGCTGTCTGGTAGTAACAAGATTCATGAAACATCATCATATTACAATAATAAATATCTGTCCAACATCCTATACCTATTCTCAGCAACTAAACTACATCTCAAGTGTGTTCAGTTTCTTTCTCATATAATAATGTCTCCATTAACCCCTTTAATCCAGTGATGCATTTCCTTCGCAACTACCACCGGCACCGAAGCCGTGAATATGTGGTAAGGGTTGGTACACCTGATCCTCCCTCCCTAAATCTCTCTGCCCCTCCCCTCCCCCCGCGAATCTCTGTCTGTCTATCTGTCTGTCTGTCTGTCTGTCTGTCTGTCTGTCTCTCTCTCTCTCTCTCTCTCTCTCTCTCATCCTCCACATATAGTAACTCGCTTAGCTTCATGTTGTTTCTAACAAATAATTCACAAAAATGGATATAATGCTCTAACGAAGGTTTCAAAGCAGCGAAACATTATCCACTAGATAATATAAAAATCAAAGTGCTGTTTGTCTGCTTGACACCCATCATATCCGAGGTTATCACCTTGGGAGTTTTTTACACATTATGATACAACAATCACCATTAGAATTGTAAGAATAGGTTAATGGCAAACTCTGTAGGTCTAACTGTCCAGTATATAGAACACACCATGAACAGTGCATGTAAAGAATATACAAAATGTATCGTAGTATTGCTATAACATTAACCAGGTCAATGACACGTGAATATAGTAGAACATGGACTATGAAACTGAGAATGGTATGTCGCCAATTTGACGACGATGATAACAACATCGTGGTGGAAATGATCAGTAGACATATTCGTTTATTTTAGGATAAGTTTTTACCTTAGATCGTTCTCGATTTGCAGGAATGTGTTGCTTATGAAACCTCTTCATTTTGGACAATTTGACAGTTACACACTACGGAGTACTTGCACCTGGGGCTCATATTCGAAGTGGCTTCGAATTCTTTCATCCCATTTCTTAGACAGCAATTTAGTCTGCACATTACAAATCAACATACCCGTTTAAAATTTTTACGGAATCTGTGTTGATACTCAAACTCTATGGAACGTAAAAGGCAGTGACAATCAATACCAAAACTAATTGCTTAGTAAGTGGTGTTACAAAGCCTCTGGTGTCACTATGAATATGGACCTAGGGTTCAGCATGTCAAGGATACCAACCAGGCGCCTTAAATCACTTTATTTTCAGATTTCTCGTTCGATGTGGCAAATTCTATCACGCTAAAAGAGTGCCAATAATTTTTTTCGTGGGTGTACATCCATCTTAGTACAAGACAATTTGGCTTTCCGTAGGAGATTATTCGAACTGTAAGGGAGATATTTATCTGACAATGTAACCTTCATTATTAGTTGTTCTTATGCTGAATAAAATTGTCTGATGATGGCCTCACTGAGGTCTACAAGGTGGTCAATAAATGGCTCTCCAGCTAATGCTCACTGAGCAGCATCTTATGTGTTGTGGGGACTGCTCAGTTCCCCCAACACACTCAGGCGTGGGTGTGGCGGTAGGAGTAGCAAATTAATAAACAACACGTGTCTGCAAAATTAATGTTTGAATGTGGCAGTAGGAGTAGAAAAGGAATAAATAACACAGGTCTGCAAAATTGAAGTAATCACGTTCTTTTTCCGAGTAGTTATTTTTTATTGCACTTAGCCTGTGAACACAATAAAAATAAATTTAGAATTTTTCCATCACATTCCATTTTAATACAAAATTAAAAACAGATTTAATTAAAATATAGCAGATTAAAAATTTCAATGGATCTATCCAATATTATTCAAAAATAATTGAAAATGAAAATACTTAGCCAACGTAATATTTTAAACATATACATAAAGGAAACAACACTATCTATTCCATGACTCATTTAACTTCTGTAATCTTTGTAACTTCTCAGTTTTTTTGCTACAAAACTTCGTATGGTGGCCAGTCGTTTGTACACTTTTTCTGGTGCGTCCCCATGAATCATCCAGTAGTAGTCCGCAATCATACGGACATCCCAACGTCCGTTGTACCTTCTTTCCATATCTTTGATATCCTGATGGAATCTTTCACCCTGTTCTTCACTCATTGTTCCAAGATTTTCGTGGAAAAATTCCAAATGTGAATCCAGAAAGCTAACTTTGAGACTCGTGCTGCAACGGAACTCCTTAAACTTCACCAACACATTTCTCACAATATCTTTGTAATTTGGATCCTTATTGTTACCTAAAAACCTAGAAATTGCTTCTTTGAATGATGTCCAAGCCTCTCATTCTAGGTCATTCATCACAACGTCAAATTCTTCATCAGAAATCAGTTTTATAATATAACGTCCATTAGATATGCCCTTTTTCAATTCAGCTTCAGACAAACAACGAAACTTTTGCCACGAATACATAAAACAGGCTCCAACTTTTGAAAAGGCTTCGGCAAACTGCTTCATTAATCCAAGCTTAATATCAAGCGGTGGTAGCAGCACCTTATCTGGATTCACCAAGCTAGGTCTGATGAAGTTTTTGTCACCAAGCTGTAGATTTTTTTCGATTTGGTCATTCCTTCCAAACCCCGTGTAAATCCTTGGCTCTGCTGTCCCACTCATAGAGAAAACATGGGAATTTCGTATACCCTGACTGCTGACCAAGTAAGATACTCAGAACTTTAGGCTTTCAAAGCTGAACCAACAGTGTTTATTGTAGTTGACACTTTCGAGAAGATTTGCCAACATCTGGTACGTTTCTTTTAAATGCACCGAATGAGCAACAGGTATTGACGCATATTTCTTACCATTATGAAGAAGTGCCCTTTTCACGCTTCTTTTAGATGAATATACAAATAGTCTCTACTCTTCTGCATCATAATCTCTGCCAAGTTTCGCACCAGACAACTTACGTGAGTGCAATAAACCAAGGATCCATCTGTTCTTGAAGTATGGGGTAAACTCTTTTTGTTTTTTCGGTATGAAGAGAAAGATGTGTCTGGATGTAATAATGTTTTATCTTTTAATCGAGACCCCAAGAGTTCTGCAGCATTTTGGGGGAGACCGAGGTCTCTTACTAAATCATTAAGTTCATCCCGGAAGAATGGCGGTGGCTCATTGCTTGAACACATTGGGACAAATTCTTCATTGTTTACTGCAGCACTTTCTTCCTTTGATCGAGTTTCTACACTGCCGGGTGGAGTAGGGATTGGTAGATTAGGTCCATGTGGTACAGGTCTTTTTGCTGATGGAAGAGTAGTACAAACAATTTCTCAATGATTTTGTTGTTGTTGTATCCTTGAATTTTGCAGGAACAAAAATAACAATTGTTTCTGTGATTTTTGGGTTCCCTCCATATCATCGGAATACCAAAAGCAACAGCCTTCTTTTTACCTTTTGTTCATTGTCTTAGATCCTCAACAAAAACAGAACTGACACCGTAAGGGAGCCAGTTTTTGTCCTGGTCACCAAGTTTTAATCCAGAGAAGGCGTAATAAATTTGTAACTAATTCTGTTATGTTCTGTCTCTGTTTTTTCACCACAAATTTTCCATTGTTAAAGCAAAAAAAATCAGGACTGTTCACACAACCTCTAGACGCTATAATATGATCGTTAACAGGACAAAATAATTTAAATTTATTTTTAAAGGAAGAAAATCAATAAATATCACTTCTTCTTCAATAAAACACCACTCTTCCCAATAAATGTTACTGTGAAAAAAAATAATAAAAACTCCATTGAAAGTAATTTACAAGTGCACTAGTCAACTGAGTCACAGTGAGATGTGTCTGCTGCCCTCCAATACTGGTATGATTCATCACTGTTGTGTTCTAACTATATTCTGACATATTCACAAATAAAATTGCTGTGTTGTGGATTTTAAAATTAGAAAATGCTAAATTCTAATATATTATCATTGTAATAAAATAACCATATACAAAATAATAATATAGTTCAATACGATAAAATAACCTATAATTGAAAACTAAAATAAATGTTTTTGTGAAAAAATAATAGGGATGGAAAAAAACTGGTTTTCATTTTTTATTTCAGCGCTCAAAAATATCTAAAAATCGCATATAATAATCAAAACCATTTTATTCATTGTATACCACTGCAGTGCAGGCCAGACACTATTAAGACATGCCAGCAGTACAGGAGGAATCGACAATCATAGTGGAAGAGGAGCGTTATAAATGAACCACCCTGGATAGTAGATACTACGTAACCATTGTGCAGGGATTAAAAAGGAACAACATTGTGTGCAGGGATGGGTCTCACGGGATGTTAAGTTAATTTCTTCATAAAGGCTGTGTGGTAAGGTCAGTGGGGAAATAACCTGGATAAACATACCAGTGGCGTTATATTCACTACAATGTGTAACAGCAAGGTTATATCTTCCTTTAAGACGATATCTTCAGTAAATAATGAATTTCTTGAACAGTATTATTATTTTTTTCAACCTCAATCTATAATGCACTGCGAAAAAATACAGCTAAAATTTACTAAGATTATGAAAAGTAATTTGCGGATGGTTCTTGCTTCTGAGGTGATGTAAGAATTTTGAAAGCCTGACTCTATGGGCCGTTGCAGTGTGTATACAGCTGATATTCTATCTTTTCATTTACTCGTTCTCATGGGGGGAACCTGTCCATCAAGTTTTTAACGGCAAATACAATACTTAAGTTGGAATGATGATGGTGTAACCTGCTCTCTCTCTCTCTCTCTCTCTCTCTCTCTCTCTCTCTCTCTATATATATATATATATATATATATATATATATATATATATATATATATATATATATATAGGATATATATATATATATATATATATATATATATATATATATATATATATATATATATATATATATATTGTTCTCCTAACTCTTAAACATCTCCAAAAGAGTCATAAAGTAAAAGTATTTGTCGCAATGGTGGTATTGCAGAAATATATTTTTTTATTCCAGTGTTATTGGGATATGTTATATGTCGATTCCCAGCTACGTCAAATGCTCAGGTGGAAAAATATGATCAAACTTTGGCTGAAAATGCTGTATCTTCACAGTATACACCTCTCTGTATATGGATATAATTCTTCAGCTTTATTCAGCTTGTAAAGGACTCGCCAGTTCGAAGAAAGATTCCTTAATGTGCTGAAAATGTCAACAGAGATTGTTTCTGATCTTTTAACTACGAGACGTTCATTCATTGTTAAAATAATCGTTTGAGGGTAGCCTGAGCAAAACAAAAATATCGTCATAGCTACAAAATAGCTAATACTACCAAGAATCAAAACTATGTGACAATGCCTGGATTTGCCAGGCTGAGCTAAGATTTCAAGGGCCAGAAGAGTCTATGACTGACTATTTGGCCCATTTCACTGTGCACTCTGTTGATGGGTCTACATCTGTGCTATCTGAGATTCATCCTAATCCCCTGTAATGAATGATAGTCGATTGCAGAACTGTCCCTTCAGCCTGAAATCCACTAGGTTCACGTCCAATTGAGCCTGTGGTAATAACAGCAACAAAGTAGGCCTAACATAAATATGGTTTATCTTTTCACTCTTTGCTGTATATATTTTTTTATATTCTTCTTATCGTACGAGTTTCGGCCATCTAACTTCATCCCTGGTACAGATTCCTGGCATATTTATTTATCGCCGTAGGAATCTTGATTCCCTACCGAGAGTATTTTTGGAATTGAAAATCATATACTTTTTCTTTTTACATTTCTTATCTTGCTTCACCATAACTCAGTTTACTTCCTCATTAAATAATGTAGATTCTAAATACCATGGCATCTAATCATTATGATAACTTCATTGGCTTACTTTATCTGTTGTAAGCTCATTTCTATGCTGTAACAAAAATTTTTTTCTCAGTTTTTGTTACCACCCTATCATCTTACTCAAATTACGTGGAGGCGTCTTGCAGTGAAGGATTTAATAATATATAGATAACTCATTGTGTCTAAAAAATGTCCAATATCCTGCATAAAATCGTCCGGAGATGGAGAAAATAATATTGAAGGAGAGATTTTGCCATCGCGAAAGCCGCACCATTTTCCACTCTGGGTTTGGAGTGCTTAAAACTTAGTTTCTTGTCACACCGATGAACCTCAATAATTAGTATAAATATTGTGTAATTCCATCCAATAGTTTATCAATGATGCTGGTAATAGCAAAGCAAATAAACAACTCGAGTCCAAATAGCATCCTTCGAGGAGGTAATAAGTAACCTTTATAACTGAGAAGTCCATGAGCTTCCTCTGTCTAATTGTATTTCTACTAACTTAAAAAAAAAATCTATTTATAACTTCCTTTGGCTCTTCCCCACTTGTTTTCCTTTCCGGGTCCATCATTAGCTGATATAACAAGTATGTTGTTGTCTATATTTTGGTGTCTCTGACGAATTTTCAGCAGAAACTGCAGTCGAAAATGTTTTGCCATGAGCGAGCGAACACAGTGAGTTAAGCGATGTTTACTGTACATTCAGCTGAGAAATGAGCAGCCCAACACGACACGGCCCGACCGCGATGGTTTTCAGAGGCTATCAACTTTTCTCCTATGCGAGATAGAAAAGAGATTCTTCAGCAGGCAGGAGATACATTCAATAAAATTTGTTTTTTGTTATATACCGGTATTTACTCATGAGACCAAAGAAGCCCCTTCGAATCCCAGCTTTCCAAGGGAATGTGCTGAGGGCTTCAATTGACATCCACCACTATGAAATCGAATAGAAAAGGATTTCTTGTTGTAACGATATTTTTTTCCAATGATTTTTAACAATTAAATATCGGATATTATGCTCATAATCTTACATGAACGTTTTTTCCATGTTTGGGGGGGGGGGGATCAGCAGGTGTAATTGCCCCATTTCTTGGTTTTATCATTCGATCAATAGCCAAGCGTTTACCGACAGAGTTCGTTGACACAGCAAGTCGGGAGCAGAGAATCGAACATTGAGCATGTGATAAATGTTACGGCACCTCGCTATATGCACATCCAGAGAAAAAACGTGAGAGAAAAAGTGAGAAAGTGAATATTTAAGCTCAATTATTCTTCTGCAATCCTCACCAGAGACGTTGAAAGTTTGCTCCAAGATAGAATTATGAGGATAAGCGTATGTACAACTGCTCGTTCGCTCGTCACGCGCTCACAAAACGCACTTTACTGGAGACTTTGTTATGAGTTATCGTTTCCTACGTCACCATAACTGAAAATTCTTCTTCCATCTCCAGGCTAGTCAGCAATAAAGGTAATGTGCTTGCTTTCTTAACTTAATATCTTCTTCCCTCTAACATAGCCAGCTGTATATTTAATTTGCAAAACAAGAAATGTTGTACATTTCTAGCGAGTTTTATTAATAATGAGTTTCCTGTCCAGCTTTCCGAGTCACTAGTTAATATTATGAATCACTATTTTGTCAATATTAAACTACTTTCTAATAATTTAGTTTGCAATAAAAATCTCATGGGTTTCTTCAGAGTCATTAGTAAACGAGTTTCTTAATCGACTCTGTCATGTGGTAGGCCATAGAATAAACCACATATATATCGAGAATGAAAAGAAACTCCTTGTCGGATTCAATCATGGATGTTTGGAAGCTCCGGCCGAGTTGCCTGTACAGTATAATGAAAAACCAAGGCGAGTGCTGTAAAAAGGACGGAGAATGTGACAGCTTCCCTTCCCCTCCCTGATGAAATACTTTCTAATTAGGCAGCCTAGAGATTATTCTTGAGGAAAAACAAAGTACAGTTTTTAATTAATGCCAAAGCTGATGTTGCTTCCAGGGCCGGGAAATAAGCCACTCTAAGGGACTATAATTATTTCAACCAGAAGTTTTGGCCTTGAAGAAAAAAGTGCACAAGTTGTTAAGTTCTCTTGGGATCTCTATGATTTGGAAAGGAGAGAGAGAGAGAGAGAGAGAGAGAGAGATGGGAAGGGAGGGAGACTCCTCTTCTAATACCAAAAATAAAGACGGTAAAATTCTTCAGTTCTCCAGAGTTTCCAACTTCCTCCGTAAAATAGAAAAAATGACTGCTGGGGAAAGAATGGTTAAAGGGAAGACGTTCGGGTGGATAGTGGCGCGGGGTGTTGGGGAGTGTTGAAAAGGGTGGGAAAGTGGTGCTAAAACGTGAGAAAGTCTGAGAGATAAAGGGCTTGGGGGGAAGGGAGGGTAGGGGGGAAGAGAGGAGTTAGAGACATAGGCAGTGGAGGGGGAGGGGGGCGATAATGCTGGAGAGGGGAACGGAGTGGGAATAATAAAGTTGACAATTAACGCCCAGCAACTGCAGGAGGTTCATTTAGAGAGTCACTTAAATTTTTCAGAGGACCGTATTACAGGTGGAATAAGAGGCTACGTTGCATCTCCTCTTAGCGATTTTTTGTATATTATTAGATTGTATTCTCTTGTACACAGTTGATATCATTCCACTATCTACATGATTTGCATTAGTAATATACACGATGATAATGAGGTATACTTTGAATAATTTATAGCAACAGAAGGGAAGTTCCAAAGCCAGCAAAGCCTCTTTAAATACGGCCTTTAATTTTAAGCTTCCAAGATAGTAAGACATGCTGCTTCATCCATCCATCATCCAATCCTAGGTTGCCTCTTCAAAAGCGTAGGAGCCCGGGGCAAGATACTGGTGTTATATATGACTGACCACACACCTGGTGAGCGTTATCAGAGTCCCTAATGTGCTGGCAATATCCTGTGTGCAACCCGTGACTGACCTGATACGTCGGACCAAGCTAGGTTAGAGTAAGTTAGTCGATAGAGCAGTGGTGTCCACAGCGAAAGTGGCTGACGGCGGTGTTGCTGGTGTGAAATGACCAGGAAAAGACTCATAAGACTTTGTCATGGATTGATTGTTGATGTGCTGGGTTTTTAGGGTAAAGCATTACGGTACCGATGCAGATAAACAATACCACACCACATCACACACCTCAATATAAACCATATCACAATGTGCAACACGCCAGACACACACACACACACACACACACACACACACACACACACACACACACACACACACCTTTATCTCGTTTCAATCTCCACACACCATACCACACTAAACCACGATACACCTTTACACCACACCTAATAACACACACTGCCACACACACACTGCACACCATTCCACGCTACACATTTCTACACCATACCAAGCGCATACTTTTAGCTCCGAGGCACTCCGATCTCTCCAGTTTTTGTGTTTCAGGAGTGACTTTTATTGGGAATTATCACCCATGCAGTAGCGTGTCGCCAATACCAATAGCTTTCCAATATATATCACGCTGAACAAGTGAGCTTCCAGTATCCTCCACGAGTTTTATCCACAAAGTTTTCTGTGTACTGTGTAAAATAACTGTAAAAGTTCGTCTATAAAGTAGTCATCATATAATGGCATCATATATGATAGTTCACGTTGTATTTAGGGTTTCCAGTAGTGGCTTTAATTCGGCTATATGGCATTACTGCATAAGTACATATTATTAGACGCATCAGAGTCTCTATCTTAGTACATGGAGATCAACCTTCTCTTGTGAAGGACCAACTTTATATTCAGCAAGACTTAGCGGAATGCATGCTGGGAAAAAATGATGCGTCCAAAGGTAATAAGAGAAACGAAATATAACACTGATACTTTGGTTATTCTCCTCTGCCGGTCTTTTTCAGTGTTTAAGTAAAACGACAGTAATATAGTAGACACTCCTAAACATTTTCCTTTGTACATTACACATCACACTTTGTTTCAGAATTATTAAAAAAAAGCGTACGAAAACCTCGTCTCAGAGACGAAGGAGGTGGGTGTAAAGCATAAAAGCCCAAACCATCCGCTACTCTCCCAGTGACAACAAAATACATTGGACAGTCTTTATAGGCTTGTATCCAGGAAATTCGATGAGGGACGGGGTGAACTTCAATTAGCAGAACGTCCATAATGTCCACTTTAGGAGAAAAGTCAATAAATCAGCGAAACAATTATCTATACTTTTAATTATACTTAGAATAGTTTTAAAATTTATCAAGAACAACATTCTGAAAATGAAAACGTAACTCCAGTCTTTATAACATGAAAACCCGTAAGATTTTTACGTTAGCTTACTATTTCGCAGCAGTGACAGTAAGGTATATTTAAACAACCTTCTCTACAATTAATAGTCATTGTTACGAATCTGGTGTGAAGAAAAATGCTGTGTGAGCATTTATGTGAATATACGACCTTAAAATAGTGCTGCCACTATTTTTTTTTTTTTAAGAATCTGCACTTGCATGATAAAAAAAAAATGTTGACATCTGTAAGACAGTTTGTCGCAAAGTCAAGATAAATTTAAGTATAGTAAGCTAAAGTATTCACAATATTCTCAAGCTGGCTACGGATCTTCTTTATCTAACACTCTTTCTATCCATTCTGCAATATTCCTGTAATATCCTCGTTGATGAACACCATCTCCTTTTAGAAACCACAATTTATCCCTTGAATAGACTTAGCTGTCTGATGCAACTGACATAAAATCCCTCTTTGCTTCCTCCTACTTTCCCAGTACTACCTTCAGAGCCAAAGATGGGTACTTTGTATACATACTGCACATAGCAACATAACTTCCTCTCGTTTTATTGAATTTAAGTTACTAGAAATTTCTACACTGTCGCTTTAACTATACTGTCATTCCACAACTAATTACATCGATGTTATTTTCTTCTATCCAAAATGTGCTGACTGCTGTATATCAATAACTGTGACTATTTTGTTTATAAAGTAAAATACATTCTTTCCAAGTCTCTCTCCCCCCCCCCCTTCTCTCTCTCTCTCTCTCTCTCTCTCTCTTTCTGAAATATCAGTTCTAGATTACTAATTTTCTCCACGACCTTAGGCTATCTCTCCATTCGAAGATTTTCCTAGTGAACAAGTTAATGTCTTCTATTCTTAACGACCTAGATCGGCTTGTGCAGCACCCTCCTCGTATCTCTGACTGCTTTGGAGACAGTTCCGACGTACTAGACCTTATTCTTGCAACTAATCCTTCTGCTTACTGTTAATCTATGTCCTCTATTGGACTCCTCTGATCAGTTGCTTGTCCTTTTGCGTCAGTAAGACTTATAGACTCTCGCATGAAGCTGCGTCTGTGACATTTCCGTTCTGCAGATTGGGCGGCCCTCAGACGTTATTTTTTTTAATTTTTCCCGGAATGATTATTGTTTCCATGACCAAGCCATCTGAGTTTGCTTCATGCATTAATGAGCTTATCCTTTCGGGCATGATGGCACACATTCCTTTAATTTACCCTCTGACTAATGTAAAAATGCCTTGGATTATTCACGTTTGATAAAATGCTGCCCAAAAGAAAGAGATGGCTTGCGAAAGATACTGGCTCCAATTTACCCTTAAATCTCGTATATTGTGCTATTCTTCATGCAATCGCTCGAAATCTGTTTTCGCCGTCCTAAAACAAACAGTTTCAATCAACACAGAGGCCCTGAAATCTCTGACCCAGATTTCCCCCTTCCTTGTGGCATCTTCCCTTAAGCGGTTATTGTACATTAACTTCCTCCTCCTTCTCTCGTCTTTTCCAATCTGATGGTTCTATAGTTATTCCTTCTACTGGTTAGGCAGAACTCTTTTCGCAGAATTTCTCCTCTCCTTCTATTTTGGATGAATCCGGGGCTATTCCTACAATACCTCCTCTATCCGACGTTCTCATGCCTTTCGTAAAATTTCTTTAGCGACTATACAATATGTCCTCATGGCCTCAATACTCACAAGGTTTTACAGCCTTGAAGGGGTTTCTCCTGTTATTCCCCAAAACTGTGCTTCTTTGTTGACATTCTGCGTTTGTAAACTCTTTTGCCCTTGTCTGTCAAATTGAATCTGTCATTATTGCTCGGAGTTTGCTTTCTTTCACTCTGTCCCAAAGAAGGGTGACCGTTCTCAGCCCTCTAACAATCGTCCAATTGCTTTATTATCTTGCATTTCTGAAGTCGTTGAATGTTGCCGTAACAGGAGGCTTTAAGAGCATCTTTCTTCTCACAACATTCTCCCCAACCTCCAGTATGGGTTCTGGCAGGGACACTTCACTGGCTATCATCTTACCTTCACTTCTGAATCCTGGTCATCCTCCACTTCACTTTACCTAAAGTTTTGCCATAGTATCTGACATCACAGCATGCTTTCAATCAAGTTTAGAACAAATCTTCCATTTTCAATTTATTCTCTTACGGTTTCTAGTGTCCCACGTGCGCCTTTACTTCAAGCTTCCTCAATGGTTGTCCAGTTGCTGTTATAGTCGAGGGTCACTGTTCCACATGTCAAGTTATCAATAATGGTGCTTCTCAGGGTTACGTCCTTTCACGAAGTCTCTTCCATGTATTCATCTATGATCTTTTGATTTCATCTAGCCATATTGACTCACGCTGATGAATCCAGCTTTCACACTTCCACACGATTCTTCCATTATCCGTCTTACCATATCCTTATGTAATCGTAAAATGAGATTATGGTATATCTAATTTCTGGCTTAGTTATCTTTCCAGGTTGGGTTAAGATGAAAGTTCTTTCTTTTTAATGCATCTGTCCTTAATGACATAGAGCAGCTTGTACAGCACCCTGCCTGCATCCCTGACCGCCTTGGAGAGAGCTCCAACATACTTGACCTCTTCCTTACAACTAATCCTTCTACTTACACTGTTAATCTTTTCTCTCCGTTGGACTCCTCCAATCACAACCTTATCACCTTAACCTGTCCTATTGCACCGGTACGACCTGTGGACCATCCAAAGAAACGTCGTCTGTGGCACTTTGGAGCTGCAGCTTGGGAGGCCCTCAGGCAGTACTTCTTTGATTTTCCCTGGCATGATTATTGCTTCCATGGCCGGGAGCCATCTGAGTGTGCCTTGCACATTACGGAGGTTATTCTCTCGGGCATGGAAGCATACATTCCTTTCTCATATCCTCTGACTAATGTAAGAAAGCCTTGGTTTAATCACACTTGTTCTAATGCTGTCCGCAACAAGGAGAGGGCCCATAAAAGGTACCACAGCCAACCCACCCCTGAATCACATCTTTAGTACGTTTCTGCCCGGAATCGTGCTAAGTCTGTTCTTTGCTCTTCTAAAAATAATTTCATCCTTACTAAATGCTCTCAACTCTCCAACTCAAATTCTTCCCGCTCCTTCTGGCACCTTGCCAAAAGCCTTTCTAACAACTTTACCTCATCATCCTTCCCTCCTCTTTTCTACTCTGATGCAAATCAGATAATGCAAATCTCTTCACTACTGATAATGCAAATCTCTTCACTCAGACTTTCTCCTCCAATTCCACCTTAGACGATTCCGATGCTGTTCCTGCATCACTTCCTCCCTCTGACTTCCTTATGGCTGACATTAAAATTTCTTCAGCTGATGTATTTTCTGCCATCAAAGGCCTCAATAGTAATAAGGCATATGGGCCTGATGGAGTCCCTCCTGTTGTTCTCAAGAACTGTGCTACTGTGCTTACACCTTGTCTAGACAAACTCTTTCGCCTTTGTCTATCAACTTGTACCTTTCCTTCTTGCTGGAAGTTTGCTCTCATTGAGCCAGTCCCAAACAAGGGTGACCATTCCTAACCCTCTAATTATAGTCCAATTGCTTTAACATCCTGTGTCTCAAAAGTTTTCGAGTCAATTCGTAATAGGAAAATTTTAAAGCATCTTTCCTATCACAACCTTCTTTCTGATTGTCAGTATGGGTTTCGTCAGGGATGCTCCACTACCGATCTTCTCACCTACCTTTCAGACTCCTGGTCATCCTTCTATCGGGACTTTGGTGAAAGCTTTGCCATTGCACTTGACATCTCAAAGGCTTTCGATCGAGTCTGGTATAAATCTTTAATTTCCGAACTGCCCTCTTACGGTTTCTATCCTTCTATCTGTGCCTTCATCTCTAGCTATAGCTGCTGTTGTAGACAGGCATCGTTCTTCTCCTAGATCTATGAATAGTGGTGTTCCTCAGGGCTCTGTCCTATCACCAACTCTCTTCCTTTTATTCATCAATAACCTTTTAAGCTGTACATCTAACCCTATCCACTCATATGCTGATGACTCCACCCTTCACCTTTCCATTCGGTTCCCACAACATCCATTTCAGCAGTTACTTCAACAAACAAGGGATGAGGCTATGGCACACCTAATGTCTGACTTGGCTCGTATCTCTGACTGGGGTCAAAATAATTTGGTTGTTTTTAATGCATCATAGACCCAGTTTTAACACCTATCAACCCGACAAAATCTTCCCAAGGTGTACCCACTAATGTTTAATAAAATTCTGCTTAATCCTGCATCATGCTTGAACATGCTCGGGGTTTCATTTACTCGGAACTTATCTTGGAAAGATCATATTACATCTCTTGTAAAATCTGCTTCAAAGAGATTAGGTGTGCTAAGCCGACTCCATTCCTTCTTTACCCCTGCACAATTGTTGACTCTATACAGGGATTTTATCCGCCCCTGTGTGGAGTGCAACTCTCATGTGTGGGGAGGCTCCCCACATACTGTACAGCTCTTCTCAATAGGGTAGAGTGAAAGGCTTATTGTCTCATTAACTCTCCTTCTCTTACTGACGCCCTTCAACCTCTGTCTCTTCGTCGCACTGTTGCATCTTTATCTCTTTTCTATCGCTACTTCAATAGTCACTGCTCCTCTGAACTGTCTGCATGCATCCCTCCACCTCTACGACGGGCGCATAGCACCCGTCTAACAGCAAACTCTCATCCTTTTCTGTCCAACTCTTTAATGCAAGAGTTAACCGTTACTCCCAGTCCTTCATTTATGCAACAGGTCAACTCTGGAACTACCTCCCTCTGTCTGTATTTCCTGCTGCCTATGACTTCCAGTATTTCAAACGCAGTGTGTCCAGGCATCTCGAAATGATCGGATCTTGAATTTGGGTCTCTCTTGTATTTTGTTTTTTCTCTTGGAAGGAACAATAATTGGAGGGTCGTGGCCTTTGGTTCCTTCTTCCTCGCATAAAAAAAACTAAATTCCTGCATTTACCGACCTGTCAAAAACTTCCTGTTACCCTAATATGATTGCCACACATCTCCCTTTCCCATTTCACTTTGCAGTGGTTGTTAGTATTCTGTCACTGTACCTTCCACGGAAGAAAATCTACGAAATTGTCACGTTCAGTCGTGAACTGTCACCAACTTTTCAACACTTTGCCGCACTATATCAGAGTCTGGTGGTTTCCTATTTTGACTCCTTTAGTGCCTCACACATTTGCATCATACTGATTCCTTACTCATGGCTCGCCTCTTTTCTTCCAACTATTCCCTAAGGCATTTTCGCTGGCACAACATTAGTTTCCGACATTCAACACCTCCGTAAACTTCACTCTTCTTATTACTTGCCCTCATCCTGGTTTCACAGAATACTGCCATTTATAATTTTCTGCATTCCTTATCATCCTGTCTTACATTATTGACCTCCTTCCAAAACAATTTCTTACATTCCCTCCATATTGTTTGAAGCCTTTGTCCAAGTTCTCATGTACTCTTTCTCTCTCTAGCCTCTTTCTCCTCTTTTCTGTTTCTCAACATACAGCTCTGCCTTCCATTTTTTCCCATCCTCATTCCCTTTACTTCCCATTCAGGTCGTATATGATTTCTTCTTTTGCACAGCTTGTTTTGCCTGCTCATTCGACTTTGTTCCTTCTCACCCCCCTTCCGTCTTCTGTTAATATACCACACTACCACACATACTGCAAGAATTTTTTCTATGAGCTAATTATTCCATGCTGTCCAAAATCATATAAGAACGTTAGGGGATAACTGGATAACTACAGTAGTCAGGTTGGCCCATGCTAGGCAGCTAATACAAGCTTCCAGAATAAAACAAGGACAGCAAAGAGAAGGCTCTCACCCTCTCACCAAACCATTCCAGTCATTCCTCCAGTTCTCTCTTGCAGTCCACGTCCCTTTTTTTTCCTTCTGTAAAATTTTGCACTCTGTTTCCAACAACTGCTTCCTCCTGCCCTATTCTACCTGTATTCATCAATCGCTTTAACATCGTTAACTCTTACACCACTGTGTAATGCTCAGACAGTTCAAAACGGAGTCTCAGTATGGATTAAACTGTAAATAGTTAAAGCTTCGATGCCCGAGCCCATCAGAAAAATAAAACTGAGATATATTCATTTGACTTACAGAAGTAGGCTGGATACAGAAGTGCAGGGGATCTGTTTTCGTTACGCCGCTCGAAATGTAACGCCAGAATTTATTGTTGCTCAGAAATTTGCCACTATGATTCTCGGTTTATTGTTACATCTTGTTGGAATCTGCCATTTTGATGATGACTCAGTATTGCCGCTTGGAGTTATTTGTAGTGTTACTATTGTAGCTTTATAAACAGTCTCTTGAATTTCGCCAATGTGTGATACTAGCTTCATTATTGTTGTTTGATGAAGTTTTCCACTGTGTTACTAACTTATTGTTCTTGGTGAAATTTTCGAGTGTGATGCTACCTTTAATAATGGTGCTTTGTGAAACTTACCAGCTTTAATACTGTTCTTCAGTTAACTTTGTCAGTGTTATGCTGGCTCTGCTGTTGTTTCTTGGTCAAAAATACAACTGAAATAACTATCTTTAATAAAACTGCTTGGTCATGTTTTGTTAGTGTGAGTGTAGCTTTAAGAGATGTTTGGTAAAATTTGGCACTGCAGATGTCCAATAGTATTAATAAAATAAACAGTTTTTATTCCAGGTAGTGTTATTGATTGGCGAAATTTGCTACCTTCATAACTGCTGCTGTTTGTTGGGACTCGTAGTAATGCCTGTTCTCCTTTCAAGTCTGGGATTCACAGCTGCTGATGTAAGTTAATACCCACATCATGTGTACAATGCATCCTCTCACCCCTCTCACAAATACAGTACGTCCGCCCCTCCCCCCTCCACACACATGCACACACACATAACTCTCTGTCTGTCTGTCTGTCACACACACACACACACACACACACACACACACACACATACACACACACACAGTTAAGGCACCAGAGAGGCAAGACATACATCACATTGCTCCACACTTGGCCAACCTTAGCCACAACTGGCCATACCTAAATAGTATCTCTATATGAGTCAAGCTCTGTACTAGGTTAAACTCAATGGTGTTTCTAATATAAAAGAGGAAGTTTAAGTAAATGTGTTGTTCAAATAACAGAATACAGCAAACTAGTGCAGGAATGCGCTGAGCAAGCTCATCATCTGTTTAGTCCGCCGTTTTTACCAAGGAATGCATACTTGTAAGTAGAATTTTCTTTCTCTTAGTACCACAAGATGATCAGTATCTTTAGTAAGGCGAATCTGGAAAGAGTTTAGAAATGGGATAAAGGTAGAAAGCAGGATGATGATTTCTACCAGGAACTGGTTGAAACGGAGACGCACAATAAGCTGGAAGAACGGGTACACAGATTAGAGAAGGCTTTTCAGGTTGAAATGGATGAAATTAGGAACCAATTGCACATGCAGAAGGAGGAAAATGAAAAATTAATAAAGAAAGTAAACAAGAGAGACACAACAATAAATGACCTGTCAGTTGAGGTGGGTTTACTTAGAAAAAAGATTAGTGAAATGGCAAGCAAAGTTGTCAACCGTGAGAGTATTATGGAAGAGTTCAGAAATGATACGGAGACAATTAGGCAAGCTAGCAGTCTGAGAGATCAGAGCAGTGGTGCTGAGGAGAAGATAACATAGGTGAATGAAGTGATACAACGCTACAAAAATGGTGCTGAAACAAAAATATTTTTACGTCCATGTCCCACAATGCCACAGGCTGCAACAGCGGTAGTACAGCACAGGAAGGATGTTGCCCAGTGAGCTGTTCTTCCTATGGTCAGCCTTTAGATGTACAGTACACAAGATCAGCTGAGGCGTTGTAAATAAACATTGGTTTCTTAAGTTCACTGTCTTTATTTTCCAAATAATTGCACTTAATGCTTTCTAACATTACTTCACTATTCTCACAAGCATTGGAGCTATATAAACTTTTTTAACTGCAATTACACTTAATGTTTGACAACACTTCACTATTTTCACATGCACTGCTGGTAAACAAACTTCATTAACACTGCACTGTTTGCCAACACTTCACTATTTTCACAAGTACCGAAAATATACAAACTTCACTGCCCTGAGACTGCACTACACTCAAACTTAAGTGAAAACCAACTAAACTTGCTCTAGTCTCCTCCCCATCCTTATATAAGCTTGCATTTTTCTAGAATTATCTACAATTTTCCACAGTTCTGGTGTATTCCAGAGAGAGAGAGAGCACAGCTACCAACTCGGAGACAACCAAAACATGCAAGAGTTTTCTTACATTACATAACGCTGTAAATTATTTACCATTCAAACTTAATTTCAGCTACATAATTTAATAAACAATCACATACCGGCAAAATTAAACATTATAAAGAAAAAGAGCACAAAAATTAATGTACAACTTACGAAACAACCACGATTGCTAACAGCAGGCAAACTGGCAACTCTGACCCTCGCTAGAACCTATGGTAAATATCGGGAAACGTTGAGATGCTCCTCGACTACCTAGCTGGCAAATCTCGTTTCTTAACAGTATGCTGAAATGGTGAAAGTAAAGAAAGACTTTGAAACAAGAGTAAAAAAAAAGAGCATCAAAAAGGAAGTGAAAAAAAATAATCCAAAACAATCCAAATTTGTCAAAGCTTCAGCAGATATCAACAGATCTCCAGTAATCACTGGTATAGATGAGGAAGAAAAAAAAAAAAAAAAAAAAAAAGACTTCGAGAGACAAAACGGAGTTGGTAAATATAATGAGCAAATTGAAGGAAGTATCACAGGAAATCTGTAATAAAGACATAGAGGAACAAAAAAGGCTAAAAAATATGAGAGAAATAAGCCACGGCCACTGAAAGTAACCTTCCAGAATGTAAAACACTGTGGAGGAGATACTAAATAAAAAATGCAAACAAACTTATGGAAAAAGATTATTCAAAAACGTATGGATAAAAAGATGCCTAACTCAAGAGGAACTGGGATTACTAAAAGAGAAGAGGGAGGAGGGCAAAAACAAAGAACGAGGGAAGATCAGGGGAAGAGAAAAAATACATTTCTTTACAAAGTAATTGGACTGCAGGTACGAAAGTGGCACGAAACCAAAAGGGAATAAAAATGAGGAAGGTAATAGACCCAAGTTATGACAAGTATGTAAACAAGATGATGAACCTGATGTACTCAAATGTAGATGGTTCATTCATTCACTGCCGGGCGCCATATATCCCAAACGGGGTGGCCAGGGGCTTAGAGTTAATTGTTTTACAGGGAGGGGCACTAATCCTCCACCAACCCCACTTGACACGTAGGGAGAACGTATGGTATCTAAATTATTAGAGATGAATAATTATATCAAAGAAAATGAACCACATATTATTTGCCTAACTGAAACAAAATTAACAGCAAGGATATCAAACGAAACCCTAAACCTAGAGGAATACAATATATGGAGATGAGATAGGAACTTTAAAAAAGAGGAGGAATTATAATATTAACAAAGAAAAATCTGTATGACAAAGAAATAGAACTAGCTATAACCTCACAAGTAGAACTGATTGCAGCAGAGATTAATACATCTGAAAGGAAAGTAACTGTGGCAAATTTATGCATGCCACCCAGATCAAATACTTGGGAAAGAAGTGAATATGAAGATCTGGCAGAGAATACAATTCAGAGTTTAAGAGCATTACTACATAGAACGGAAGAGAAATCTGAAAGAATTACATTTACTGGAGATTTCAATACAAGTATAAATTGGAATACTTATATACGGAAAGCCAGGAAAGCTGTTGGGACCAAAAGCTCCTGGAACTTGTGCAGGAGTTTTTTCTAACACAACATGTAAAGAAAAACACCAGAAAAAGAGGACTTGATGTACCATCAGTAATAGATCTTGTATTTACTGGGCAAGGAAATGATATTGACAATATAATGTATCACCCTCCATTTGGCAAAATCGACCATGTAGTATTAAAGATCAACTTCAGGATTGCATATAACATAGTGAACACTAATGAAAGTTACAAAAAGAGCCTAAACTACAAAAAAGAGCAACTATCATAACCTAAAGAAATACTTCTTAGAAACAGAGTGGGAAAAAGAGCTTAGAGGACAAGATTTAAATGTTGTATACAGAAAATTCTGTGAACTTCATGAAATAGGAGTCCGAAATTACATCCACACAGCACAAAGAAATAGAAATGAAAATAAAGAAATGGTTTCATAAAGAATGTAAATAATCAAAAGAATAAAGAGACTTGTTGTGGAATAGATGCAGAAGACACAATAGTCAGACGGCATATAGTAACTATAAGCAGGCAAGAAACTATTATACATGAATAAGGAGAGAAGCGCAAAGACAGATTGAGGAAGACGTTATAAATAAAAGTAGTGATCAACCGAAGCTATTCCACAGCTACATCCGAAGCAAAACCAAAGTAAAAGATAAAATACAATCCATTACAGACGAAAGGATCATCTATACACAAACAAAAGATATTTGTGAAGCACTAAATAAAAATTTCCATCAATTTTTACAGAAGAAAACAATTTTGAGAGGGATGATATGGAACATGCATGCCCACACATTACCAGATATACAAATATCAGAAAAAGAAATACAGGAGGAGTTAAGTAAATTAGACAAAGGAAAGCAAATGGTCCTGACAAAATTTCATTTTGGGTGCTACATGAATATGCAAAGACGTTATGTAGACCAATATCTTTATCATTCAAGGAATCCCTGGGTCAAGATAAACTACCTGATATTTGGAAGAAAGCAAACGTTATTCTCTTATTCAAGAAAGGGAATAGACAAAATCCACTCAACTACCAACCAGTATCACTGACCAGTGTTGTAAAATACTGGAAAAGCTGATAAGAAAAGTTTGGGTAAACTATCTAGAAGAACACAATATGATAACAGAAAGGCAGTTTGGTTGCAGAAAGGGAAAATAATGTGTTACTATTTTATTAAGCTACTATGGCAGAGTTGCAGAATCGTTACTGAAAACAGAAGGGTGGGTAGACATTATCTATCTAGATTTCAAGAAAGCATTTGACAGAGTACCGCACCAAAGACTTTTATGTAAACTGTACCATGAAGGGGGAATCCGAGGCAACCTGTACTGTTGGATGCAAGATTTTGTCAGAAAAAGGGAAATGAGAACAGTACTAAGGGGAAATTACCCATCATGGAGGGAAGTTATATATAAAAAAAAAAAAGTGATTGGCAGAGTTCCACAGGGCTCAGTGCTGGCACCAATTATGTGTTTAGCGTATATAGAAGACATGGATAGTAAAATTGGTAATGAAAGCTATCTAAATATGTTTGCTGATGATGCAGAAATACAAAGGAGAACTATTAACCCCTTAACCGCGAGGCGTCACTTTCGTGACACTTGGGAGCAAGAGATCATACCGCAGGGCATCACTTTTGTGATTCTGTGTTAATTTGAATTCGCCAGGGCTTTCAAGTGGTGGCTTGTATCATCTATCAGTACTGCCAATGTCCAACACTAGTCAGCACTCCTAATCTCATCTGTACTCCCATCCATTGTTGACAATTTAGCCATTGCTCCCCGTTCTTGACTCCCCTCCCTACCTCCCCTCCATTACCCTCTCCTCTCGCCTGCCCGGCCGTGCTACACTAAGTAAATCTTCCCTGGAATTTTCCACTGATTTCATCCATTGAAATAAGCCCTATGCCCTATTCTTATACCAAATAATATATACAAGAAAGAAATAAGGTAAGTGATAGTGCCACACACCTGGAATTGGCTAATTATCACCTGACAACACCTCACGTGCACTCGTTTGCTAATTTTCGCTCTTTATTTCCCCTTGAAATATGCCGTATAATCTATTCACGTAATAAAAATATATAGAAGAAAGGAAGGGAGAAGCCTAAGTGATATTTACATTCACCTGGAACTAGCTAATTTATTATGTATTGTCTAGATTTCCTGCCAATCATTTCATAGCATATTTATTAGCAGCATTGCACTCCCCCTAGGCAGGCCACCTCACTGTATTCAGTTTACTGTCGTCTTTCAAGGTGAAAGCACGTTGGATTCGCGCTTGTCCAATTCCACTGATTTTTAGCTCCATGCAAAGGGCCCTGTGACCTCTACCCCCTTCTAAACCTTGTGTGGAAAGAGGTAAAGGGCTAAGTGGCTGCTGTGGAACGTGAACTAGTTAATTTGTCAATGAAAATGATAGACAGTGACTACGATCTATCTGGTGAGTAAAACAGTGCAAGTGGAAATTTAAATAATGTGTAAATAATGCGTAAACAGCAAGTAAAAGTGTACCCCCTCCACAATATGTCTACCCCCGATGTATATATGTCCCCCCCCCAATGCATACATGCCCCCACTAAAATTGCTGACTTAGCATGCTTTCCCAGGACCTGAAGCCTGGGAGGAAGACATTATTGCATCAGTTCTTAGCAGGCAGCCAAGACGGGCAGACTATTTTACTGTGAGATTGTAATAAACTCCTTATCAAGCTGTTTGTACACGGAGTTTCCCCTCCACAATATGTCTACCCCCGATGTATATATGTTCCCCCCCAATGCATACATGCCCCCACTAAAATTGCTGACTTAGCACGCTTTCCCAGGACCTGAAGCCTGGGAAGAAGGCGTTATTGCATCAGTTCTTAGCAGGCAGCCAAGACGGGCAGACTATTTTACTGTGAGCTTGTAATAAACTCCTTATCTTGCTGCTTGTACACGGAGTTTCTATCACCAAAGTATTGCAAGTTACAAAAGCAATGAATGTAAATATAAGTGAACAGTGGAAAATAGTTTTATAAGTTACAGCAAGTGACTGCATAACACAGTGTAAATAAAATAGAAATGTAAATATATAATGTAAATAAAATAGAGAATGTAAATAGAAATGTAAATGAGTAATAATATAAGAATACGAGTATATATACTTGAAGTAATGAAAGTGAAAGTTTCACTCTAGCATATATGAATACTATGAGTTATGAAAGTGAAAATGAAAGTGACAGATTCACTCTCAACGCTAGTATACAGGACGAGGAAGTGAATGCTACATATTTTACTGAAAGAGAAATTGAATGCCTACAGTGGCAATAAACTATTATTACTGAAGGAAACTTATGGATAACGACTGTAGGTATATATACCTGTAAGTGTTAAACAGTAACAGAAATATTAAGTGTGAGTGTTTTTATGAATGATAAATGACGGAACACCAGCGGCGAATGAGTGCAAGTGGGAAGGTCATACCCGCTTGTAATTTTCATTGCTTTCACAGTTTTTTTTTTTTTTTGGAGTATGGATTCCAAACTATTTGAGAATCATAGAATAGTGTTTCTATTGATGATATCAGTCTGTGGTAATCATATTACGGGTTGTCGGGAAGTGTAAAGTGGACACTTCGTTACCCAACTTTAGAGGTCTCCACAAGTCCGATGGTACTCGACGAACATCCCAGGAGAAAGTTGAAGGTATGTGCCATAAGCATATTTAATTATAATATTCTAGGACTAATAACTGATTTTTGGCAAATATTTTGAGAGAGTCTGTTGGAGTGCGAATATGCCCGCGAGACACGCAAGTCAGGCAAAAACAACCCCACGGTTTAGGGGTTAACACAGACTCTTGTAAAGAGCTATAAGAAGAATTAAATAATCTTCATGAACGGAATAATACATGGCAAATGGAATTCAATATGGACAAGTGTCATGTAATCAAGTTTGGTAAAAGTGGAAAAAGACCAGACTGGGATTATAAATTAGGAAGTATAAGCCTACACATATCAGAGAGAGAGAAGGACCTAGTTGTGATTATCAGTAACAGACAATCTCTGGCTGACCACATCAGTGAGACGGTATGGAAAATGTATACACTGCTTGCAAATAATGAGAACATACATAAATGAAGACATGCTGAGAAAGATAATAACATCATTCATCAGACCAACCCTGGAGTATGCATCAGTAGTCTGGAATCCTCATTTCAAGAAACACATAGATAAGATTGAAAAAGTTCAAAGGTCCGCTACAAGAAGGTACCAAGCTTAAGGGATCCAAGCTACAAAGAAAGACTAGAAAAACTGAATCGACTGACACTACATGAAAGAAGGAAAAGAGGAGACTTGATTATGCTACATAAATGTGTCTCAGGGAAGGAGAAAATATACATAAATGCGTTTATAACCTATAGGGAAGCATCGGCAAGAGGACACTGCAAGAAACTTTATAAAAAGAGAGGCGATAAAGACGTAAGGAAATTTAGTTTCCCAAACAAGGCAATTGATCTGTGAAATGCACTACGGAATGAAATAGTGTGTGCCAAAACAATTCATAAATTAAAGGATATGAATAATAAATATGGCTTAATGCAAGGGACAGTACGAGGTTGACTCATTCTTGTAAAGATACAATTAGGTAAGAACAATTAGGTAAGGTAAGAACACACACACACACACACACACACACACACACACACACACACACACACACACAGCTAACTTGTTTGTTTCTCACTGCACATTATCAAACTCCGTCCAGGGCGACAGCGGAGTTAATCAGGAGAGTGGAGAGCTAGAGGGTTGGTTATTCATGAGAGATGACAGACGTTGATGGTATGGTGCGTGACTGCGTTTCCTGAACGACCTGAATCTACAGGAGAATTAAACAGGACGGTTGCCCACAAATTCATGACAAATATATGATGTACGATGCAAATTGGTCACAACAGTTTGAGATTCGTGCATTAACCGACCATTGGTATTGGAGAAGTACACTTCCACATGGTTCTACTGATATGGTGCAGGGTGGAAGTGTTCTTGTTATGCAAACGTCCCTCATTTCCTCCCCTGTCATAGAATGAGTATGACTGATTGCAGAAGTAAGGTAACTTCATCCAGCAATCCACTGTTCACGTTCAGATGTCTGTGGTTGCAACCACTACTTCTGCTACAACTACTACTACTACTAAATCAGCCACTCTAGTAGTTCATGTATACTGCCACATACCCGTTACCATGTGCCAGTGCACCATACCAAAGGCACGCACGAGTATGGATACATGGCCTTCCCAACGTGGAAGATGTTGGCGCTGGAGTAAAGTGCCTTTCCAAACTGGTTGGGATTACATGAAACACTCATGATTCTCTCATATTTTACTATGGGAGAACTCCTGCAAACAAACTACGTCCCTAATATACGATTTTTTTATACCGTTCTATAGCTGGATGTTTCGAAATCCTCACATAAAAGAAGAGGAATGGTGCCTGTTGTCCAACAGTTTGTCTCTGAAAATAAAAATAATAATAATAAAGCCACTACAGTTGTCCCAACTTGTACTATCCCATATCTGAAACTGTCTTAGGTAAAGAAGTGGTAGTCGTCAGATATACTCTAACTGATCGGTGGTGAGAAGCGAGTAAGTGTAGATGTTCATGCTTGTATGGTGGGGTCAGGAATCTGGGGTCTTGAATGGTGGGTGAATGAGTATGTGGCCCATTCCATTAGGCCTATTTGTAGTTAGTATCTCCTATAATTTATTTTCTTGCTCTCTGGACCCAACCTAATCCCATCCTTGGGTAGGAGAGGGTCTATAAGCTGCTGCTGCTACCGCCAATGATGATTTTTTGTTTTTTTTAATTACCTAAACAATAATGTGGAGATTATAATCATTAGCTATCTAATAACTTCTCTCGTTAAAATATTAATGTATATTCACAAGGGTTTTCAACCTCGGGTTAGAGAACCCCAAGGGGTTCACAGAACGTTTTTCAGGGGGTACTAAGATGGTTGACGAAAAAGTATTAAAGCCAACTGAGAGAGAGAGAGAGAGAGAGAGAGAGAGAGAGAGAGAGAGAGAGAGAGAGAGAGATTATAAATGCACGTGTCAGGTTGGTTCACGTTCAGCCAGCAGCCCTGAGTGATGATGAGGGGTACTGTCTCATAGAGGACTGGTGTATTAATATTAGCGGGGGTGTTTTTACGACATGTCGGCGGGTCTTCTGGTAGACCAGTAAAGTCTGATTTTATAAAATTCAAATCCTGAAACTGTTCCTTCCCAGCCGGGATTTAAACATGCGTCCGGTAGGACTGCAGGCCACATTTCCACCGACAGAGCAGCAACAAATCTTATATTTTACTTGTAGGGGTGTCCGGCGTTGCCCCCCCCCCAAAAAAAAAAAAAAAAAAAAAAAAACACTATTCCAATTTGTTCGAGTTCAAGTTTTCTACTCCAGAAAGACCATGTACCTCTTATGCTTTTGAAGAGGGATTATAAGAGGTCCAGGAACTATCTATTTCAGCTTTCGCAGACTAACGCATAGTATTTGTGCCCACTTGTTTGCTATTACCGGTGACCTCAAATAACCTCGGAGGTGAACCTCATAGCCTATGTCCGGACTGGAGGTCATGTGAGTCTCCATGCCCCCCCCCCCCCAAAAAAAAAGGGCAGCGGGGTACCCGGCGTTGCCCGGGCCAAAGAAAAGGCGAACACTCTACCTGCGACCTCAAATGACCCAGATCTACATTTGGCCCCCTTAAAACCATCCTTGGGCCACTCTGATTCAGAATATATGTGGATCTGGGGGTCTCTGGCCCTTGGTTTGGGCGTGATTGAAGGACAAACAAACAATGTGGCTGTTGTATAATTACGAGTATATAGACTGATGTTGGCGGAGGTATGCCATCTCTCAGGTGGTTATATTTGTTTGCTCTTTTTAAACTGGTGGTAATATGACTATCTCATGTTTCTAATTTGTGCTCTGACGATAATGGTGACAATATGGCTATTTGATGGTGTTTTTATTGTATGGTCTATTGTTATTATGACTGCCTGAAATTGTTTCTGGTGTATGATGAATGCCAGAAGTTGTTTGTAATGTCTGATCTTACATCTTGATGATGTGATGACTGTTTAATCTTTTGACATGTTGAGTGCCTGAAGGTGTTTCTACCGTGCGATTTTATGATGGTGATGATGAGTGCCTGATAGTGTTTTCATTGTGTAGTCTTACGACGCTAGCAATACGATACCTGCTTGTCAGTGTCAATGTATGTATGACTTTGGTTATGTAAGTATTTTCTGTTACAATTCCAGATACCGTTATGGCTTCACCATCGAAGAAACGTCAGTATTATGAGAGCTACCTTCAGTATGGATTAACTACTGTCGTCAAAAATGGGCGTGGATTTCCGCAGTGTGTTATATGCCACAAAGTTCATCACTAGAGTGCATGAAACCAAGTCTTTTCAAGCGACATTTTAATAACTGTCAACCAAATTTGAAAAGGAATAATTCTGTCTTCTTCAACCAAAAGGAAGAGGGACTGAAGGAAGCACGCTTTGATCATTCGGGATACTTCAGTCGACAAATCGAATCTGGGTTACATGCATCATGGTATCGCTGATAACACCAGTCAACAGCAAAATATCATCATGAAAGTTTTGTGGTGTTCTTGATACAGTTTTAGGTGCTCATTCCGAAAATCCTGTCCGTTTCTTCCTATCACGTCTAGTTTTTATGATGAGTGATGAACCTTCATGTTGAAACCGTAAATAACAATATTCACATATATTCCTGTTCTTAACACTGCTTATGCTTTTTTGCAGCTGTTGTTGTTTATTGAATCAGTTGAAATGTCAAGGCAATGGAAAAATAGCCCCAGCTGTTTCTGCTATGTCTTTGGTTCGTTCACCCGCAAGGGACAGCGACGCAACATCACGAACGATATCAGGAAGGTCTATCATCTGTACTTCAGCTGTGCTCATGCAGATCAAGACAGAAAATGGGCACTGCATGTACAGTAATTTGTACAGGTTGTTCGAATGGACTAAGAGATTGGCTGAATAAGAGAAAAAAGGCAATGCCATTCACCGTTCCTATGATATGGAGGGACCTGAATGATCATACTACAGATTGTTACTTCCGTACGATCAACATATCCGGGTTTCCTGTTAATACCAAGCAAAGATTGCTTACCCCAGTTTGGAATCCACAATAAGACCAGTGCTGCACAGCGATGAAAATCTTCCCATTCCAGTACCACCAGAAGATGGTATCGCCAGTAGCGACGATGAGGAAGAACATGTAGCCCAAACTGAGTCAGATGAAGTTGCTGAGGATGCAGAGTTTTTAGCCGAAAATGAAGTCACACCTGAACAGTTCTCCCAAGGAGAACTGAATGACTTAGTTCGAGATTTGGGACTACCGAAGGACAAGGCTGAACTTTTGGCATCTCGCTTAAAAGAAAAATGTCTGGTCAAGAAAGATGTTCGAGTAACATACTTCAGAAAACGAAATGCAGATCTTTCTTCATTTTTTTCTGTTGATGGACCACTATGTTTTTGCAACGACATGGATTCATTGTTCCGCTGCCTTTCACAGGAGCATGATCCTTCTCAATGGCGTTTATTCATTGATTCATTGAAGAAAAGCTTGAAGGCGATATTGCTGCACAAAGCGAATATGAAACCTTCTGTTCCTTTAGGACATTCAGTGGACATGAAAGAGTGCTATGAAAACACTGTGGCCCTTTTAGATATCTAGCCATAAAATATGAAGAATACAAATGGAAGTTGTGTGGAGACTTGAAAGTGATCGGTTTGCTGATGGGACTGCAATCATACATCACAAAACAGTGTTCTTTCTTATGCCTCTGGGATAGCCGTGCAACTTCCAAGCACTACGTGCAGTCGACATGGCCACCTAGACAAACAAACGAGCCAGGAACTTCGAACATTGCAAATAAACCCCTTGCTGCTCCCGGAGACATTCTTCTTCCTCCACTTCATATTAAGCTCGGCTTAATGAAGCAGTTCGTGATGACACTGGGAAGAAGAAACACTGAAGCATTCGGATATGTCGCAAGGAAATAGCCAGGCATCAGTGAAGCTAAGTTGAAAGAAGGAATAGTCATCAGCCCACAGATAAAGGAACTTGTGAGAGACCATAACTTCAGCATCTATCTGGCTGATGTGGAACTGGCTGCCTGGACCTCATTCAAGTGGATATGTGAAAATTTCCTGGGAAACAAGAGGTCACCAGATTATGCAGATGGTGCTGAGAGACTTCTCAATTCATTTGCTGCTATGGAGTGTCAGATGTCGCTGAAAGTTCATTTTCTCCATTCCCGCCTTGAAGTTTTCGAGCAGAACCTGGGAGCCGTCTCTAACGAACAGGGAGAACGCTTCCATCAATATATCAGTGCATTGGAGCATCGCTATCAAGGCTTCTGGAATGAAAGTATGCTCGTGGAATACTGCTGGATGCTGTACAGGGACGAGCCTGGAACACAGCATTGAAGGAAGTCTAAAGCTCGACGATTTTGAGTAGTTTGACCTTTGCAAAAGTGCACTGAAACTCACTCTCTGTTATACTCGTATGTCTTGCAAAAGAATCTCCTGTTTTGTCATTTCAGTCTGGATGAATATAGAGTGTATATGTGGACAATTTGGAGACACTGAATATATACGAGGAATCGACATACTTAAAAAAAACTTTGAAACCTGATATATACTAAGAAAAACTTTGTTTTTATAAGTGAGCACATGCGTCCAGCGGTAAATTTCAACGAAGTTTTTAAAAGGTAGTTTTCATAAAATTGTGATGTGCTACGCTAAAATGGACTGCATATTCGTGGTTGTCGTCAAAAATAGGTCTAGAAATGTTATATTTTACAGTATACTTGATGAGAGAAAAAAGTTTGATTGTATAGACCTGTGTAATAATTGCACACTAAAAAAAAAAAAAACAATATTGCTGAGAACTTAATTGGCTCTTGTTGTAAAGATGCTCGGTTATTGGATCTGATGCTGTTCAAACGGTCACATCAATACCCCTCTCAAATTATGCTGTTCATCAAGGAAGATATGTCTGGAAATATAAAACACTATGTGAATTCAATAAAAGGGCAACATTTTGGCAAATTTGTAAACTAGATACATGATTCGACTGACGTGGCTGATTCTGCCCGACTCCTGGTATTTGTACAAGACACCAGTGGTGGAAATTTCGAAGGATTTCTTGTTCTGTCATGCAAAAGGTGAAGACATTGTCCATGAAGTCTCAGTTTTTATTTTTGAGACTGAAAGACATTTTTGAAATAATTCGTGAGAGCGTACAACTGACAGAGTACCAGCAATGCTTGCCCATCGATCAGAGTTTCGAGGAAGTGTGAATAAGGTGAATTCTGAAACAAGGCATCTATTCTGTATGCGTCATATGTTTGCTCTGTCATCTAAAATTCTCCCACCAGAGTTTAGAATAATATTTTATAATGTTGTCATCCATCCATCCATCATCCAATCCTACATTGCCCCAAGAGGAGCGTAGGAGTCCGGGGCTAGGCAGTTGATCTCGACACTTAAGATTATAATCTTGTGCACATGATAAATACCATCAAGTTTGGTGGCCCAACCACACGACTCTTCTGCCGGCTGTGCCAAGAGTTTGGAGCAGACGAAAAAGTGTTACTCTCTCCCACTGAGGATCACTGGTTGTCAAGGGAGATTGTGGTATCAAGAGTGAAGAAAGAAGAACTTTCAGAACTCTTCATATGTGACAACACAAAGTCGTATGAGTTTACCAATAAATTGCCAGACAGCCAGCGGCTCCAGAAGTTGGCCAACTTGAAAGACATTTTCTTTCACCTAAAATCGTTAACCTGATCATCCCAAGGCCGTTTTATCACAGTGATTAATTCCATAGGCAAAGTAAGGTAACTGAACGTAAAGTTTGAACTGTGGGAAGGGAAGGTCAAAGACGACAATCTTAGCTTATTAAAGCACCTCAGAGAGGCACTTGACAAAAACAAAGACACTGGAAGACAAGAATTGGTGCACCTTGGCCCTTGTGCAACCACATCTTTCCACCGTGCGGATGGAGTTGCAGTCTTATTTTCTTGAAATGACTGAGTTTGAATAAAAATTGATTAGAAACCTATTCACTGCTAATGTGCATCTTCTCCCAAATAACATGCAAGAACAGTTCCAAGAGTTGGTGAACGACACTGTTGCAAAACATACATTTGAAACATTTCCCATGACCATGTTCTGGTCCGTAATGAGTGAGCTTTACCCTGCTGAAGCTGATGTTGCTGTGAACTCTTTGCCGATGTTTCCCTGTACTTACCTATGCGAGCAAAGATTTTCGATGTTGCTGAACACAAAAACTGACCACGGAGCACAGCCACTTGTGGCCATGGCTGTCTAATACTGTTCCTTGAATTAAGAAACTTGTTTGCACAAAACAGACACAGCTTTCACACATAAGATTAATGCTGGGTGTCATATTCAAAACTCGATGTCAATGCTTATTTGCCAAACGAAATGATTATCATTTCATTAGTCCTACAGCGTCCGATATAGTACCATTCTACACTGAATTAGTGCTACTGTGTATTTTCTTTATACTGTAATAACAGTTTCACTCCTCTTCAGTATCACTGTACAGTGAATAGGTTGTTATTGCTTAACTGCTTAATAAAATCATTTCAGTTTCTGCCGTTTGACAATATCCATTTTAGTACACACACACACACACACACACACACACACACACACACACACACACACACACACACATACACACACACACACACATATATATATATATATATATATATATATATATATATATATATATATATATATATATATATATATATAAGAAAATAAACAACAGTAAAATACTTTCTCAATATTATATGCGAAAGAGGAAATGGGCCTGATCGAGTCATATCTAGAAGAGATGATAACAGACTGACAGATACAGCAATACAATATAAACCTTAAGATGGAACCAGAGGAAAGAGTAGACACAGTGACTAACTAGGAATACATGGAGGGTTGAGATCCAAAGTTTGTTTGGATGGGCTAACATCTAAATTGTCAGAGAGGAAATGTTTGGGAGAGGCCTTTGTCCTACAATGGACTAAGTCAGGATGATGATGATATTAATGACATGTACAGTTAAACGCAGATGAAAGGACACATTTAGTACTCTCTGAGATTTAGGAGACAGGCTGGCGACTGCCTTGATTTCATCTGCTTTGAACTGTACATACAGAAAATGATAACAGTTGATCACGAATCAAATGCTAAAGCAATTCGTCTGTGTCCACTACTGTCAAAGGACTGGAAAACTTGGTCATAGCCTGGTCGTCATTCAAAAATACCATTGTTTCTAATGCCAAGAACACATACAGGCTTAGGCAGTCTAGATTATAATAAGCCTAAGTGTGGAGTCTATAGAGTGAAGCACCGATAACCTGAAATGGCAATTATCCCTAATGTTCAAAGAATATTCATAATTTTTATTACTGTGGTATTTCATTATGGTTTTGTTTTCCTGCCTTTAGTAAAGGGTGTCCATCCAGGTTTACCTTAGTATTTTAAGCTATATATGGAGTGGTGGGGAAATTGTTGAGTGCTGTGAAGAGTGTGTACTAAGGAGCTAGGGCTACAGTGCGAGTGGATGGTGAGCTGAGTGAGTTTTTCTTTATCTAAATGTGGGTATGAAACAGGGATGTGTGATGTCTCCATGGCTACTTATTATTTACATGGATGGGGTTATAAAGGAGGTGCAAGGTAGGGCAGTGGATGTGGGGATGCCTCTAATGAATGAGGGTGAGATTTGGAAGATTCCGGTGTTGCTGTTTGTTGATGGCACAGTATTGTTGAGTGAAGATGAATGGGAGTTGCAAGGTTTGGTGAACGAATTTGGGACAGTGTGTAGGAAGAGGAATCTGAAAGTGAATGTAAACAAGAGTAAAGTTATGGTGTTTGAGAGGAATGAAATCACAGAATGCACAGTGAGGTTGGATGGTGAGGATATGGAGAATGTGAGTGCATTCAAGTACCTGGGTAGTGTGATGAGTAAGGATGAAACTTTTGGGGGTGAAATGCGTGAAAGGGTACAGCAGGGAAGGAAGGTTGATGGTTCACTGAAGCAGTGATGAGAAATAGGGAGCTGAGTATGGAAGTTAAGAAATCACTGCATGATAGTATTGTGATCCCTACCCTGATGTATGGAAGCGAAAATGGACCTTGCTAGAGGGGAACAAGTCAAGACTGAGAGCAGTGGAAATGAGTTACTTGAGACGAGCATGTGGAGTGACATGGAGGGACAGGTTGACGAATGAAGAAATGAAGAAACGTTGTGGGGTGGATGTGGATGTAGTTGAGAAGATTAGGAGATATAGACTGAGGTGGTTTGGACATGTGGAGAGAATGGAGAATGAAAGACTGACTAAGAGGGTGATGTGGGTGAAGTGGAGGGAGGGAGAGGGAGGGGAAGACCGAGGATGAGGTGGAGGGATGGAGTTGAGAGGTTTATGAGGGAGGGGGGAGTGAGTTGGGGGAGGGTAGTCAAATGGTGGGTGACAGAGCGACTTGGAGTTGTTTTGTCTGCGGCCACCCTTTGCGAGATGAGGACGTCGGGCTATAGATAGATAGATCCCTTGGCCAAATGAACTGGTTGAACTGACGGCTGTTGCAATACCTCAATACCTAGAAACGTAATTATGGAGTCTTATGGTGGCTGCAGGCATAAAAAATGCAAAAACAAATTCCTGAGAGATATATATCACATTATAAAACAAAGAAACAAATTACCACCTTCTTCGCTTCTTCTCCGACTGTAAACAGATCAGATCAGATGATTGTCGGAGGTAATGCCTTTTCAATGGCACCTCCTGAACTCTAGTCTTTTTCATGCATTCACTACGTTGTGCTTTGCTCCATTAATTTCTTTTTTCTTATTTCCCAGAGTTTATATAGGATACTTTTTTTCTGTTCAATGTTTATGTCACTAAATAAAAAATTTCCAATTATTTATTCTTTATTTTCAATGTAGGGTTTTTGTAACTCCACAGCATTCAGTCTCTGTTCATTGTACACTGTGCACTCGAGCATAAAATGTTCCAATTCTTTTTCTGCACCGCATAATCTGCGCTCTATATTTCCATTTTCATGTCTTTTTCTATCGAATAATGGCATGCAGTTTGTTCTTGCTCTATAGAGGATTGTTGATGCTGGTCTGTTATCATATACTTGTTCTTCTCTGATATTCTCTTTCCATTCTTTATATATCTTCAGGCTTGTTTTCCTAGATACTTCCTCCTTTCATTTCTGTGTGTCCCAATTCATTGTTTTCTCTTTTAGTCTGCTTTTTGTCATCATCATTAATTCTCTGTCAGCTATTCCTATTAATTCCTTGTACTTATTTGTTTCCTCCATCCAGTTCATATTTTGTATATTCATCATTTCTAGTATAGTTTTTAGTAATTCATTTTTCCCTTGAAGAATACCCATGGTGTACTCTAATCTACGTGTGATTATTCTTCGTTTAACTATGATGCTCCAATCTCTCCTCTCAGTGTGCAATTTGCTGCATACGTGGGTGCTCCTTATATTTGTCTGTATACTCCGTTCTCTCTCCCTTGTAGCTTTTCAATTTCTGCTCCCGTGTAATTTATGATATTTGACCCATAAGTATTGTAGGTACAGCTACGTTTTTCCAGTAGGTTTTACCTATCATGACTTTATTACAACTCCTTGCTATTACCGGGTATGTAATATTTGCCATCTTTTGAGCTTCCTGTGCCATCATTTCCTTCTGTGTTTTGTAGTAGTTTCTTCTGTTGTCTATCTGTAATCCAAGGTACTTTATATTATCAGTTACTTTTATCCCTTCTATTTCATCTGGCTGGTTTTTCATATTATGGATGATGATATTACTTTTTGTTCTGTTTATGTTTAGACCACATTCTTGACTAAATTCTATTACTGTTTTTCGGCTGTCTTTTGCATCTTCTATCAGGTGTGCCATTAGGAGTCCATCATCAGCAAAGAATAGTACTCCTATTTTCAGTTTCTCATTGATGACTCCAATATTTTGTCCTTCCAATTTTTCTATTACCAGGTTGGTTATTAATTTGAATAATATTGTCGAACCTGTGCAGCCTTGTCTAATCCCGCTAGTTATGTCCATTTCTATTTCAGAATCACCTACTTTTATTTTTGTTTTGTCTTCTTTATATATGTTAACAATGGCATCTATTATCTTTGGGTACACCTTGTATCGCATTAGTGCCTGTACTATTTTCTCTTTTTTAATAGAGTCAAATGCCTTTGAGTAATCAATGGATATTATTCGAAAGGCATAAAATTATAATAATAATAATCGATTGTCTTGTGTCTCTTATATGGGAAATTAACGATTAATAAAACCATTGTTTTATCAAATAGTCATTCGGGTTACCAATTATCTAAAATATCAAAGAGATACCGAAATACAGCATTCGACTTTGTATACAAGATTATGGTAACTAAAGAAAACCATCTCGAACGTAAGGACGGGGGTAACTATTTAATTTTGTATGAAATACTATATTACATTGAGATTTCTTTCGTTAATTACATAATAATAAAGTTATCAAATTCTCTTAATGATGATTATATGTTTACCTAATGTGTTTGATTATACTATTTATTGTTGTTCAATATGAGGTTTACTTAAGTAAGGTTGAGATCTCCCTAACAGGGCCCCCGGGGACCCTTTCTTTCCTGGAGGGCCACACAGTGGACGCACGTGCGTCCGGTGTGTCTGCCTGGGGACGCCCCTGATATATATATATATATATATATATATATATATATATATATATATATATATATATATATATATATATATATATATATATATATATATATATTGTATTCACTCATTTATCTGGATAAAATACCCAAGGGATGTCCAGGTAATGGCAACATCCGGATAATGAACACCATTCCCCTACCACACTCAGACCCTACCTATACTCACCTCCAACCTATACCTAACTTAATTGTGCAGTACCTATGCTTAATTTGGCAATGTTTTCCGGTCATTCAGGGATACTTAGACATCAAGACACAAGTAGGCATATCAAAAGTAATGGTAAACACCAAGAAAACTAAAATGCCGGGAATACTCACCAAAGGCATCACAACACCCCCAGGAGGAGCCTATGGAGGGGCAGACAGAGTGCAACCCAACCCTGGGTGACAGGGACGTAAGTCCCCCTGGCCGCGTGCCCCTATGACCTGGAACTTGCCCGCCGCCACCAAAGCAGGAAACAAAGACTACCTTGTGGGCGAGCTGACCCCCGACAAGATCAGGGTAGAGCTACTTCCTCACCTCCAAGCAGCACCCCAGCAACGGCCAGCAGCCTTGCCTTTTGTGAGACAGCCAGTAGCCGCTCAGCCCTTCAGGAGATGGCCGGTAGCCACTCGGAAGGCTTTCCAGAGACGCCCTGTAGCCGCTCTGCCCTTCAGGAGACAGCTGGTATCTGCTTCCCCCTAAGACCCATGGCCTGTAGCCGGGCTCAGGCAATGGCCAATAGTCATGTCCATAAAAGGCCATGGCCTGTAGCTGGGCAACACGGCAGGAGACGGCCAGTAGCTGCTCCCCTGTCAGGGGCTGCTATACCCCCCTACAGGAACCAGTGATGGCAGGTAGCTGCGCTGGGGAGAGAAGGGTACTTCCCCTCTCCTCCTGTAGTGGCCTCAGAGGACACGACACAGGCGACGGCCGGTAGCAGCACCCGTCGGCAGGAGTTGGCCTGTAGCCACTCCTCGTCAGCACATCGTCCTCCACATGGGACTTCAGCAACGGCCGGTAGCCGCACTGACAGGCAAGTGATGGCCGGTAGCTGCACTTTGCCTGCATCCTCATCAGGGAGTCGGGCCCAAGCAACGGTTGTTAGCCGCGCCTACGACGAAGGGACGACCAGCAGCTGCCCTCATTTCATTGCCCACGGGAACCCAGTGACGGCTGGTAGCTGCGTCGGAGAAGAGCACGAAAGTCCCTCTCCCCCTGTGACTCCACTACGAGAGGGCATTCTACCATCAGACCTGCCAACAAGCGGGGGCGCAGATGACCCTACTGTCCACCACCAGTGAGGCAACCTTTAGGAGGAAGGTTTCGGCCTCAAGGACCCGTGGAGAGGCCCTGTGCTATCCCCAGGGTTATTCTCCACCCAGCCGGCTCCAGATGGACTCTACCTGACGGATTCTGAAGGAGGTCGATGCTGCAGCCTGCTCCTGATGGCGTCTCTGATGGCAGGAGACCACAGCTGACGGGCCCCCAAGGCCGTCCCCAGGACCCCCAGGCGAGACTTCTCCCCTCCCTGATGCAGCCAACACTTGTCCTCCGTCAGGCACCTGAGTGAGTGCTTTAGGAAGCTCTTCGGCCCCAGTTCCAAGGGTCGTACTCCAGTTCCCAGCCCTGACAGTGCGGGGTCCTTTGCCGCACACAGCCCTGGACGAGAAAGGATGCCCCTATAAGTGATCCTGTGGCCGCAGGACACAGAGACCCCTGGTGAAGCTCAGCTCCCATCATGAGCCGGGCTGTGAGCTCTCCCGCCGCCCTCTGCCAATGCCGCCACCCTACCCAGTCCCGACAGTGAGTGATAGTGGAAGTGAGGTGACACTGAAACAGTGACATAGATACCAGGCAGTGTGTTAAGAAGTTAGAGGGAAATCAAGTCAAAAATCTCCCAGTGGTATAGTAACAGAAGTGTAAATCAACAGTGAAACAGTGACAGAGGGGAGAAGCCGAGCAGTGATTACAGTGACCTCAGTGAATGTGTACCTCGGCTCCAGTAATATAATTCTTCCGCTACAGAAGACCTAAAAATGAGCCACCCATTCTAATAACAATGTAGCTTTCCCTTATTGTGACAGTGACTAATTCTCCTGCCCAACATCATAAGTGCTGTTCATCGTGCTATTCACTTTAACCCAGACTATTGTCCAAACAGTATCCTGCGTGATACTACTACCCATGATCTCAGTACATGTCATGTAATTGTCTAGATTCCTGTTTTGTGATGTCTACCTGTTTCACATCTAGAATTTACCAATATACGTGTAAAGTTGTTTCCCTGAGCTTTTGCGCCCTGTGTCTCTCTTATTCATCTAAGCTCTGGTCTAGAACCCCCCCCCCCTTGGGCAGCCACCTTGTCGTGGTGGGGGGGCTTGCGTGCCCCTGTGATCCCACAAGCCTGCCTGTGGATGTAAGGACATCTGGCCGGGTCTCCCATGCGGGTAGGGTTGTGGGTAACGGGTCTGACTAATTGCTGCCCGAAATGTAGGTTACCCGTATGGGTCATTGGTGCCGCCCTCCAGAGGGATCGCTTCGGTGCTGTCCTGAGTTGGTTGGTTGGGTATCTGGGCTGGAGGGTGTTGGAGAAGGGGGTCTTTGCACTGGTGGGAGCAAACTTTCGTAACATGGGGTGTCCTTCTTGGGACACCCTCTGGGGATGAGGTACCCCACTCCCATCAGACCACGCTCGGTCCCCTCACTCCCTGGTAGGCAGTTTCCCTTGGCTCTTGGTGCCAATTTATATTCACCAATGTTCATATGGATACATTGAACACTTCTACAACCACTCGTGTGGTCGGTGACCAGCCGCACGAGTCGGTATCAACTGGTCACTCTCTGGCTGACGACCCTGTACCCTCCGGGTCATCTGCTGAAACTGCGAATCAAGATACCCTTTCTATCGAGCTGTTACCTGGTGTTTTTGTGAAACACTCTTATACAAAATACATAGTCCTCAAAATGGATAATGGTACTTCCTTCTAGAACCTGAACTGTTTTCAGATTCGCAGTGGTCTAGTTACAGCATGTGGATTTACTCCAAGGTCTCTTTGCAGGGTGATGGTTCTCTATTGCTAGATGCCAGGAATGAAGAGGAGAGTTCATGCATCCAGTCCCTAACTATGGTCACTGGTTATCCTGTATCTGCCTCTCATCACTTGGTCTTAAATCAGTCCCGAGGGGTAGTGTATTCTCGTGACTTGATCTCATATTCTGATTCTTCCCTCTTAGAGGGGCTGGCTGCTCAGGGAGTTGTAGCAGTACAAACAATAATGAAGAAAGTTGATGGGATTTTAACCCCCACGCCCACTCTTATCTTAATATTTAATCGTCTTACTTTGCAGGAGTTCATCACCAATGTGTGGTGGAAGCTTAAGGTTAAACCTCATGTTCCCCGACCTAGAAGGTGCTATTATTGTCAAAAGTTTGGTCATGTTCTCTGTTCTTGCAGGCGGGAAGCATCTGGCCTTCCTACGGTTTGTAGAAATTGTGGTGGAGTTTCTCATCGTATGGATGACTGTTCTCAACCCTCTAATTGTTTGAACTGTGGAGGAGCACATGCAGCCTCCTCAAGGGATTGCGAGGTATACAAGTATGAATATGAGATTATTTCGGTCTGAATGAAGGAAAAAATTTCCTTTTCTGAGCCAAAGACCAGGGTAAGGGAGCGGTTCATTCGCCCTAGGATTACCTTTGCTGCTACGTTGTCTCGCCCTAAAGCTATCTGGCAGGCGACCCTGCCATCACACAATGCCCCATTAAATTCTCTGGGTTCTACTTCCTGGCCTTCACGGCTGGGGGGTTCCACTGAAGAAGTGCAGCCTGGAAGTGGCTCTGCTTCCTCCGGGGGGGGGAGGGTTGCCTCCTGTCTCTGGGGTTGTACCCTCTGCGGTGGTGCTTCAAGCATCTGGGAGTGCCTCCCCCATCGCAGTTCCTCTGATTCCTCCTGTGACAAACACTCATGTTGATGCTACACCTTGCTTTGACGCATCCGAAACTCCTGATCTCCTTCCTGTGCAAGGTAAGTGTCGCCGTGGCTCCTCGGAGTGCTCAGAGAGCGAAGCACTGCTACCAAAGATCTCTGCAGTGGAACCCACTACTCCTCCTCCTTGGGACTCTCAGAGGTCAGGGCGAGTGCAGGCTGGAGATGGCGTCTCGCTGACGACCCAGCCACCACCAGATAGTGGTGGTCCTCAGGTCGTTGATGTGCCTGCTCAGCTGCATGAGGCCTCGCCATCTCAGGATTCCAGGGGCCGGATGCACTAACGCAGTTGCGGTCCCATAACTCGCTACGGGCGGGGGAATAGGGAGCGGCGTCGGATGTTGGCATGCACTAAACACTTTTGGAGACCTTACGGGAGCCAGAGTTACGATCGCCGCTAAGGGTGGGCCCGACCACCCTTAACATCTCCCGTATCTTTCAGCCACCCGAAAATAAATTGAATTAGCATTCTCTAGTGTAAACGAATTATTTCACTATACTGGGTAGTTAATAGAGGTGCTGTACAACAATATACAGTGTGCTGAATTGTACATTAGTGTAAATTAGTGGTTTCAGTATTAGTGTTCATTAGTGTTCTACTGTATTATATGCTCATCAATGTTGTGTAGCACTATAAATTAGTGTTTTACAGTATGAACCTATGCTTTAGGTTGGCAGAAAATTATAGTGTGCTTTAATGTAGTCTATAGTAGTGTACAGCAATGTTAGTGTGAAATAGTGTAAGGTGTAGTGCTGTAGAGTAGTATAATATGTTCTGTTGTGCAATAGTGTACACCGTCAGGACAGGATCCTGTAGAAGAATAGCCTAATAGGTCAAGTCCCTAGAACAAAATCCCCTTTCTAATATAGTTTCAAGATAGGTTAGGTTAATTTAAAATGAATGTTAGGTTATTTTTCGTTTCGTTTCGTTTCGTTTTTAAAGGCTCCAACATGCTTGCATGTGTCGGCCTTGGTCACCTAATGGCGGCTCTCCATGCTGCACGATCCATTGCAGCCTCCCTGTTCAGTCCCTTAACCCTAAGGTCACACTTAATGACCTCGTCCCATGTCTTTCTCGGTCGACCCCTCATAACCCCACCCCCAATATCAACACTTCTCACCTTCCTCACCCAATTATCATCCCCCATCCTCTCCACATGTCCAAACCACCTCAATCTACCTCTCCTCATCACAACACCAGTACACTCCAGTCCCATCCTACCTCTCAACTCTTCCATTGTAAACCCAGCCCCTCCAGGCCTTGGACGCAGGGACGCACTGCACATCCACCTAATCATTGTCATTTCTGTACGTCTGAGCCGGCGAATATCTTCCTCCCTCACTGCCCAGGTCTCACTGCCATACAGCATTACACTCCTAACACATGCTGCATACAAAGATCCCTTAGCACGTAGGGAGAGCCCTCTCAGTGTCAGGAGAGGCAAGAGCTCCCTGAACTTCTTCCAACCACTTCTCACCCTAGCTACAAAGCTAGCGCCAGCCCCACCTCCAGCACACAACATGTCTCCCAAATAACAAAACTCTTCCACACACTCAAGAGATTCACCTGCAAGTTCAATCCTTTCACGTCTGACAATCTCCACCTGCTCACCCCGGCACGCCGTACACATAAAATCAGCATTATCTCGCAGTCTACCTCTGATACCACTACATCTCTTATGCACCCATTTATCACACACACCGCACAAGATGGAATTACTTCCCACGCCCTTGTGGCAAACTGCACATGGCCACTCTCCCTCGTCTTTGACAGTACCGCCACCAACCCTAGATATCATCACTTTTGTTTTATCTGCATTTACCCTTAAACCCTTTTGCCCCATACCATCTCTCCACTTCTTAAACCTTACCTCTGCCTCCCTTTCGTTCTCTGCAATCAACACCAAATCATCAGCATACAACAACTCCCACGGGAGTCCGTTTCTAAAGTCACGTGAAAGGGCTTCAAGTACCATAATAAACAACATGGGACTCAAGACTGACCCCTGATGCACACCAACATTCACGGAAAACTCATCACTCAAATCTCCATTCACTCTCACCTGGGTGTGAGCACCCACATACATGGCCATAACCACCCTAACCAGCCACTCCTCCAAGCCAAGCTTTCTCATTGCCCACTTCACTACCTCTCTAGGAACTCTGTCAAAGGCCTTTTCCAAATCAACAAAAACAAAATAAAGATCCCTTCTCCTACCAATATATTTTTCCTGAAGCTGTCGAATAATGAATATGGCATCAGTGGTCCCCCTACCTGGCATAAACCCAAACTGCATCTCATCAATATTCACTCTTTCTCTAATCATACCTTCTAAAACTCTCTCCATTACCTTCATTATCTGATCTAAAAGCTTTATACCTCTATAATTTCCTCTTTCCAGGCCATCACCCTTCCCTTTATACACATTTACAATTACACTCTTCAGCCAATCATCTGGGACAACACACTCATAAATAATCCTATTTATCAGGTCAGTGACTAAACTCACTGACTAGGTTAATTTCTGTTAGGTTAGGTTTGTTTATTTATGGCTTGGATTATTATAAGGTTAGCTTAGTTTAATTTGGGCTCATGTAAGGTTAGGTTAGTACTGGGTTAGGTTAGGTTAATTTAAGAATTAGGTTAGGTTAGGTTAAATGTTGGTTAGATTAGGTTTATTTTAGTTAGGTAAGATTTGTTTATTTTTGGACTGCGTCATGATAAGGTTAGCGATGTTAAACTTAGGTTAGGCTAATTTAAGGTTAGGTGAGATTAGGTTAGTTTAAGAGTTGGGTTACTTTTAGCTTAAACTTGATTTTTTATATTTAGGTTATTTAAGTTAGGGTAGTTTATTACTGGAATGGGATGGGTTAAAATTAGCTTAATTTATTAGGCTGGGCTAATTTAAGTTTATGTTGAGTTAGCATATGATAGTTGGGTGAAGAAGACAAGGGGAATTTTGACATTTCAAGGGGGCAATTAATTAAAAAAAGAGAAGCCAAAACGGTCATAAAAGCCTGTTATGTTGGTTAGATTTGACGGTTTTTGGCTTTTGATTTGTGCCTTCTAAGAGTAAGGACAAAATTTAGATCCTCACATAACTGTTGTGCCCACATAAAAGTAAAAAATCGTAATGTAAACCGAATATACCACAAAATTTCCCTAAAACCACTAAATTCCATGCCATTAAAATTTAAGATTAACTCGAGTATATATTTACTCAAAACTTCCAAGGAGGGATAGAATCACCTCTTGGGAGTTAGAAAGGAATTATTCAGTATATTGTGGGAAAAGTGAGGAATGACTGAGAACAGTATATATGTAAATCTCAGACGAAGGTTAAGGCTAAATTTAGCTTGTTAGGTCAGGTTAAGCTGGCTTAGGTTAGCTTGTTCTATGTGGCTCTTATGTTTGTTCAGCGAAGTCCTGTTATGGTTAGGTTGTTAGTTAAGGTTAGGTTGTTCGGTAAGGTCAAGTTGTTTAGTTAAGATTTGGTTAGGTTAGGCTGGTTGGCTTAGCATAGGCTGTTCAGTTACCTTAGGTCAGGTTACTTTAGGCTGTTAGGTCAGGATAGATTACTGTTAAGCAAAAAAATAAAGAAATAAAAAACTACACAAATTTATTTTCTTCGCTGGAGCTTTTATCCCAGTGTGCTTTCTAGAGTGCTTTTGTTGACATAAAATGTCAGGTACAGTACTGAACAGTGCACATCAGTGTCAGTTTAGTTTTGCACAACGCACATTAATGTCGCAATAGTGTTGTACAGCTGAATTGTTAAATATAAGAGCAATTCAGTTTGTACCGTATACTGAAGACATTTTAATGTACTCGTACATTATTGTATAATAGTAATGTATATTACTGCTGCACAACATGCTGCAGTAGGTATGCTGGTAATAATGTGAGTAATGCTTTCTGCTCACTGCACTTCCCAAACTGACAAACACATCATATATTTCATCCAAGCCTGTCCTCTGTTTTGTTTGAGTTCTCAGCTGAGAGTCAGTGTCATCAAACACGATGATTGGCTGAAGCGTCTAGGCATAGAAGCATCCTGAGTTGTGATTGGCCAAAGTGACCATCATCTGAGCTGGGCAAAATTCCCCCAAACACAGCGAGTTTTCCCCCGCCCTTAGCCATACTGTCACCGTATGATGGTGGGAGAAACTAGTACATAACAAAACACCGACCATTGTACAGGGACCGTAGTGGCGGCGCCCTTACGGGAACCTTACGGGGACGCATTAGTGCATCCACCCCCAGTACTGTGGGACGCACTACTGATTGTTCTTCTTCTCGTGGTGGGACTGCCTACTCTATTCTAGTTAGGGCAGTTTGCGGTCCACCTGCCAAACCATCTCTTGCCCCACCACAGAAGAGGACCATTGCCCGGCCCTCTTCTTCTTCCTCCAGGTTATCTTCAACTGGGCTGCACACTGTACACCATAACGGTGCCAGGCAGTCCCTTTCCAAGGGCAGTTCCAAGCGGCAATCTAAATCTGATTGCGTGTCAGGGGCAAGGTTGTCTCGCCCCTTAACCTGATTTTTCCTTCGCTGAGGGTACTATGGCATTCTCAGCCAGCGTATTACAATGGAATTGTTGAGGGCTGGGTGGTAATTGGGAGGAGCTGCAGACCCTCCTGGCTTATTCTCTTTTGTCCGTGTGTCTCCAGGAAACTCTTGTAAGGCTTGCCACTCTTCATGCACCACCTGGGTACGACGCTTTCTACTCAGCTCCAACCGAGGATCCTGTTGGAGGTGGTGATGTTTTGGTGAGGGGTGACATCCCTCATCGACCAGTCCACCTCCAGTCTGACCTCCAGTGTGTTGCTGTGCGGTTGTATGTCCACCGTTGGTTTACAGTTTGTTCCATTTATTTACCACCCTACACAGCAGTCAATAGGATGGAACTTCAGAACCTGCTTGGTCAGTTACCTATGCCCTTTCTTCTCTTGGGGGACTTTAATGGTCGCCACCCTTTGTGGGGTGACTGTCTTATTAACCAATGTAGGAGTTTGTTGGTGTCCTTGATGTAGGATCTTGCCCTATTCAATACTGGGGGGTTTATCCATTTTCACCCACAAACGGGTTCATTTACTGCAATCGACCTCTCTGTCTCCTGACTGTCTCCTGGACTTTACCTGGGAGGTTATGGAGGATCTCCATGGAAGTGATCACTTTCCCATCCTCCTTACTGCAGCAGTGTCTAGTCCCTGTTCCCGTCTACCGAGGTGGTGATTGGACAAGACAGACTGGTCCCTTTTCTCTTCTCTGATTTCTGTTGATGTTTCAGTTGATGACTTTCCACATATTGATGAGGCTGTTTTGTTCTTTACCTCCGTTCTGCATTCTGCTGCCCTTCATATTGTTCCTAAACCCTCTGGCACATATCGCTGTTGACCAGTCCCATGGTGGAATGAGGACTGCAGTGTTGCTGTACGTGAGAAGAAGTTAGCTTTCTCCTCTTATCCTAGATATAGGACAGAGCATTATCTTGTCAGGTTCAAAACGGCACAGGCAAAGACTTGTCGGATACTGAAACAAGCTAGGCGGGACTCTTGGATGACGTATGTGTCATCTGTAAACTCAAAGACGCTAGTGTCTCAGGTGTGGAAGAGGGTGTGGAAGATTTCGGGAAAATTCACTCAAGGTAGGTCACCCTTGCCGATGTCTAATGGTGAGTCTGTTGGTGACTCTGCAGTTGTGGCTGATATTTTTGCATCTGCCTTTGCGACGGTCAGTCAGAGAGGTACTAGCTCATCAATATTTGCCAGACAACGGGAGATAGAAAAGGCAAGGGTACTGGACTTCCGTTCAGGGAATGTGGAGTCCTACAACCTCCCTTTCTCTTGTCACGAACTCCAATCTGCCCTTTCCCTCTGCCATGACACCTCACCAGGGCCGGATGATATTCCCTACGCAATGCTTCGACACCTGGATGATGATGCACTGTCCTTTCTCCTCAGCCTGTATAACAGAATCTGGAGGGAATCCTCTTTTCCCACCTCTTGGTGTGAGGCCATTGTCCTGCCTTTCCAGAAGCTAGGGAAGGCAGGTTACAGTCCCATGGAGTATTGACCAATTGCCTTAATGTCCTGCATGTGCAAATTATTTGAGAAAATGGTCAACATGCACCTAATGTATTTCCTAGAAAGGAATGAATGTCTTTCTCACTGTCAGTGTGATTTTCGAAAATGTCGCTCAACAACAGATGCACTTGTCCATCAAGAGGCTGCAGCATGTGATGCTTTTGCTAGACAGCAGCATCTAGTGTGCGTTTTCTTTGATCTAGAAAAGGCATATGATACTACATGGCAGTTTGGTATCTTCCAACAACTCCATTCTTTTGGTTTACGTGGCAGTCTATCCCTCTTTATATTAAATTTTCTGCGTGACCGTTCATTCAAAGTTAGGCTTGGTGTCACCCTGTCTCCATCATACCTTCAGGAGGAAGGAGTGCCTCAGGGAAGTGTCCTCAGTGTGACCCTTTTTGCAATAGCAGTGAACGGGTGTCCTTTATTCTAGAAGGGGTGTCAACCTCACTGTATGTTGATGATTTGGCTCTATGGTATGCTGCTTCCTGAATGTCCGTGGCTATCGTCGCATGCAGGGTCTCTCGGTGGGCCACAGTGCACGGCTTCCGTTTCTCCCTAACAAAGACGGTGACCTTGCATTTCTGCAGCTTGAGAGGAGTTCACCCCGACCCAGACCTCCAGTTATATGGCCACAGGGTGTGATGTGTTGATGAAACAAAGTTTCACAGACCTGTCTTCGACAGGAGACTGACGTGGGTACCTCATATTCGTTCATTACGACTCTCATGCCTCCGTGCCCTGTCTCTCTTAAGGACCCTATCTCACTTGTCTTGGGGCGCTGACAGAACCATCCATCTCCGACTTTACCGCGCCTTAGGAGCAAATTGGACTATGGGTGTGTGGTGTACTCCTCTGCTACTGAGGCACGGCTGTAGCCACTAAATTCTGTCCATCATGCTGGGATTTGCCTGTCAACTGGGGCTTTCTGGTCCTCGCTGATTGAAAGCCTGTTGGTTGATGCATACGAACCACCACTGGATCTCCGCCGGCGGTCCTTAATGGTGCAGTGTTGGCACTACCTTCACCGTCTTCCAGCCTCACTAAGTTGTTAGGCTGTTTCTGAGGTCGCTCTTCTCCCCTTTTATGACACCCACCCTTGCTATCCACACCTGTTTGGGTACAGAGTGAGGGCTGCCATGGAGGAGTTAGGTGTCCAGTCCTCTCCTGTTTGTCCTGTGCGTGTCCCCCGAGTGGCCCCCTGGCTTCTCCCAGAGGTACAACCATGTGATTACTTCCTTGAGAGGAAGGCCTCTCCTTCCTCACAGGCAGCTTTGTCATATTTTTTTTAGAACATTCCTCTGCTCACAATGACGCGATCCCTGTATATACTGATAGCTCTAAATCCCGTGTGGGGACAGGGTTTAGTGTCATCTTTCGTGATTTTAGCCATGGTGGGAGTCTCCCTCCTTCTGCATCTATTTTTACTGCTGAACTGACTGCCATTTCAGTTGCAGTTGAATTTATTTTTAGCTTTCCTCCAGCTTCTTTTACCATTTTTAGTGACTCAGCCAGTGTCCTACAAGCATTGTCTCGTGGCTTCCTATCACATCCCCTGGTCTTGTCTGTCTTGGAGTGGCTCTTCTTATTCTGTAGGCGAGGATACTCTGTACAACTGTGTTGGGTCCCTGCACATGTAGAGGTCGTGGGCAATGAGCGTGCTGACTCTTTGGCGAGAGCTGCTGCCTCTCGCCCTTCCTCTCCTCAATACCGTGTCCCATCTGAGGATTTATGTGCAGCCACTGTAGAGGCTGTCCATCTTTGCTGGCAGAAGTGGTGGGATGCAGCAGGAGCAAACAAATTCTGCAGCATTCATTGGAATCTGGGCGATGGGAGGTAGGTGAGACTGTCCAGACAGTCGGAAATAGCGTTGGCTCATCTCCAGATTGGCCATACTAGTCTGACCCATGTTTTTTTTATGGAGAGGGCGCCTCCTCCCTATTGTGATGGCTGTCTGGTTCCTTTGACTGTGCGGCATCTCCTTGTTGAATGCCCCAGTCTTGGGGACCTTCGTTGCCAGTACCGTTCCGGGTGCTAAGCAGCTGATGGATCGTACCTTCTTTCCTCGGTTCTTGGGGAAGAGGCTTGTGCTATGGGGGTAGGCACCTTCTCTTTTATGTTGAGTTCTGGCCTTCTCCACAAGATATAGGGCTTCTCCATATTTTAGTTTGTATTTTAATGATAGTGTTCTAATTTTAACCCATATCTTTCCACCATGTTTTTTAGCTTTGGTTTCTTTTATTCTTTTATATTGTTCATTTGTTTTATGCATTGTTTATCTCTGCTCTTTTTCGTTTTTCTTATAAATTTTTACTTTCTTTTAATTTTATGTCCGCCGGCATATGACCTCTTCTGTTGCGCCACCATGTCACATTCTCTTTCATTCATTCATTCATTCCGGTCTAGAAAGGAACCCAGCTGCACAATAGGCGTTCAACGGACGGGAAGCCAACCCTTAAACACCTAGCATAACAAAAACCATGAAGGAAATCCAATGAAAACCAAAAAACACCCTACCTAAACACTACAGTATGTACAGTACCCCACCTATTTTGGTAGTGTTTTCAGTTCATTTTGGCATATTTTGGCATCAAAACATACATAGAAATATCCTAAATAATTTTCAACACTAAGAAAACCAAGAAAAAACAAAAAACACTGAAAACCAAATAACTCTACCTAAACACGACTATGTACAGTACCCCCCCTATTTTTGGCACCGTTTTCAGGTCGTCCTGCTATATTATGACCTCAAAACACACATAGGACTTTCCAAAATAATTTTCATCACCAAGAAAACCATGCAAAAAAAAAAGAAAACTGAAAACCAAAGAAAACCCTACCCAAACACTATAGTATGTACAGTACCTCTCCTATTTTTGGCACTGTTTTTGGGTAATTCTCCCATATTGTGACCTCAAAACACACATAGGAATATCCTAAATAAATTTTAGCACCAAGGACACTATAAATGAAACCTAAAGCTACCTGCTGAAAAACATTTTGTTTGGGGGTATTTACCGCCCAGTGCGCCGCCACCAGGTTTCATAACCCACCACCTCCAGCAGGTCTAGATTTGTTCCATGTGGTCTAGTGGCAAACAATAGTGCCTAACAGAGATCAATAAACTCCTCATCGTCATCCTCAATCTGCTGGATCTGGGCTATGACTGGTGATGTGCAGTGTGGTGATGGTGGCCTACCCACCTCAAGAGACTCTGAAGACAGCTGCACATCTTGCATCCAACGGAGACTCAACGGCTGTTGACATGCTTCATTGCAGGTCCAAAGGTGAAGGCCGGAAACAAGCTGGTGGTGGTGGTGGTGAGAATGGGCTGGCACGCATGGGGGTCACAGGTTTGAAGAATGAGTTGATCCTGGTCTGACGAGAGGACCGATGATTCTGCTGGAGGATGACAGCGTCCCGGACTGCCTGCAGCTCCATGCCAGGCGGAGTGGCACCAAGTCCCTGTCACAGCGAGGGTGCTCGGCATACTCCAGCACCCCCTCCAGGTACCCACGGAGGACACTGAGAGGAGGGACTGAAGGACTTTTGGAGGGCTGCAAGCCAGGGTCCTCATCCTCATCGGTCCCGCTGTCCTCTTCCATGCCCACAGAGGCAGCGGTGGTGATCTCCTCATCAGACATGGTCTGGTCACTAGGATCACCGCTGTCGTCGTCCACCCAATCCTGCATGTCATTGGCGTCCACCTTCTCTCCTGTTTGTCTAAGGTGACTGTGGAAATCATTCAAGTCAAACCCCTCGAAGTCGTGTTGGCATCGATTCCCTGCTGGAGATGAGACCAACCACTTTCGAGGGTTTTGACAGAGACTTCCTTCTACGCATTTGCCTAGTTGAACACGGCAGACCTCAGATCATAATGTTGAAGATTCTGCAAGGTCTGCTCCCCATGTGTGTTCTCCACTGCGTCCTCGTCCTCCAGCACCACCATCGCCTTCAGGAATCTCCGGCGGTACAGTCTCTTGGCAAGCATGAGAACACCCTGGTCTATTGGCTGAATCAGAGCAGTCATATTAGGTGGCAAAAACATGCACCTAATCTGCCCGTCAAAAGCAACTAAATCCTTCTCAGACGGATGCATGGGAGCATTGTCCAGGAGCAGGAATGCCTTCATCTGGTTGCGGGCGATTCCAAGGACATCCGTTTGATAACAAATAACCTCCTTGATGAAATGTCTGTGGAATCAATCTCTGAAGATCTTAGCGGTAAAGCAGGCCTTCACAGAATGGTACCACACAACAGGCAACGACAGAGATAACGTGGTTGATTTTCACGCCCAACAACAACGGGTGTGAGGTCGTATGTCCCGTTAGCATTGGCACAGCACAAAACAGAAACACTTTATTTGGTCAACTTCCAACCAGGCACAGACTACCGGTACTCCTTTTCCTCAGCCACGGTGTTGGTGAGCAAGAAGCGGTAGAACAGACCAGTTTTGACAGTGTTATAGACTTGACCAAGGACAAGGCCCTCGTCCTTGATCAGGCACAGCACTTTCTGGCAAAACAAGTCTACTACCTCTGCTGCCGCATCCAAGGCCTCGCCGTGTGCATTGTGGCCAGGAAGTCGATGGTTGAGCTTGAAGAGAAAGAACCATCCCCAGAGACCTTGAAGTCCTGCACGTTGTGCAGGTGTGCAAACTTCTCAGCAGCAGCCTTCACCTCGGTCCCACTCACTGGCTCCCTGGTACCATGTTGCTGACGAAACCACATCAATGTCAACTGGTTGATACTGGCATGCTGGGCCTGAGCCATTACCTTCTTGTCACCATGACATGTGCTTTCACCAAAGTCCTGTCTGTACTGTGTAAACTTGTCGTGTGACGTCTTGATATCGAATAATGTGGAACGGGCTAGATCATATTTGCGAAGAATGTGTCCTGTGGTCCAGCCCGTGTCAACTTTGCCCAATATCACATGCTTCTTCTCCAGACTCAGAACCTTGCTCTTTTGCTTCTCAGGTGGTTGTGGGGCCATCACCACACACATAAGAATACAGCAGAGCAGGGCCACAACCTAAAGAAGGTAGGAAACCATGGCAAACACAACCGCAATCACAGCCTCGTTGCAAGCAGAACCACTCACGAGGGGCTGAAAGATGGGAACTGAAGTGCGTGCTTCTGTTTGCCGGCAAGCGGTATAGTATACCACTGCCATATCGCACCCAGCTGTTGCTTTCGAGCACGGAGGAAGAAACAAGCAGCAAACTGACATCTGTTTATAAGGTTCACTTCCATTTGCCCACACAAGGGTTAGTACATGATGGTAACAGCGAATGACGAGTAAATTACCGCCTCAGGCAGTCTATGACTAATGTGGCCTGCCAGGCGACTCTGACCATTCAGTAGTGAAGTGGACAGGCGTGCCTGATGGGTGGTTTCCACACTAATCCCGGAGGCAGAGGGACTCCCGCCATTCAGTGTAGAGGTGGATGTGCGGTTTTACCGTACATTTACTCGTGGCTTGTGGTCTGTGTTACACTTGTGTTGGCCACCAGTACCCCTCAGCCAGGAACAACACTTGCCTCCTCCGTTCAAAAATAACCATAGAATATTCTCGAAGATATGCCCAATGTGTTTCCCAAGCAAAATTACTTATAACCTAACTTTACAAAACCTAACCTATCCCAGTGGGGATGCTTGCCGAAGGTGGCTGATTATGGTACTGAAACGAATACCCATACCGAATGGAGGTGTATTGTACAGTACAGTATTGTACTGTACATACACACATACAGTACTGTTCTATCATATCCATTGGTATAGAAATTACTGCACTGATAATCTCTCTAATCATAGCATGTGAAGGAATCTCTCTCTTTGTGTGTGTGGCGTGTGTGTGTCTCCCGGTGGCTGCGAAATTTTTGACATTCGATAGAGAGGCAGACCAGCGCAATCACCAAGCATGTACTTGTGGCTTGTGGTCTGTGTTACACGCGCAATGGCCACCTGTACCCCTCAGCCAGGAACCACATTTGCCTCGTCCTTTCAACAATAACCATAGGATTTTCTCGAATATATGCTCAATGTGTTTCCCTGTCAAAATTTCATAGGGTAGCTTTACCTGACCATACCAAACCTAATGTATCTCAATAGGGCTGCTTGGCAAAAGTGGCTGACTGTGGCAATGAAAGGAATACCCATACTGAATGGAAGTGTATTGTACAGTATTGCACTGTACACACACACACACACACACACACACACACACAGTATTGTACTGTGTACAGTACAGTACTGTTCTATCATATGTACTAGTACAGAAAGTACTGTACTGATATTGTACTCAGCGTGGGAAGGAATCTCTCTCCCTCTCCCTTCTTGTGTGTGGAGTGAGTGCCTCCCAGCAGCCGCATGGACAGCGGACGGGCGCTGTCATCAAACATATGCTCGTGACTTAAGGTCTCTGTTTGATGGTGGTGACAGCTGGGCAAGACTTAGCCCAGTGGCCGTGCGACTTTCGATGTTCAGTAGAGAGGCGGACAGGCACTGTCACCGAACACGTACTCGTGGCTTGTGGTCTGTGTTACACGCACAGTGGCAGTGAGGAAAGAGCTAGGCAGGTGACCACACAATACTAGACACTGGGTGGGGATGTGTATCGATGTTTTGACACTGCTTGCAGGTTACAGTCATATTGCTCAGGTGCTGGAGGTTCACTGGGAGTGTTATGATGAGTACGTGACTTTGGTCATTCAGTACCAGGGCGGATGGACATTTTAGCTCTGTTTGTGGGTTACAGACTACTTTCTACTCATGGCTCGAACCCAGCGGCAACAATACCGAACGTTTGGACATGTCGGCTGGCCGGCTGAAGTTCTTGGGCACTTTTACTTCAAGATAATAGCTAGCAAATTCGGATAATGGTTTAACAGAGCCCAGGTCCAGCGTCCAGATACTGAACACATCTGGATACTGAGCTTACGGGATAAATGAGGGATCACTGTATATACATTTATGTTGTCTGACTCTGAACATAGGCTTTACATTCTGCTCCCGAAGCCCAGTAGTCCACTTGCATAATGTACGCCTTCAGATATATATATATATATATATATATATATATATATATATATATATATATATATATATATATATATTTATTGTTACGGAACAGAGAAAGATAACGTACACTTTAAGTGAGAATGCTAAGAGTCACTACTGTCCCATAAAGTTCCAGGTTCAAAACAAAAGAGTTAGGTAAAATTACAAGTTAAAGTTTAATGCACAAACTAACAACAAAACATTCAGAACTCATAAGGATAATGTAATGGCAAAAACAGGTTAAATATATGGTTAACTGCAATAGCCTCTATTAACACGAAATTAGCAAGAATAAATTTATCTAAGTCAGCCCTGATAAAATGAGATACCAGTTAATACTCAGTGAATGCCAGATAAATAATTACAGATACAAACTATTATCAAAAATGACTGACATAAAGAACCCCACACGAATCACAAAAACTTCACTAGGCCTACAAATTAAACTTATGCTATACAGTACAAGAAAAAATGCAACAACAGTTATACTCAAATTACACACAGCTGCTAGATGGTTGGAGACTTCTTGAGCACTCACAATAATAATATCTGTACAGGGGAGGACAGAGATGTGAACAAAATGAGGAGCAGATCTAAGTGGCAATGATGCAGAGACTGAGCTCATTATATAGGAGCCAGGAGAGCTTGATACAACTTGTAATAAGGACGCGCAAATGAAGTCATGGGGACATAGAGTTGACAATCCCGCTCTGGACAACAGAGAGAACGACTTACTCTACTATAACGGTAGAAGGGGGGGACTGAGGCAGAACACGCTCGTGATCAAACATGCAGCATACTGTGCGTTAAAATTACGCAAAGGATGATGAAATCATAGGCTATGTAACAATATATATATATATATATATATATATATATATATATATATATATATATATACCTAAAGTATATCTATATCTGTCTATCTCCTAGCTATCTATCTGACTATCTATCTATCTTTTAATCTATATATGAAAGTGCCATGTTGTTTATTTGTTTGTTTGTATGTTTGTCCTTTAATCACGCCCAAACCAAGGGCCAGAGACCCCCAGCCTCATATATATTCTGAAACAGGGCGACCTAAGGATGGTTTTGGGTGGGTCAAATTTCAGATTTTGGTCAGTTGAGGTCACTGGTAGAGTGTTTGCCTTTTTGCCCTTGACAACGCCGGGCAACCCAGCAGCCCAATTTTTGACTTGGAGACTCATATGACGTCCAGTTCGGATATAGACAATATGAGGTTGACCTCCGAGGTGATTTGAGGTCACCTGTTGGAGGTACTCTGAGGTCACCCATAAAACACGCTAGAATGACTGGACCCAGCAGCCCAGTATCTGGCATGGAGACTTACATGACCTCCAGTTCGAACATAGGCTGTGTGATTTTCGCCTTCGAGGTCATTTGAAGTCACTAGTTGGAGGTCATTTGAGGTCACAGGTAATAGGAAAAAAATGTACACAAATACTGTGCGTTAGTCTACGAAAGCTGAAATAGAAAGTTTGTGGACCTCCTATAATCCCTCGTACATGGTCTTTCTGGGGTAGAAAGATTGAACTAGAACAAGCAGGATTAGAGTGCGTGCCTTTTTGTCCCGGCAACACCTGTTCCCCTGCTAGTCTATCAATCAATCAATAAATCTATCTATAAATATGTGTGTGTGTGTGTGTGTGTGTGTGTGTGTGTGTGTGTGTTTGTGTGTGTGTGTGTGTGTGTGTGTATGTGTGTTTGTGTGTGTGTGTGTGTGTGTGTGTGTGTGTGTGTGTGTGTGTGTGTGTGTGTGCAGTACAATGTAAGAAGCCTCACAGAGATTACAAATTTCATACCTTAATGGCTGAAATAGAAAACATTGGCTGGGATATTGTAAGTTTGAGTGAGATCCACAGAAAAGAAGAAAAAGTAATTCACCTCGAAGACAGCAATCACCTATTTTACTACAGGGGAATGCAAAATTAAAGAGTTAGTGGTGTGGGATTTCGAATTAATAGAAATTTTGCAGAGAACTTTGTTAAATTCTGCTGTGTATCTCACAGAGTAACATGAACTGTAATTAGACTAGGAAAAAGATACACCTTGAAAGTAATAGAAGTATATGCACAGGCTTCTCAAAGCTCAGATGAAGAAATAGAAACATTCTGTGACGACATCATCAGATTATGGAAGAAGAAAAGATCGATTATACGATACTCATGGGAGACTTCAATGCAATGTTCACAAATTAGAAAATGGAGAAACATAAAATGGTAAAATTTGGAGATGGATAAAGAAATGACAAAGGTGAAATGGTGCCAAATTTTGGTGAAATTTATACCATTAGAATAATGAACACTTTCTTTCACAACAGAGCAGGGAAAAAATGAACCTGGAGTAGTCCGAATGAAGATACGGAATGAAATCAACTTCGTTATAGCAGAAAAGAATAACACGATCATAGACGTCACAGTTATCAGCAAAGTAAGTAAAGAAATTGACCAAATAATGGTGGGTTGCACAGCCAGATTCAGTTTCAGAAGCAAAAAACGCTAACAGTAAAAAGATATACTCAGTAAAGTAAGCAAAAACAAAGCAGTCTTTCAGTTAGAAATAACGAGCAGATTTCAGGCCCTAAGTCATGCTGAATGTGACACTGATGAGTTTAATGACAGACTATGGACTAACAAAAATGCTAAGATAATCAGCAGGGGTAGTAGGGAAAGCTAAATTAAACTACAGCAAACAAGTATTAAAAATGACCCTCGAGGTCATGAAGAAAAAGAAAAGAGATGAAAGTAAGTACAAAGTAAGGTGCAATACAATGAGCGGATTTAAATCAGCTTATCAACATGAGACAGAGAGGATAAAAAAGAAAAACAAACGGATCAAAGAAACCATAAAAAAGGAAACAGGTCCTACGTAAAATGGCACCAGGAAAGCAACAAAATTTATCCCTGAAAGACAAAAAACGATGAAGGCATTAAATGCGGAAATATGAATGTGAAGAGGTTTGAAGAATTTTACAATGAACTGTAAGAATCAAACACAACACCAATAGGTAACGTTTCAGTTGTCACAAGTAAAATACCAGAGGCAACACGAGACAAAAGAAACACTTCTCTTAAAAATATGAACAGAGGGATGGCTCCAGAAGATGGAATAGTAGCAGATTTATTTTCGAATGCAGAAGTAGAAGTAGCCTACAAAACAGACATGCTTACGTATTTACTCGGTGTATAAAGAAAGGAAAAATTCCAAAATAGTGTGTAATGAAATAGTTGTTTTGCTTTACGAGGAAGACGACTCAAAAGACCTTAGTAACTATCGATCTATTTTCTTATTACCAGATACAGTATTTACAAACTCTTCACTGAAGCCCTTACAAACAGAATGACATACTTGGAAGAAAACTAACCTTGTGAGCAGGCAAGATTTCAAAATGGGTATTCAACTACTGATCATCTACACACAATGAATCAGCGAACTGAGAAAACTTTAGAATATAATAGACCAATGTGCTTAAGTTTTCTTGATTACAGAGAGTGTTTCAGCTCAGTGAAGCACGCTGTAATTATTGTGGGAATAAGGAGTAAATGACAACATTACAAAACTGCTCGAAAACGTAAAGAGGAAATTGCCACAGTTAAAGTACATAAGGACTCGGGAAAAAAAAAAAAAGATTGAGAAGGGTGTGCGTCAGGGAGATACATTCTCACCAAAATTGTTTACAGCATACCTAGAAAGTATTTTTAGAAACCTAAACTGGGAGATCAAAAGAGTAAACATAGATGGTGACACTGAAACCAAATTTTGCAGATGACACTGTCCTTATCTTAGAAACAGCAGAGACATTGCAAGAAATGTTAGATGGGCAAAATAGAGAAAGTCCCAAACTAGGGATAAAGATGAACTGCAAGGAAAACTAATGTTTGATAGAAATACATCAAAAAGTGTCATCAGAATAAGCGAAGACATTTTTCAAGAAGGAACACAACTATTTGGGGAAAATGCTTCAGCTAATGAAAAAGCACGATGGTGAATTATAAAAATGCATTACAATTGGATGGAGAGCTTACAGTAAACAAAGGGACATCATGAAAAGGAGCTTGCTAGTATGTATGAAACAAAAAGTATATAATGAATGTATAATTCCAACTATGATGTATGGTTGTGAGACCTGGAAACTGACAAAATCGATGGAAAATCAAGTAATCTGTTAGAGGAAAGGACGCCAGCAGGGACAAATTTGCGACTGACAGAGGCATTTTGCGAAAGTTACCCCATAAAATAGCTCCGAGTATCATTCGTTCTCTGTATAAATTTGATAGCCGTATGACACTTCATTCCTCTTCAAAAGAATTATTTTGATTTCCAATTTTGAGGTCACTTCCCTGCAGAAATCTCCGCTTTCTATGCAACGTATAATATGACCACTTTTATTTTTCCGATTTTTTTTCCTTTCTTTTCTGCAAAAATTATGTTATACGTCTGGCAATGTGTGTGTGTGTGTGTGTGTGTGTGTGTCAGAGAGCCGGGAAACGCCATGGATGCTATGACAGTGGGAGGGGTGAGATACACCAGCTGTGGTCTCAACCCATTCTCAGTCTGCGCTAATCTTGGCCATTTCTCATCGTTTTTGGACACTTTTTGAAGATGGGGGCGACCGTCTAAGAAGCTAACGCAATGTTGGAAAGCGACAGAGAAGAATTTGACGCCATTTCGAGGGAAGAAAAACGTGTCGGAAGCAGCAATTATTTCTCCATCATTGCCACCTCCCTCCTCACGTGCCCGCCCCACCGCATGATGACCCTCAACCTTCTACGTCTTTTTCTCCAACTTTGTCTTCTCCAACACCCTTTACCTCTTCATAACCATCCCCAATCCTAACTCATAACATAAAACAAAGTTCCTAAGTTGTTTCTAAATTGTACAGACACTTCAAGTCAACGAAGAACGAGTGATATCTCGTAACTAAATTTATTATCATTTGGAGTGATATCCATAAATACCTACAAAAAGAGGAACGAAAGGGGAACATTTTGTGCGTGTATTTTTTTTTTTTTTTTCCAGAGACTGACTAAAATGACTAATGATTTTTGGAACATGGCAAAAAGGGGGTAAAATTTGGGATAAATACATAAGCATTTTGGGATTTTTTTTAATTTTTTTTTAGCAATGGTGAAGAATAGTAAAAAAAAACTGTTAGGGCAATTTATTAATGAGGGTTTTATTAATAAAACTACCAAATATCATAGAGATCAGATGAACACACACTTCCCCTGGTTTCCCATTTCTCTCATCTTTTGTTTTATACATACTATGCGTATATTATATATATATATTTTTTTTCCCGTAAAAACTAATCGACCAAATTTACACAAACTTTGGGATGTTATTGCTCACATAAAGTAACAAAATATATATAAAAAAAATCTGATAAATCTAGGAAAACAAATGTACCTTCATAAGTAACAACAGTCCATTTCCCATTAAAGAGCAATGGAAAGGTCAGTGTTGGGACTATCTTAAAGAGACAGGAAAAGATGAACAGATTGAAATCAATGGCATTACAGAAGGTACAACAAAACGGAAATGGAGGTGGGTATGACATGTGACTAGAATAAGGAATAACAGATGGAACAAGAGGCTGACTGACTGAACTCCAAGAGACTGCAAAAAAAAAAAAAAAGAAAAAAGAAAAAGGATAGACAGGAGGTGGAAAGATGAGATACAGAAGTTTGCAGGCAAAACCTGCCAGTGATTTGCTTAGTCAAGGACTTCGTAGGGACCACTGGCGGAAGCCTTTGTTCAGCAGCGAACTTGCAATGACATGATGATGATTTTATATATATATATATATATATATATATATATATATATATATATATATATAGAGAGAGAGAGAGAGAGAGAGAGAGAGAGAGGTGTGTATATGTATGTATATGTATGTATAATGCTACGAAAGTTTACACATTAGTAAGTGCCTGGCTGTTTTTTTGGACCCGTTGGAGCCCAAGGTCTGGTGCTTTATATCATCACCATTACACTACATGTGGCACTGGTCAACGGTCAAAGTTAGCCTAGTGTGCAAGGAAAGGTCAGTGTTGATCAGAGTGTGTTGCAGTGTGCTGATATTTACATAATCTTTGTTAGTATAGTATCAATTGTTCTTATCTGCACTTGTATCTTTTGATATTGGTAATGCTCTCATGACCCTGCCTTATCCCTTGAGTAAGAGCGACTGGGTCGGAATGGGGCTGTGGGACTCGGACAAACTTGGAGCCTGAGAGATTAGCAAATTGTACCAAGACATACATTATTCATGGCCGCAGCCCACCACCATTACAAAGATGAGACTTGCCCTTTGTTGATTTCTGTCGCTGCACACACACACACACACACACACACACACACACACACAGAGTCTATAATATCTCAATATGCGTCCCGTCCTTGACTAGCAAGGAACATATCACCAACTCTGTATACAGAATGATGGTTAAAGATCCCATATTCTACTGTGTCTACTTCACACTTAGGGTAAATCCGTCCCTCTCCTCCTTGATGCATCATGGGGAAGAGAATCATCCACTGACACAGAAACATAACAAGCATCTCACCTTAGGATTATTAACTAATAAGAAAAAAAATAAAAACCAGGCCGAAGAGGAAATTATATGGGCTTTTGTTCTCTACCGTACATTTCTGGAAAAAAAAAAACATCGCACCAGTGGTTACCAAAGTCGTTACTTTGCGTCTAATAATCTGTTGTAATATAAGTACAGTTGCGGACATATCAAACAGAAACACCCCGTCCACCAGCGAGATGGTGTAATGTTCTCCGCCTCTGGTAACACTGATTGGTATGGAACTTCACCAGGTTTCGTTCGATCGCTAGGACGAACCGAACGCGGCGATCACTGTTGCTGTGCGCAGTTATTGGTGGTAATGCAAGAGCAATATTCTCCCAGAAAATATGATGATGACAGTAAGTTTTTTAATATTATGTCACACAATACACCCTCAACATCTATCTATCTATTGCCAGACGCCTCATGTCAGTTATTATGAATGACACGGATTTCATGAGTGGTTTAATTTTGAGTCATGAACCATGCAACAGTTAATAAGTCATCTTATAAGTCATTGTTATCAGTTTCCCCACAGCTATCAATGAACAGAAAATTATCGTGACGCCCATCCTCCCTACCGTGAAGCTGACATTGGTATACCTCTGAAATCGAAGCAAGTTCACTATATACAGGAGGTGGCGCTACAGGGGACAGCAGTGTGGAGGTGGGGACCTGGGAGACATGAGGAAGGAGGTGGGTGCGGAGCGGACAGGGTCAATAGTGTTCGAAGTGGGGGCTAGAGGAGAGGGATGATGGGGTAGGGGAATGTGGACTTTGGTAGACAACAGGAGCTATAGTGGGAGGGATAGATTACAAGGTGATGACTGGGCCAAATCATCGTTTCAGACCATGAAACGTTATGCTGACGTTGCCACTTGTTGTTATTGACTGTCATGGTTTGTAACAATTCACGACACACTTTCCACTGGGTCGCTCAGTACCCCTGTATTATGAGTATGGTTACTATTTGTTAATGTGCAGATATATTACACGTCTCTACAGTTTGTCAGATATTACAAATGCCATAGTGACTGGGAATTACCCTTGTAGCCTAGTCGTAGTATCATCATGGATAACGACTGACATCGCAGAGTAGGGATAGGCCTACGTAGATTTTTCCTTTATCACCAATAATATGACCATTCTGACAAAAATGATGGTCCCTATGGTTCTCTTTAATATCTTTATGGCACCAATGTAAAATAAAGGTGGATTTACTTAACCCAGGAATATGTTACCGTTTTCTGTATGCCGAGTTTGGTTGTTGATTTTACAGATTGCCAGGTGTTTTAGTAAGATTTAGGTTCATATTGAGCAACTGTCACATGCCCTAATCATTCCTTCACAAACCTTCGAGCCAACAATGATGGAACAAGGTTGTAATGTCTGCAGTCATCCAGCCTGAGCACGTGCATATTACATCAACTATGCCATTGGTTACAGAAATCGCTTGTATTAAATGCAAATACACACTTCATCTGCAGTGTGTTTTGTTATGCTAAACAACCGAGTGGCGTTCACACTGCATTAAATAGACAGGATAAAGATGAATACAAGGACCATTGCCCTGTTCACGGAGAGCAATTACTGAGCCACACATCTCGGCAGTGTCCGAACATGGAGCTATTGCCCTGGCTGAGTGCATATTGCGATCCACTAAAGAAAACAGGTGAACCGCTGTCGTCGATGTATATAAACGTGATCCGCGGTTCATGGTGTAGCAGTCATTATGGCTATCTCCCCTCCCCGTCAGTACCCATATCTGAGTGCACACAGTTGTCGAGAAGAAGGAAAGGGGGATAGTAAACTGGATACTTAAGTTGTGAATAAGATTGCTTAACAGTTACATGTCCTTCATACCACTGAAGGGTTAACAGTAATCAGACAGAAAGATCATATAAGACAGCTGGTAAGGCATTTCTTTACCCACCTATTAGACCACCCCAGTATCACCAACTGTGTTCTGGGACCCAGTCCACCACCCCCCCTTCCAGTAAAACACGTGTTGGTTTACACCGGTGCCATTCATATATTAACGAGAAACACAGGCACGAATCACTACTGTTGACCATTATTTACTGTAGCAAGAGAAAACTCCTCCCTCCCCCTCCTTTGCCATCGATATCACAGTCGTCATCCACGATGTTACTGCGTAAACGCAACAAGAAGAGATCTCAGTCGCTATGGCTACAGGTGACATCAAACAAACATTCTAGGGACATCTCATACATCACCATGCGATATCAGAGTCGTCCCCATACACTAATAATGCAGGGTTTGTGAAAAATGTGCCACCCCACGGGGAGTAGGTCGTCCTTTAGACGATATAACAAAACATGCTGGTAGACTGCATAACGTGCCAAAGTCTGCATAACGTTTAACAGCTTGACTATCAAATGCCACAATCAACGTTTAACTATACCTGATCTGGTACCATGTCACCAGTGTATCATTTATCCATCCCATCTTAGTATCCTGCCACAGTCCACTCTCCCCTTCCGCATCACTAGTCTCCTGTAAAGCCCCCCCTCCCACCAGCCAGACCAGTATTGCCCCTTTACCCACCTCACTGCTCCAGTCTCCCAGGGGCCCCACCCTGCCTCCTCCTGTGGTGCCACCTAAAGAGGTCTACCAGTTTCAGGTTCATGGTCAGGGAGGAGGGGGGGTCACGATAATTTTGTGATTATTATGATAGGTGCAGGAATGCAGACTATGTTATAATGGCTTATATGCTGACCGCCGGTAAATGTTATATGGTTCGTAATGTTTGTCGAAAGTCACACTTACGAAACCTGTGTTTCATGTGAATAAATTACTAATATGTATGGTGTGTAATTATTTAGTTACTATATTCACAAAACGTTATTTTCAGCATATTGTCAGGCAGGCCATTGTTTTTATACCACCAATAACTGCGCACAGCAGCAATGATTACCGTGTTCGGTTCGTCCTATTGATCGAACGAATCCTAGTGAAGTTCCATACCAATCAGTATTACCAGATGCGGAAAGCATTACATCACCTCGCTGGTGGACGAGGTGTTTCTATTTGATATGTCCGCAACAATACAATATTGAGATACAGACATATAATATCCCAGTCTAAGTCCTGTCGTCTACTGAAGAAGAATATTTCACCTAAGGAAATACAGCCGTTATAACTATCATGGGTGTTGTCAGTTATCATGTTAGAAAAGAGTTTTATTTGCAGTAGTAAGCATTAGTATGAGAAAACGAATTGCAGAAGTTGATGACTCTAGGGAACTGGCAAGGAAACGAGTTGCTTGGATGAGATATGTCTTTTTTTTAATGCAAGGAAGAAGGTACCAAAGGCCATGAACCCGCAAACCGTTCCCTCTAAGAAAAAAACAAAAACAATATAAAAAAGAGCCAAATTCAAGATCCGTTAATTTCGAGATGCTATGACACACTGCATTTGAAAGACTAGATATCATAGGAAGTAGGAAACACAGACAGAGGGAGACAGTTCCTGAGTTGACCAATTGCATAAATGAAGGACTCGGAGCAGCGGTTAACTCTTGTATTAGAGAGTTGGACAGAAAAAGGGATGAGAGTTTGTTGCTAGATGGGTGCTACATGCCCGCCGTAGAGCTGCAACGATGCAAGCAGAGAGTTCAGAGAAGCAGTGACCATTGAAGTAGCAACAGAAAAGAGATAAAGATGCAACAGTGCAGCGAATAGACAGGGGTTGAAGGGAACCAGTAAGAGTAGAAGAGTTAATGAGACGAAAAGCCTTAGACTCCGCCCTATTGAGAAGAGCTGAATGTGGGGTGCCTCCCCACACATGAGAGTTGTACTCTACACAGATGCGAATAAAACCCGTGTATAAAGTCAACAACTGTGCAAGGGTAAAGAAGGTACGGAGTCGGCTAAGCACACCTAATCTTATGGAAGGAGATGTTACAAGAGATGTAATATGATCTTTCCAAGATAAATCGCGAGAGAATGAACCCCAGGTATTTTAAGGATGATGCAGGATTGAGCTGGATATTATTAAACATTAGTGGGTACTACTGTGGAAGATTTTGTCGGGTTGATAGGTGTAAGAACTGAGTCTTTGATGCCTTAAAAACAACAAGACTGTTTTTACCCTGGTCAGAGATATGAGTCATGTCATACATTAGGTGTGCTATAGACTCATCCCTCGTTTGTTGAAGTAGCTGTTGAGATGGACGTTGCGGGAACCTAGTGGAAGGGTGAAGGGTGAAACCATCAGCGTATGAGTGGATAGGGTTAAATGTACAGCTTAGGTCATTGATGAATAAAAGGAAGAGAGTTTGTGATAGGGCAGAGCCCTGAGGAACACCACCGTTGATAGATCTAGGAGAAGAACGGTGGCTGTCTACAAGAGCAGCTATAGGAAGCCAGGATGCACATGATAAAGGCCTGTCACAACTTTTTATTGGCCGATAGTTGATTTATTGTGTCTTCCTACATATATGAGTGAAACAGATCTATACTACAAATACGAACAAGAAGGAGCACTCGAAAGAATGTAACGCCAGTGTCCACCAACTGATCGTAGGGTCGATTACTTGTATATGTCAACTTGCTTAAACTCTCTGTCTGAGGCTTACAACCCCATCCCGACCCAGTCGCTCGTACTCAGCTGGATGAAGCAGGATCAGGAGAGTACCACTATAGCACCATCATCATCATCATCATGATCATCATTATCAAAAGAAACAAATGAAGGTATGAACAATTATTACTATACTAAAAAAGATGATATAAATATCAGCATACTACAACACTCACTGACAAACTTTGATCTTGCCTTGTAACTCTGGCCATTGACCAGTGTCATTTGTAATGTGGTGGTGATGATATGAAGCACCAGACCTCGGGCCTATACAGGGCCGCAAAACTAGCCAGTCAGGAGTAGTCCAGAGGTCTTGTAATTTCAATGTGAGCTTATTTGGAGAAGACAGAGGTCCAGCCACTGTATGCCAGCCCTTCAACTGCCTGCAGCTGTGCGGGGAAGCCGGCTGCAGGCGTCAGCTTTCTATTGATATTCTCTGATACGTGCACTAATTGTCAGGAAGGCACTCGGCACTACTAGATACATTCACTGTTATACACTTGCTTATACATTGCTAATTCTAGTTTGCAAGCTCAAGAAATTATCAAATGTATGGTTACAAGGTATGGTTACAACACTCCCTGGTATTGAAATTGTCTCCTGTCGCAATGGGTCACTATCATACAAGGAGTGTAGCTTGTCACAAGAATTTAGGGGAGTGGGTTTAACTAGATTTCTAAATACTTGGAGTGAAAATAAGATATGCTAATTAAGGTATAATGTTCCTTTGTAATTAGCTGAATCCAGAAGAAGTACAGTATTTACAATACATGGCCATGTTAGTCAAGTGGGAAATCCAATAATATATAAATTAGAGATAACTGATTATTATAGGGTATATATAGGGACAATGTGTATATAGTGGTTATATTTCTAAGAATACTGTAATATAGGCTGGTATTCTTCATCACTTAAGAGTGGAAGTCCATTCTACAGACACCAAATATAAAAAAAGTATAATGGTACATGGGAGAGTGATCAATCAACATGGGAGAACACAAGGACTATCTGTATTGTCCATCTCTTGTTAGTAATTTTCCGGTCATTGACTATTCGTTATTGTCTTACCTTTTTTTTTTTTTTTGTGAGTTACAATTTTTCCATATTTCTGTTTCCTTGTCACTGTTTCGTCTAATCTTTCTCATCATATCACTTAATTTCACTTATTTTCTCAGTTGTCATTCTACCTTCTGGCTTGTTAGTTTACTTTTCCACATTGTGTTAGATGAATTTTTCTCTTTTTGTTTTGCACTTTGAGCAGCCACATGAAGTGATATCAAGTTCGGCTAGCTTCAACATCCTGTGGTGGCAGTACAGTACTAACCTCGTTGCAGTGCGAATTTCATGTAATCGGCGTTCTATGTTCCTGACACAATAATGTACTACATAAATGGTCACAATTAATCCAAGAAGACAGACAACCACTGGGGGAAACACGAAGGTCGGGTGTACCCATGAACAGTTGAAGGCCAAGGAAAACTGATCCATAACAAAATCACTCTGGTTAAGGAAATCAAACCTCTAAGCTTTCAGAAGTGTGGATAGATTGTAAGAAAGGAAATAAGGAATCATATTGATGAGTTGAAAGATTTCATGTTTGTGACTGCGTATGCCCTGATGATAACAAACAGCATAGGTAATCACAGATTCTGATTGAACTGTACAATAGTCTGGAACCTTAAACAGACCACTAGCAGACACCGGACGAACAGAAGTTCCAGGGCACATGATACTATCAGAGATAGGAACACTGAAGAAGAAGTACAGGATGTAAATCATACGAGTGTGGTGAACTGGGAGTTTAGGAGCCGGAACGATGGAACAAGTAGTGTGCAGAAAGGTTGTGGACTAATGCAGACTCTCGGATTGTGGTGCTGCTAGGAAAAATAGGCAGAAAGTAGGCAGCACAAAGACAAGAATTGGGGGTACGGAAAGAACACTTGTCGAGATCAGTAGATAATGTGAAAGCAATGGAAACATGATCTTGGGATAGAAGGAAATACCCCGAGAAAACAGAGGCCTGTAACAAGGAATTATTGAGCAAGAAGGGAAAAGGAATGATGTGGAAGAGATTGAATGTGATAGTAGAGCGAAGAGGGATATGAACAACAATGTCCCAAGTGAAGAAGGTGGCCTCGAGTACTGGGTAGTAGAGTTCTAGAGACGAGAAGGAAAGTACTGGAGCTAAATCAAAAGTAGAGTGAGCTCATTCCAATACAGAACAGAGATCAGAGATAGGCACCAAGTCTGCAGTGACACGACCACCGACAGCATTAACTAGAATACGAACTAAGGTAGTGACTTAGGATAGAAGAGAGTCTAGGAAAAGTTGCAGGTTGTCCATGTGTAGTTTGACATATAGGAATTCTGAAACAATATTGATTTTTGAGATCTGTGATTTCAAAATGTCTGTGAAGTTGTTTAATGTGTATGTTACTTCATTTTAGTGGGCCATTTTATTCTGTAGCATGGTGTGTTAAATCTGTATAACTCGATTTAGAGAGTCTAGGGCATCAGCTGTTTCAGGAAAGTCGGATTTTCATTCAGAGAGGTCACGAGTTGTTGCCGTTCCAAATTAGCAGACCACGCTTCACACGTGAACGACCGACAGGTGACTGGCTAGAAAATGTGTCATTGAAAGGGGAGACCTTTGCCTAATTATACTGTGGTTTCCACGTAATGGGCAAGTAAGAAGGTACCAAAACGTGTCCTTTGTCCTTTTCGTGTTTTCCCCCTGATGGTTGATAGAAGGGCCGTTATCTCTTGCAGATGACGTGCGATGTTAGGCAGGGCGATGGCTACATCGGCCAGTGGCTCGAGATCGTAGCGCAAGGAGACTACATCCTCCACCACCATTACCTCGCCTCCCGAGCCGACCAAAGCCCCGGGTCGTACTCCATCATCGCCCTCACCCAACTCGGACCCTATTAGGGTCAACACTGCCAGCAGGTAGACCTTAAACATCTTACCTATAAAATGAGTTCAGATTAATGAGGATGATTATGAGGAGGTGAATATGAAAGGAACAGGAAGTTTGTGTGCAGAACGGAGCTCGGATTGATATTCATTGACTGAGGAGGGAGAAGGTGTGTTTGAAAAAGGTTCAGATGGAGGAATAGGAGGAATAGGGGACGTAGGAGAAGGATGTTGTTTCTGTGACTCCTTCAACACCAGGCCCCTCAGTGCACACTTAAGATCGTCCACATGCACGCACTTGGTATCTCTAGTTGACAGTTCCTGTATTCCAAACTTGTTACCCTGTCGGGTTATTAAGTGGTGTGGGCCCGTGAATTTGTTATCCAATTCAGAGGCGTGCGTGAACAAACGAGCAAACACCAGATCTCCAGAATTAATATTGATAGGTGAGGCAGACTTATGTTGGCGTTGCACCATACTCTCTTGAGATGAAGCCAGATTTGCCTGTACATATGATGTATTTTCCGGAAATTTGACATCTTCACTTTCACATAGTAATCCATATTATAGAGAGAACAAGGCCTTGATGATAGCACAGAATAAGGTAGATCTTTATCAAACCCATGTGAGACAAAGAATTGATTGATGAAATTGTGCCTCTCACATACCGTTTTTTTTTCAACTTTACTGGAGAATTTTATAAAACTGTGCATTTACAGTCCTTCAATTCAGGCTGAACTTTCAAATGCTGAACTAAAACAAATGGTGCCATGCACAACAAACCTTACGTGATGGCATTTTTTTTTAATGCTATTAAATACTTTATCGCTACTGCCATTTAGTGTCAGTATGATACACAATTAAAGTCTAAAGTAATGGTGCAAATATTTTCAAGATGCGCCCTCTGAAAATCCGTGATCTTGTGTTTGACCTTTCAAGGTCACTCAAGGTCAAATGTCATTGTGCCAAAGAATAACCCTTATGAGACTTCCTATACCTTGATAATAGTTAATATCTATCTCCAACGAGTTTTGCGTTATAGCCTCCTGAATATCCGTGACCTTGAGTTTGACCTGCCAAGGTCACTTACGGGCCAAGATCATTGTACCAATTCAAAACCTTTATTGGACTTCCTGTATGTTGAAAAAAGTAATTATCTATCTTCAACCAATTTCGAGCTATAGCCCTCTGAATATCCGTGACCTTGAGTTTGACCTTTCAAGGTCACTCAGGATCAAAGATCTTGGTGCCAAATGAAAACCCATATTATGAGTTCCTATGTGTTCATAATAGTAAATATCTCTCTCTTCAACCGGTTTCAAGTTACAGCCCTCTGAAAATCCATGATCTAGATTTTGACCTTTCAGTTTCACTCGGTTACTGCCAAAATGTAATCACTGTCTTTTTGGAACAGTGCCCACATATCCTGAAAGTTTCATGTAATTTCATTTTGCTGTTTTTTCGTAATGTTGCTAACAGACAAAGAAAGAAAAACACAAACACACAAACAAACTCGACCAAAAACAATACCTTGCCGGATTCTCTTCGGGCAAGACGATAGTATCCCAGTTAAAGTGAACCACGTCAAATATTCCCTACGATCAATACGTGGCACTGTCAGAGAAACTTATAAAAATATATTTTGGCATTTGAAAAGCTTTGTTTATAACTACGGTGATGCCGTTCTAAATTGCTTCCTGTTGGTTACAACTGTAGAAGTGTAATAGTATTTAAATAATCTGATCATGTATACACTTCATACACAGGTTGAAAGTTTATTAGGCATATTATCTAAACCCCAAGTTTTCATTTGTGAAACACGGTGTTGGCCGCTATTATTATCAGTATTTACCTTTGCGGCACGTTGAGGCCGTGTTTTCGACATCAGCAAATTTTTTAAAATAATATATACACTAAAAAAGAAAGCCTGAATTTGTGTTTCCTTAGTTATAAGTAATACACTGCTTACATTCATAACAAAATAAATATTTCAAACTTCATCCACTAAAAAGTCATCTGGGTTTTCCACTCTAGCACATCTTCCAGGTTCTCCAGCACAATGGCAGGAAACTGCATAAGTTTTGCCAGTTTTTTCACACTTGCTATTTCGTATGAAACCGCAGTGCAGTTGTTCTTCAAGTTTACCTGGTTTTGCTGATTGTTTCATTGGTATAGCTGTGAGGACACCATTTGATAATCGCACATGCCTTGGTGTGTACATTTTAGTAACAGTATAGGCTATATCTTGTGCCAAGTTGAGGAACTTCTCATGGTTTTCTTCAGAAAGTTTAATCTGTCCAGAGTCATCAGTTATTGTAGGCATCTCAGTAACAAGCCAAGCCCAATGGTTATACAAACTCTGTGGAATAAGTTTGCTAGCATACAGTAACCTAATATACTATAGCACTAGCCGTGTGTGTGTGTGTGTGTGTGTGTGTGTGTGTGTGTGTGTGTTTTGGGCAGCCGAAACTACACATTCAAATCGCACCAAAATTGGCACAGAAATCGCAAAAAATTCGCTGATATGAAAAAACTTGGTCCCATCATGATTGAAACAATTTTACTTCATTTAATGAGCAATCACATTTTGACCAAAGAAACTCCGCTCCTAGCGCCCGGCATAGGATCTCCATAGAATTTTTTGCCTACAGGTACAACTAAAGTAATTTGGACTTGCGTTCGGACAACTTGGGTTCCATTCCCCAAGCTGCAAATAACACGATCAGTTTGTTAGCTGCAAAAAATCCAAGTGACAACGTTACACTAGAACAGCACATACACGCGAGAGCCCTCCGCAGGAGCAAGTGCGAGGGGCCCAAAGTGCCCACGAGCACTTGTCATAACTAAAATTCTATTGACTGACTAATGTCAGGATTCTCAGCGTTTACCTCAGAGCTTTCTGTGGTGCTACCATTTCTTAATAAGTCTTTCTTCCATGCAATGAGATCTCTGATCTGTTTAGCTGAATGGTATGACACTCTGTTGTAAGGTTCAGTTTCTTTTTTGCAAAGCTGGGAATAGCGCAGCTACTATTTTAATAGCGATGGTGGTAACGCCATTACTTTTCTTTAGCCAGTAACAGAACTGAGAGCGCCGCTACTTTTTGGCTGTACTCATACGTTGCCGCGCTCCTCGCTACTCACGCGACTAATACAGATCTGGAGTCGATGAGTACTTACAGATATGCCGACGGTTTGGTTGTATTTATTAATGACGAAAAATAATACTTTCGTCAATTCTGTCAGTTAACGATGTTTGCTCTACATTACATCATTATTTCTTAACAGTATGTTACTTTCAGTTTAAAGTAATGGAAAAAACATTGCTATCATATAAATAGCCTTTAAAAGAAAGCCCCAGTTCATTTTTACTTTCGTTTTCGTACATATCTTAAATAGGCATCATTGAAAATATAATAAATCTATATATGTATCAATGGTAAGCCACATTTTATTTTTTTTGCCTTTTATTTACGTATGTTACTTTCAGTAGGTATACTAGGTAACAATGCAAAAGAACATTTGTTGCATTATACAGTAAATGGCTTTTTCCTGTACCTTCGGCTCTAAGCTTCATTAAAGTGACACCGACATGTATATGATGTTTTTTTTTAATTTTCAGTATAAGTACAGTAAAAGTCCTACTATTCGGCAGCTGATTGTTCGGTAGATCCGAAATTTCGGCAGTTTTGAGAAATAGTCCCATTTACGAAAATCTTTGATTGTTCGACAGATGTCCAGAATCATCTCGGCAGTCTAGGAAGTGTTATCTGTGACTTGTAGGCCTAATGTTTCATTACACTTCTGTATGCCTACTAATTTCTATATTTTTATTCAGATTCAGGTATAGTACTGTATTGATTACAATATTGCACAGTATCATACAGTACAGTAACTACCCCCACCAAATAGCGAGGGTTATGTTCCAAGCCCCCTCGCTATTTCTTGAAATTCTTTCATTCTTGATGCCTTCCTGAAAATGACACTTACTGGTAATTGCGTAGCCCATAAACCAATGACACTGTAATGCATTACCCATAAATAACTGTTGCTTGTTAAATCAGTTTCCCCGTTGTTTTTAGCTGTACGGCTGTGACAGCTCTAGTATATTTATTCCTCAGCATAAGGGTGGAAGGGACTGTCCTGTTTAACTAAACCTAACCTAACCGAGTTTAACCGTGCCAAATAATTTAACCAAACCTAACCTAACCTAACCTAAAGTCAGAAAAATACTTAAAAATAAACTGAAGGAATATGAATTCCTAAGGTCTCTCTGATGAAAGTTAAACGTACATTTAGCGCTCATTCTTTTGTTGTTTTTGTGTTTAATGTGAAAGAGAGATTATTGATGCAAACAGTAATATATCCCATTAACCCCTTAATAACCTCCGGCACTGAACAACCTTTTACAATACCGATGTCAGTGATGTTAAGAAAGTGTGAGCTATAATGAAAATGAACAATTATGGGGAGGGAACGAAGGTCACTGGTATGTTTACACGACTCTACGCTACGATTCCAAGCAGTCAGGCGGTCGGTTAATCTCAGATGTTTTCGCCCATTTGGTAAATGCACCGTAACTTTATTAATCTTTCCCTGACTCGTAGCGAATCATAGCATGGGTTTAGGAAGCTAAATAACACATTGCTAGGTGAGCCAGACGATTATCTTCACATCTTTAAGAAAAATAAATTGATTTCAGAAGAATGGAAGAACTTTACGTACTCAGAGAGGGATTAAATTTCTTCCATTTTCTTATAAGATGTGAAGATAATCGTCTGGCGCACCTAGAAATGAGTTATTTAGCTTCCTAAACCCATGCTATGATTCGCTACGATTCACAGGAGAATTGATAAAGTTACGGTGCATTTACCAAATGGGCGAAAACATCTGAGATTAACCGACCCCCTGACTGCTTGGAATCGTAGTGTAGAGTCGTGTAAACATACCAGTGACCTTCGTTCCATTCCCATAATTATTCACAGTTTTTTCATAGCTCACTAATTCGACATCACTGACATCGGTACTGTTATGGGTTGTTCAATGCCGGAGGTTATTAAGGGGTTCATGGAATACATTAGTTTCCATCAATACTCTACCTTTCACATGTAAACAAAAAAATGAACAAAAGAGTGAGTGCTAAATGTAAGTTTAACTTTCATCAGAAAGACCTTACCAATTCATATTCCTTCACTTTATTTTATGCAATTTTCCGACTATTTTATTTTGTTCGGAAAAAGTACTGTATACAGTACTCCAAACATATTTGTAATAATATAAGTAGTGATGAGTTCACCAATACATGTGATGTACTGAGCTGGTAGGTAATATTCCGTATCATTTCGGCCATCCAGGAAGTGTTATCTGACTTGCAGGCCTACTGTGTCATTACCCTTGTATATGTTCACTACTTTATATATATATTTCAAGATTCAGGTATAGTACTGTATTGATTGCAGTATTGTACAGTATACAGTACTCTCTCCAAACACAGTTGTAATACCATAAGTGTTGATGACAGTGTTCACCAATATAATTAAGGTACTGAGTGGGTAGGTTTTTGATTATTCGGCAAATCTAATTTCTCGGCATCATCCCGGTCCCATAGATGCTGAATAATGGGACTTTGACTGTATATACTGACATTACTGGTACACAACATAACCACTCAGACTGACTATAGCGTATTGCTATATCACATATTTTTGTTAACCTTTCCTTCGTGTACCATTTTCTTATCCAAAGTAGCGGGAGCGGGAGCGCTGCTACTTTTCGTATCAAGTAGCGAAACCAGTAACGCCACTACTTTTTGGAGCTAATAACGGGAATGGGAGCGCCGCTACTTTTTATTAATAGCGTTCCAGCATTGCTTCTTTGATCCCATAACTTTTTGCACTGATTGACCGAAAATCTTCGTTTAGTTCCTTTAATGCTTTTATTAACTTCGAGAGTGTTATGTCTGATGCTCATACCAAACTACCATGTGGATCTTTCCGTGTTATTACCTGATTTCTTTTGCCAGTGTTATTGCATTTTCAAAGCAAATCTGTTCCCATGAAGCCTGCTGGAGGTGGCAATACCCCTCTCTTCCAATTTTGAACAATATTCTAATGTCAGGGATGTTAGCCTAAACACTTTATTTTCTGCCATAAGAAGGTTTTCTAGGCCAGAGGCTAAATCTCAAAATTCCTTTTTGTATAAATTAGTTTTGTTCTTTTGCATCTGCAGGCCTTCTGTTTAGATATTCTCCTCAGCAAAGCTTATGATACCTAAAATCAGCACCAGTGAGATCTTTGCAGGTCTCGCCAAGGCCTTCTATTTTGTTTAACATTTCAGGGTCATCCGGATATTTAGCATGCTCGTGTAAAGTATTTGCTCGGTTTTTGGTGGCAAAAATTACTAATTCAAAAGAACCCTTTCTGTCTCTAGTTTCTCTCATATGAAGCTGAGGTTTGTATAGACAATTATTTTCTGGTCAGCTTTGAGGTAGCTATATCACGCTGTAGCTTAGCTTGTTTTTCGATTAGATCCTTCTTTTGCTGAGCTGTTTTCTTGTTTGTGTAACTTTTACATTCTGGATGAAATTTTGGATTCCCCCCCTCCAACTCTTCTGGATGTAACACTACTTCTTTCAAGCTCCTTGTTATTGTATCATCTCTATTTAGTTTTGGATACAGTACAGAGGCAAAGCCTATGATTGTCAGAGTTTGCAGGTTTGAAGAACCAGAGGGTATTGATTGTCACAATATGCACTTGGAAAAATTCAAATCCAGCTTAATCTTTTTCTGAGGCATGGGTATTTCTGGTTCTACTATTATAGCATATTTATCAATTAGTCAGGACAAGATTTCTATATTACCATTATCCTGAAACATGTAAGAACCAAAAATTTGTTGTTTCATTGAATTGACCGAAGGGCTATCCTTTTACCACCTATACAACATTTATAGTTATGTGCTTTCTGGTATGGGGTACAACCAGGCTCAGACAAAATTAATGATGTCTTACCTCTAGCCTGATCATCCAATACCATTTAACTCCCGTTTGTACACCTTCCAGAAGACTTTAAGCCTCATCTTCCTTGGCTCGGCCCTCCTGTGCAGCACATCCTGTCAGTTCAGGTGTAGCTGTTCATTTATAATTGAGACAAAACGAACAGCATTTTGGAAACTGATAATTTCACAGTTAACATCTGGTATTGAACCTCATGATGAGTTTAACAGGAATGATGACAGCTAGTGTACCATGGTAGCACAATGCCACCAAACATTTTTCACAATAATAATACCATATGTTGAAAAGCAGCATTTGTGAATTAGGTAGTGCTAGAGTATTTCTGATTATTCTCGAAATTTTCGTGACGTGTCAGAGTTGCAAAAGAGTTGAAAGTAGAGTGACACAAGGAAGAAAAGTGGCTGGTGCAATGAAGGCCTTGATAAGAAACAGAGGCTTGAGTGTTGCAGCTGCAAGAAGCTTACATGAGGGAGTGTTAGTGCCAACTCTAACATATGGGTGTGAGACTATGGTGTGGCATGAAATTGAAAAGTCAAGAGTAAGAGCAGTGGAGATGGGACTGCTGAGGAATGTATGTGGAGTACAGAGGTTGGATAGGATATGAAATAATGTGATTCGTGAAAGGTGTGGAGTGAGGAAGTCGGTGGACACCACAATCGAAGAGAGTGTCCTGAGATGGTATGGTCATGTGGAAAGAATGGATAACAACAGAGTGGTAAAAATGGTATACCTGAGTGAATTTGAAGGAGGGAGGAGGCGAGTTAGGCCAAGGAGAAGGTGGAAAGATATGGTGGATGAGTGTGTGAGGAAGAGAGGTTTGGAAGTCGGTGAGGCTAGGAAACTGACAAGAGATCGTGCTGGCTGGATGAATTTTGTGAGAATCGCGTGATGAGGGATTTTGGCACCCATTGTGAGCATGGCAGCATCCGGATTGACTCAGTCAGATATGCTGTGTGAAGCTGCAGAATGTGGTGAATGTTTTTGGCGTATCTGGTGGAGCCAGGATTCCGGGGGCTTGAATGACGAGTGAATGGAAGTGTGGCCTATTTTGATTGGGCAAGTTTGTGCTGTCTGGACATTGCTACTCCTCACCCTGCCCTTGGGTGGGAAAGGAGGTCCGGATGATGATGATGATGATGATGTCAAAGTTGCCAGTTAGCCTGCTGTTTGAGAGTGGAATTATTTTGTAAGTTGTACGTTGATTTCTGTGCTCTTTTTCTCTATAATGTTTTACTTATGTGATTGTTTGTTAAATTATGTAATTTTATCTCAGTTTGCATCCAATATAATTTAGTGTTATGTAATGTAAGAAAACTTAGGATATATTTTGGATGTCTCCAAGTTGGCAGCTGTTGTTTTCCCGAGAACCTTGTAGATGATTCACTTACTCCAAGGGCAGGCATCCTTTTCAGAGTGAGGGCCAGATGAGACTTTCAGGAGCAGCCCATGGGCCGGAGTGACAAATGAGAACACAAAAGTGACTACAGTATATACAAGAATTTGACTGGAAAACATGCAAATTAAATCAATATCAGGATATAGACTTCCACACTTGAAGGGGTGGGACATGTTTGAGCTCGCAGGTTAAGATCTCAAAATATCTATGAACTTGAAAAGTAGTACATACATACATGGATACGCAACAAGCGTGTACCCGCCTTAAAAGTGACACATACCTTCTTTCAATGTGGAAGTCCTATGGACACTGGTGTCAGGGACTGGCAGGTTGGCGGAAAGATTGTATTGTGTGGGATGAGGGGAGCACCAAGTTGCCACATTGCATCTGCTGGCCAGCCAGCAGATGCTATTTGTCAGAATTTAATTTGTTTTGGCTGGAGTTTCGCGGGCCGGATTGCTATACTCATGCCAAGCAGGTTGGTGGGCCGGACACTAGACCTTTGAGGGCCTGATCCGGCCCGCGGGCCGGAGGTTGCCTGCCCTTTGACTTAGTACATAGGGAGCTTATATAAGGATGGAAAAGGGACTAGAGGAGTTGCAGTTCAGTTTGAGTTTAGTTCAGTGTCAGTGCAGTTACTGAAGGTTGTATAGCACCGGTACCTGTGAAAACAGTGTAGTCGGCAAGCGTTAAGTGTATTTATATTTGGAAAATAAAGACAGTGAACTAAAGAAGCCAGTATATTTTTTACGACGCCTGTGCTGCTCTCTGTTGTTGTACACTGAAAGACTGCCTTTAGGAAAAACAACTCACCGAGCAACTTCTTTCCCGTACTGAACTACTGCTGTTGGAGCCTGTGTCAGTGTGGGACGGGTAGATAACACTGATGTCAGGAGTGGGATCATAAAGTGCCACAGTGAGTCAAACCTTCGATATGGAGGCAGGAGGCGTTCAGACAAGAGGCCAAACTAGACAAGAAGAGGCACCGCTGGCTGCAATTATGAAGCTATTACAGGCACAGAAAGAAGGAGAGAAAGAACTCAAAGAACAATTACAGGTTCAAAGCGTACAACTACAGGCACAGAATGAAGGGCAGAAAGAACTCAAAGAAGAATTACATGCACAGAATAAAGGCCAGAAAGATCTCAAAGGACAATTACAGGCACACAATGAAGAAATTAAAGAACAATTGCAAGCACAGAGTGAACAGCTAGAGGCACAAAGTGAAGAACAGAAAGAATGATATGAACAGCTTCAAGAGGCATTACAGGAGCAACAGAGAGAATTATAAATGAGGATGCAAGGACAGCTAGATGCTTTCCTGGGGGAAATGAAAGAAGAACAGCAATAGTTGAAGGAGGAAGTATACACTGAGATATGGCAGCAAAGTATGAGGTAGGCAATAATGTAACAGAGTGCAAACAGCATGTAGACGACCAGTTGAAGACCATTAGTGAGGGAATTGTGAAGGAGTGCAGACAGCATGTAGATTATCAGATGAGGCATGTAGTCGACCATGTGAAGATAATTAGTGAGAAAATTGAGACAAGAGAAAAATTGCACTGCTGAGCCTCAGGCTGGTGTCCATGGAGCATATGAAAAGAACTGACAGTGTATGGTGGATCTTGATGGATCCCAAGCATTTACAGGTAGCATTACAGGGTTTAATAATCAGAATGTAGAAGTTTTAAGTCCTGGACTTAATTATGATGCCCCAGTTTCTAGGCCCCAAACCAGTGAAGTGCATGGCTATAATGGGGGTCCAGTTAAAAAGAAACTTCTGGAATTTGATGGTAGCGTATCTTGGGAAGCTTACCGTGCAGTTTGAGCTACTTGCCGATCAGAATGATTGGGATGATAGGCAGATGGCAGTGAAGCTTGCTACTAGCCTCAAGGGTACTGCAGTGCAAATTCTGGTCCAGAAGTCAGCAGAGGAGAGAAACAGTCATCAGTCCTTAACAGAAGTACTGGAGCGCAGATACGGGACCATGTACAGTCATAAAAACTATCGTTACCCTTCGGAGCTGTGCACTATGACACAACGACGAAGTGTTGTGGAATGACGGGACAGGAAAGTTTGGGGTACCTCAAACCCGTCAATGTCGGTTATGTGAGACAGATATTAGAATTTGTGCTAGAGGTAATAAAAACTAATTAGATCGTTTGGCCTCTGTGCATAGAGGCAATACGCTTTATTATCCGGCACCGAATTCATTAAATGAAAATATAACTGAATGGTCTGAAGTCGGCAACACACATTCAGACGGGCAATGAGTATGTGCACCTATGCCAGACACATGATAGTTCCTCAGCCGATACAAGCCAAGTTAGTAAATTTCAGTGTAATAATGATATGTATTGCTTTCTACATATAACAAATGTTGAGTAGAAGGAAAATAATAATACTTGTTCAGTCTCATTGCTTTAATATTTTCTATACCCAACCCCTGCTTCCAAAACAGCCTCTAGACGTCTGAAGCATCCATCTGAAGCATTTAACCACCCATCTAAAGCAAAGAAATGAACTCGTGCACCCCTCCTAGACTATCATAAAAAAAAAAAAAATCAGTCGATGCCTATAGATTTAATACCCTCCAAAATAATTTATTTGTTGTATTTTATAGATAATAAGTGTTGAATAGTAGGAAAATAAACCTGCCGAGTTTCATGATAAATCACCAGCGGGGCACTCAGGGTAACGCAAACACGTCCTATATATTTCCCTGCCATATGGCTCATTCTTGCTCATTATTCCAACTGTTGTAATGAGATTGTGATAAGGGAACACTAGATAAGGGAGGGGCGAACAGGAAGGACCCGCCCACATAGCCCAGCTAACGTTCGTTTAGCATCGAACATTCCTGGGGTAACGATACTTTTTCTTATGACTTTACCAGACTGAGGTTTAAAGAGCAAGATTCTGGACTCGTTTACGAGCCCGAGGCGAATCCCTACAGCAGCTTGCTCATGACCTGGAGAATCTGGCATACAAGGCGTACCCTGGAGCAGCACCTAACCAGTTGGCTATGCTTCTGAGGGACCAGTTCATCGATGCTCTTGACAGTGCAGAGCTGAAAGTGCAAGTGAAGCAGGCACACCCCAGAAGCATGCAAGAAGCACTAGCTTGGGCCCTAAAGTTTGAGTCCTATGTCAAGTCAAGTACGTCCACTTTTCAGGCAGGTCGTAGTGCAAGATTCAAGGCAAGAATGGGTCAGGTACGTAAAGCGGAATAATATCAGTGAAGTTGCTGATACTGTGAAAAGCCAGGACATAGGGAAGAAGACTACTACAAGTGGAAGAGGGAACAGGAGAAGGCTGGAGGAGGTTGCTGGTTCTGTGGGAAGCCAGGACACAAGAAGGTCAGTTGCTAGAAACTGAAGAAGGAGCAAGAACAGAGCAGTGCAAGGAAACCTCCAATTGTAACCAAAGCATGTTAGACATGGAGTGAGGTGGGAGACTTCAGCTCTGAGGGTCCAAAGAAAAAGGAGGATAAGAAGAAGGCTGCAGAAGACCAGAAAAAAGTAGAAAACTAGTGTAGGCTGGTGTTAAGGGACAACCACCAGCTGACTTTTCTCAAGTGCCCCATCACCGGGAAAATGCAAGAGAACTGCAATTGACCGTGCAAGTAGATGGAAGAATAGATGGCAAGAAGTGTTCTCTGGTGATTGATTCAGCCACAGGGAAGACTTTTGTGAGGCCTGATGAGTTACATACTGTAATTGGTATCTGCCTGAGTCATCAGAACAACTGTGTGGCATAACAGGGCACTGTTCAGAACTGAGGGTACCCTTGAATGTCTGGACTGAGGTGTCAGGGCAAGAGGCCATGCTTCCAGTCTGTGTAGCCAAGATGGAGGATCCATGCCTTCTTGGTCTGGACTGCGGCAGGGCAAGAGGCCATGCTTCCAGTCTGTGTAGCTGAGATGGAGGATCCATGCCTTCTTTTTCTGGACTATCTGATGTCCATGGGATGTGAGCTGGACTTATGCTCCATGAAGCTGAAGGTCCAAGGAAAGTAGGTTTCCGTCATGGTAGCGAGGTGTTTCAGTTCTGGTGGTGAGGTGAAGGCACTCCGCACTACAGTGATATCCCCGAGATCAGAACTATTGCTCCATTGCAAGGTGAGTGGCTCTTTTGACAGCTGTCTAGGGGCAGTGGAGCCTGACGTGCAGTGTAAGACGAAGGCCGTAGTGATGATGGGAAGAACTTTGATGGAAATAGGTGCAAGTGTAGTGCCAGTTGAGGTGGCCAGTTTCTCCCATGAGCCACAGAATATCAACGAGGGAGAGATTGTCACGGGGTTTTTATAATATCACTGGTTTTTTTTATAAATGCTAAATATTATTTGATTGATATTAATATTCAATAATATTAAAGAGCAGGGACAATGATTGTCTTGCTACATCAAGCAATGATTACTTTACGCTGGCCTGCTTCGCACGATTCTCTCAGAACGAGAATTTATAAACTTTCTCAACAGTACACAGCAAAGACTAATTACTCACAAATGCTGAATTAGTACTGTTAGCCTCTGGAGAAAGTTACTTCACCCCTGACAATAAATAACTAATACTAATAATAATAATCAGGTCCTTGCTGATGCTTAACTCCTATGGCACAACGGATTTTAAGTTAATACAACAAGACTGGTCTAAGTACCAGTTATGAATAGTAAAGCGTCTATGCAAGCTAGGAGCTATGTGGGAAATAAGCTTAATTTGGAGAAATGAAACAAGATTTTACTTTACATTAAGCTCAAGAAAAAGAACTGTTAAATTTATTGATTACAAAAATAAATTGAACGTTACATTTCAAATCAAATCAATGAGACGCACTCACTCACTCACACAAAAGCTAAATACTTACGTCTAAAAAAAAAAACACCTTAAATACAGTAAACTCTTAAGACTACAAAATACAAAAAGGAAATACTATAGTCGATGAATGCTATGTATCACCCGGGGGGTGGGAGTTTGGATTAACTGTACTCTGTGGAGCCTGGGTGCTAGCTGACCTCTCACACTTCTGGAGCACAGGACCTCTCTCCGTCACAGCAACAACTAGACTCAATTCAAATGATGTATAGGCAGGACGCACAAGCCACCGGAAGAAGGCGTGGCTAACGGTTGAGGCAAGGAGGGGCGAACAATAAAAACAATTGTATCGCTCAGTAGAGCACTTAGTGACGTGCATTAAATCGGTCACTTTTGAAAACGGTGACGAATGTTTTGAAAAGTATACTCCGAAATGGAGAGAGAGAAATGGTTAACTGAGCGATACACAGTGAGTTTTCCACTAATAGTTCATGGCTTCTCACAAAAGGGAAATGTCGCGAATTGATTCGTGACATTACGCCCCCTACAAAATTAAATTTTTTCCTTATGGGAAAAAATTTGTGGATATATATATATATGTACACATCCTAAGTCATTGACACAAGATTCACACTGTGGTGTGTGTGCTATCCTGCTACAGGAGAAAGTCACAGTCGCCAGTGAGCGAAAAAACCTCGTATTTACGTTAATAGAAGCAAGCTTGAGGGAAAAACTCCGTGACGACGGTGAAAATCCTGTACTCAGGTCAAACTGAGCGAAAATTCGCTACATTTACACTGACAACTAATTGTTGTGTAGCGTGGTGTATGTAATACACGGTGTAGGTGTGACAGTTGTAGTGTAACTGTACCTACGTGTAAAATGACACAGTAAATAATATGGCGACAATGAAGGCAGAGGAGAAGAGGCGGCAGCGTGCGGCAGACGATCAGCTGGTCCGCACAGCAAAACTGCTACACCCATTGCTGAACCTGCAAAACCAATTAAGGTGGAGCATCAAAAGTGTCAATGAGACAAAATTCTTATTACGTTACAATTACTCTCTCTGCCTAGCAATCAGTACATGCTACGAAAAGTACACTCGAGGTCGCCATTAATTTTAGCACACGATTAGTGTCGGCAAGTTGAGAATCCCTGTGCAAACTCGGGTCTTCCATAGCCTTGAACTGCACATGGGTCCTCAACCTGTGCCTTAACCTACAGTACTTATATTAGTATCGGGGAGCTGAGAATCCTTGTGCAAACTCGGGTCTTCCATAGCCTCGAGTCGCCTCTGCGGAATTCTCACTTCCCCCTTAACCTACAGTACTTATATTAGTATCGGGGAGCTGAGAATCCTTGTGCAAACTTGGGTCTTCCATAGCCTCAAGTCGCCTTTGCGGAGTTTTCACTTCCCCCTTAACCTGCAGTACTTATATTAGTATCGGGGAGCTGAGAATCCTTGTGCAAACTCGAGTCTTCCATAGCCTCGAGTCGCCTCTGCGGAGTTCTCTCTCGAACTTCCCCTTAACCTATAGTACTTATATTAGTATCGGAGAGCTGAGAATCCTTGTGCAAACTCGGGTCTTCCATAGCCTCAAGTCGCCTCTCAACCTCCCCATTAACTTACGGTACATAATATGTATGTACAGGCCCTGGACATAATGTGTCCTGTGGGGCCAATGGGCGAGATGTCAGGTCTGCACCCACTTCACCACTACCCTGTCTCTCAACTGACTCAGAGATTACAGGTGTGGTTATGAACGGCACAGGCAGGACATGTCCCTGATTAGTGGTGTTACTTTGACACACACTGCAGGAATGGACAAAACTATCTATGTCTCGTCCCATCCCTGGCCAGAAAAAGTTGGCTCGGATACGGCCCTGGGTCTTCCTTTTGCCCAGGTGACCTCCTGAGGCTGAACAATGACCCCATTGTAACACTGCTAGGCGGTCCTTGGCAGGAGCGACAAACTGCAGTCGAACCTCGCCCTCGGGTGTTCGTGACTCACGGTAGAGCCGTCCTTGTTTGCGAAGGAACTTGGCTCGACCTCCCCGTGAATACTTAATCCCTCGACCCTTTTGTTTGTTCCGCACGGCAGCAAGTGTCGGGTCAGAATGTTGTTCTTGTACAACAAGTTGACTACACATCAGATCTTGCGGCGACTCAATGATCACTGGGGTGACACAGTCTGGAGCCTCAGCCATGGCTCGTGTTACCGCAGCAGCCGAAGTCTGAGTAGCGTCATCGGAGCAACTATCCTTGACTCCATTAATATTTCCAATGATGAGGTCAAATAAAGGTTCTGGCATGACAACTGCAAGTGTCGTACCAGTATAAAATGGAGATGCCACCTGGATACATGCCTCAGGGAACAATCTCACTGATCCATCAATAAGGTTTGCATGGATCTGTCGACCTGTATACTGCTCAGGCCGAACTAAACTCTGCTTGACAGAGCAACCTGAGGAACCATTATCTCTCAGGACCTTCACAGGAATGTCTCCCACAAACCCTTGCTGAACAAGGAAGGTACTGTCACCTGTGGGAGGGCCTGTGGAGGAAGCAGCTAGCCACTCATGAGGCTGCTGAATTGATGCGGCGAACATTGTGCCTTGAGAATTACATACTTGGGAAGATGGAACATTGGCCATCTGTGGAGGGGGGTTCACTGTCACTGTGGGACTAGTGAACTGTGGGGAAGTACCCACACTGGTAGGGACGTGACCACCAGGCTGCTGCTGAGGAATGAAGGCTGCATTCGCTTCCTGCCTCTTTTGAGCTGGTGGTGAAAAAGTTTGTCCCGACGGTCGGTTGTGTGGCTGATACTGCTGCTGGTTAGGGTACTTGTTGTACCTCTTCCACTCAGGTTTCTGAGTGTTTTGCCCCTGGTCCTTCCACTGTGGTTTTGGACCTTGGCCAGTACTCTGAGAATGGCCTTGGTGCTGGGATTCGGTCTGAGACGATTTCCCAGATTTATCAGGTTTTCTGTTCCAGGTGTTTTGCTTACGAGTTTGATACCCGTATGCAGTAAAGAATGCGTCAGCCTTCTCTGCCATTTGGCTGGCATCTTTCACCTGGCAGATCTTAAGCTGTGCTATGAGCTCAGCAGGCCACGACCTCTCTAGCTGTGTACGCAGCATAAGGTCAATTATCCCCTCACGCGTGGAAGGAGTTTCATCTTTCTCCATCCACTCATTTAAGTAAGCTGTGAGACGATCAAGGAACTGAACAGCTGTCTCCTTGTCTTGGAGACGAGCTCGCATGAACTGAACTTTGGCGTCGTCTACTGTGAGACCATACGCCTTAATGAGTGCAGCTTTCATCATCTCATATGTGAGATTGTCTCCACGAATTCTGTGGAGAATATCGAGGGCAGGGCCCTCAAATAGGCTAAGAAACTGAAGCCGCTTAGCTGCCTCATCCAGTTGATACATGTCTGCCATGTCCTCAAAACGAGCTATGTACGGCTCGATTCGCTCGCTTTCCTTGTATGAAGGAAGCTTGATGTGTGGGGTCGCCAGGACATGTGCAGGGAGAACGCTCGTGGAGCTTGGACCAACTGCAGCAGACGTGTCTGAAGCCAAGGAATCTCGCTTGAGCTTCATCACTTCAAGTTCATGTTTTTCGCGTGCTTCTCGCTCGGCACGTTCGTGTTCTCGTTCTCTCTCTCGTTCCTCACGCTGTTCTCGCTCATGTTCCAAGTCGAGTTCGTGCTGTTTTTGCTCATGTTCGCGCTGTTCTCGCTCGTACTCGCGCTCCTTTTCGCGTTGCTCACGCTGTTCTCGCTCGTATTCGCGCTGAATCTTACGCTCTTCACGGGCATCATTCTCACGCTGCTGCTCCTGATTATGCCGTGAGAGTATATACTCTTTAATTTCGGTTGGGTCTGTAAGGCCCATATCTTTGGCTTCCTGTAAAAATATGGTGGTAGCCATGGCGCTAATTTATTAAGCAAACCGAAATTGAGTACTGACTGCTTCGCAAACGAATAATAATAAACACAAGTAAAGAATACAGACACAAGCTAGTGGTTACCAGTCTTATCTAGTTAACTGGCAAAGAATAAATCAAAAATGTAAATGACTGGGAAGACTCAGTAATAAACAAAATGGGTACGGCGACTTCCCAGGAGCGAATAAAATCGTCTGGCGTTACCAAGAATAAACTAGAGTTAAGTACTCTATTGATTAATAAAGCAAAAATTCACTTGCTCAATCAACGGTAACCACCAGTAAACTTGTGCCTATAAACTTTAATGATAAATTCCTAAATATGAACGAGTGAGCACTATCTCGGGAATAGCTTTATAGCTAGGAGTTAATATCCTGGAATGAGGTCGCCAATTGTCACGGGGTTTTTATAATATCACTGGGTTTTTTTATAAATGCTAAATATTATTTGATTGATATTAATATTCAATAATATTAAAGAGCAGGGACAATGATTGTCTTGCTACATCAAGCAATGATTACTTTACGCTGGCCTGCTTCGCACGATTCTCTCAGAACGAGAATTTATAAACTTTCTCAACAGTACACAGCAAAGACTAATTACTCACAAATGCTGAATTAGTACTGTTAGCCTCTGGAGAAAGTTACTTCACCCCTGACAATAAATAACTAATACTAATAATAATAATCAGGTCCTTGCTGATGCTTAACTCCTATGGCACAACGGATTTTAAGTTAATACAACAAGACTGGTCTAAGTACCAATTATGAATAGTAAAGCGTCTATGCAAGCTAGGAGCTATGTGGGAAATAAGCTTAATTTGGAAAAATGAAACAAGATTTTACTTTACATTAAGCTCAAGAAAAAGAAGTTAAATTTATTGATTACAAAAATAAATTTAACGTTACATTTCAAATCAAATCAATGAGACGCACTCACTCACCCACACAAAAGCTAAATACTTACGCCTAAAAAAAAACACCTTAACTACAGTAAACTCTTAAGACTACAAAATACAAAAAGGAAATACTATAGTCGATGAATGCTATGTATCACCCGGGGGGTGGGAGTTTGGATTAACTGTACTCTGTGGAGCCTGGGTGCTAGCTGACCTCTCACACTTCTGGAGCACAGGACCTCTCTCCGTCACAGCAACAACTAGACTCAATTCAAATGATGTATAGGCAGGACGCACAAGCCACCGGAAGAAGGCGTGGCTAACGGTTGAGGCAAGGAGGGGCGAACAATAAAAACAATTGTATCGCTCAGTAGAGCACTTAGTGACGTGCATTAAATCGGTCACTTTTGAAAACGGTGACCTACTGTCAAGGAGTTGCCAATACCTGGATGACTCACAAGTGCTGAAGTTGAGGCAGCTGCTGATGAAGTTTGCTGATGTCTTTTCCACTGCAGACCTAGACCTGGGGTGCACTGATCTGGTAGAAAATTGCATAGACACTGGTGATCACTGCCCAATTAAACATTCAGCATGAAGGATGGTGCCACCCCAATGGCAAGAAACAGAGAAGGTGATGGACAATCTCCAAAGTCAAGGAGTGATAAAAGAGCCCAGAGTCCAGCAGTCCTTGGGCATCAGCAGTGGTTCTGGTATGGATGAGGGATGGCTCAGGAAGGTGCTGTCTGGTTTATCGAGCCCTGAATGAAGTCACAGTGAAGGATGCATACCCCTTGCCAAGGATTGATGACAACCTGGATGCTTTGTCTGGTGCCAAGTAGTTCTCCACTCTAGATTTGAAAGCAGGATATCATCCGGTCAAGGTTGTAGAGAAGGACAAGGAGAATACAGCCTTCTCATATGGGCGAGTTTATGGCAGTTTAAAGTGATGCCATTTGGCTTATGCAATTCCCCAGCTACTTTTGAGTATCTCATGGATCGCATACTGGAAGGCCTGCACTGGCAGACAGCTCACACCTATGTTTGGACGGAAGTTCGACCAGGAATTAGGGAGGCTGTCGGAGGTGTTCAACATGATCCAAGCGGCGCACCTCAAGCTGAACCCCAAGAAGTGTTAATTGTTTCAGAAGGAAGTGAAGTACTTGGGACATGCTGCAGGTGAGGGCAGCATCTGTACTGATCCAAAGAAGGTGGCAGCTGTGAATAACTGGCCGGTTCCAACTTGTGTGAAGGAGCTATGGAGGTTGCTGGGTTTGTGTCCCTGCTGCCGGCGTTTTATCAAGGATTTTGCAATGATAGCTGCACCTCTACACATATTGTTGGGGAAGAGGCAGAAGTTTGTGTGGACTGCAATGACTTAGAAGGCTTTCAATGAACTCAAGCATGCGTTGGCAAGCCCTCTTGTATTGCTGTACCCAGATCAGAGTCAGCCATTTATCCTGGGTTGTGATGCTAGTGACCCTGCTATTGTCAGAGAATAAGGATGACAAGGAGCATGAGGTGGCACATTACAACAAGAAGCTCAGCCCACCAGAGCAGAACTACTGTGTGATCGTAAGAAGCTCTTTGCAGTGCCGAAGAGCCGTGATTTCTTCCATCCCTACTTGTATGGGTCCTACTGCATCATCAGGACAGTACATACAGCACTGAATTGGCTGAAGACATTAACGAATCCGGAAGGACAACTAGCACACTGGCTTGGGAGGCTGGACCAGCACAACTAAGAGGTGCAGCACCATCCTGGGTGGGTACATGCTGACAGCCTGAGTCACCAGCCTTGTGACCCAGAGTGCTGGCAGTGTAGTAAAAAAAAAAAAAAGGTTGTAGCAAGAAATGCAGCCATACTGCAGTGACAGGGCCAGTGTCAGATGAAGACCTGAGGGGGATGCAGATGGAGGATGCAGATTTACAACCAATGCTAGAGTGGCTGCAGTGGAGTATAGTGTGACCATCTTGGGAAGAGGTTTCCAGATTCAGCCCTGCGACCAAGAGCTACTGGAGTTAGTGGGACCTTCTTCGTTTGAACAATGGACTACTGAAGCGTCAGTGGGAGACACCCAATGGCCTCAGCAAGTATTGGCAACTGGTAGTTCTGAAGACAATGAGGTCTGGGATCTTGGACGACTTTCATAATCATATCACCAGTGGGCATCTGGGAGTGAAGAAAACTCTAAGCCTGCTGCGACAGAGGTTTTACTGGACTGGCATGCACCATGTTGCCGAAGATTGGTGTCAGCCCTGTGATGTATGTTGTGCCAAGAAGGGACCCAAGAAACCTGATTATACCCTTCTCCAGCTGTAACAAGTGGGTGCACTGATGGAAAGAGTCGCGTTGGAGATTGCTGGGCCTCTGCCACTCGCTGAAAGGGGGAACCAGTATATATGTGTCGCCATGGACTACTTCACAAAGTGGCCAGAAGCCTATGCCATCCCCAACCAAGAGGCTGTGACTGTTGCTCAGTTGTTGGTTGATCAGTTCTTCTGTTGTTTTGGGATTCCTCAGGAGCTAGATTCAGACCAGGGTAGAAACTTCGAGTTTGCTGTGTTCCGTCAGTGCTGCAAGTTATTGGGGATCAAGAAGACTAGGACAACCTCACTAAGGCCACAGTCAGATGGCATGGTGGAGAAATTCAACTGGTCCCTGGGACAAGAACTGGCCAAGTACTTGGTAGAGGGACAAACGGAATGGGACAAGAAATTACCTGAGCCGCTGATGGCATATAGGTCTGTATACCATGAATCTACTGGCTACACCTCTGCAAAACTGATGCTGGGTCTTGAGTTACGTTTACCCGTTGACTTGTTAGTGGGAAGACCATCTGGTGAAGAGATGTCTACAGACGCCTCTAGCTATGCAGAGCACCTTCAGGAAAGGCTGGCTGAAGCACATTATCAAGTGCAAGGAGCCCTTAAGTTTTTGGGCAAAGTGATGAAGTGCCTGTGGGACGGGCCTTACACTGTGTTGAACCGCCTATCAGACGTAATGTTTCGAATTCGGAAAGGCAGGAAGTCTTGCCCAAAGATGATACACGTGAATCGTCTGTGGCAGTACCATGGGCCAGGATAGTACAGCTGAGACGTCTCCGAGGAATCGTGCTCATCTCCAGTTGAAAATATTGAGGAGGGTCAAGGAGCTGATGTAAAAGAGGATGGTGACAGTTTCCTGAGGGAAGAAGTAAATCAGGAAGAGGACCATATCATTCCAGGACGAGTGGACTGTGTGGAGGAGCAGGGAAGTCGTTGGAAGCAGCATAGGAAAATACCTGATAAGTTGAAGGATTATTTTGTGTATAATTAGATGTTTCATTAGGATTAAGGATTATGTTTGTATACATTGTGTACTTTTGTCGGGACGACAAAGGACTAGGGAGGGGGCAGTGTTGAGAAGCGGTATCTGCCACTTAGTGCTTTAATATTTCGATGATTCTCAAAATTTTCGTGACGTGTCAGAGTTGCCAGTTAGCCTGCTGTTTGTGAGCAGTGTTTTGTAAGATGTATTGTACATTGATTTTTGTGCTCTTTTCCTCTACAATGTTTTATTCATGTGATTGTTAAATTATGAAATTTTACAGTAGTTTGTATGCAAAATAATTTACAGTGCTATGTAATGTAAGACAATTCTGGATATTTTGGATGTCTCCAAGTCGGCAACTGTTGCTTTCCCGAGAATGGAGTAGATGATTATAGTATATACGGAGCTTATATAAAGATGTGGAATGGACTAGAGGAGTGACAGTTCAGTTTGAGTTTAGTTCAGTGTCAGTGGAGTTAGTGAATATTGTATAGCTCCTGTATTTGTGAAAACAGTGAAGTGTTGTTGGCAAGCATTAAGTGTAATTATCTGGAAAATAATGACAGTGAACTTAAGAAGCCAGTGTTTATTTACAATGCCTTTGCTGCTCTGTGTTGTTCACTGAAAGGATGCCTCTAGGAAGAACAACTCACTGGGCAACGTCCTTTCTTTACTGAACTACAGCTGTTGGAGCCTGTGGCGTGTGGGAGAGGGACGTAACACATAGAAAACGAAAATCAGTCAGTGCAATTTGATATTAAAAAGAGATTTGGTTTATGCATTTTTGCTATCAGTACATCATACACATTCATACATTCACAGAACTGGAATAACATTCTGCACAATGATAAAAAATTGTAAGATGGCACCGGACTGAAAGTAGGCTATCGGCCTTTAAATATGCACTTATTTGCTTAACTTCCCTGTTGGTTTTAGGATATTTTGCAAGAGCAGACACTGAGAAGACCTCACTAATTATCAGCTCAAGACATATGAATGTGATATCAGAAAATGTAGTATTTTTAGATCAGTTTAAATCAATTTCTTGGTCCTTTTATCCATTTTGGCTCCCAGACTGTGTGTGTGTGTGTGTGTGTGTGTGTGTGTTCTTACCTAAATGTTCTTACCTAGTTGTATCTTTACAGGAATGAGTCAAGCTCGTATTGTCCCGTGTCTTAAACCATTTTCATCGTACATATCCTTAAATTTATTAATTGTTTTGGCACAAACTGTTTCATTCGGTAGTGCATTCCACTGATCAATTGCCCTATCTGGGAAACTAAATTTCCTTACGTCTTTATCGTCTCTCTTTTTATGCAGTTTTTTGCAGTGTCTTTTGCTGATGCTTCCTCATAGGTTATATATTAATTTATGTCTATTTTCTCCTTCCCTGATATGCATGTATGTAGCATAATCATGTCTCCTCTTTTCCTTCTCTCCTATAGTGTAGGTAGATTCAGTTTCTCTAGTCTTTCTTCGTAATTTAGATCCCTTAAGCTTGGTACCCATCTTGTAGCGGCCCTTTGAATTTTTTCAATCTTATCTACAGTATGTGCATTTTGAGATGAGGATTCCAGACTACTGATGACTCCAGGGTTGGTCTGATGAATGATGTTATTATATTTCTTATGTATGTGAATGCTATTCTCACATTTGCAAGGAGTGTATACATGTTCCGTACCTTCTCACTGATGTGGTCAACCGGAGATAGTCTGTTATTGATAATCACACGTAGGTCCTTCTCTCTGATATGTGTAGGGTTTTACTTCCTAACTTATAATCCCAGTCAGGTCTTTTTCCACTCTTTCCAAACTTGATTACGTGACACTTGTCCACATTGAATTCCCTTTGCCATGTATTACTCCATTTATGATTTTTATTTAATTCTTTTTGTAGCTCTTTATAAGAGTCTGTGTTAGTAATTCTCCTTTGTATTTTTGCATCATCAGCAAACATAATTAGATAGCTTTCATTTCCAATGTTGCTATCTATGTCATTTATATGCACTAAAAGCATAATTGGTGCCAGTGCTGAGCCCTGTGGAACTCCGCTAGTCACTTCTCTCTATGATGAGTAATTTCCCCTTAGTACTGTTCTCATTTCCCTTTTTCTGAGAAAATCTTGCATCCAACAGTACAGTTTGCCTCGGATTTCTCCTTGATGGTACAGTTCTCATAAAAGTCTTTGGTGCGGTACTCTGTCAAATACAGTAATATCTTTAAATCTAAATAGATACTGTCCACCCATCCTTCTCTTTTCTGTAATGTTTCTGCTACTCTGTCATAGTAGCTCAACAGATTAGTATCACATGATTTTCCCTTTCTGAAACCTGACTATCATATTGTGTTCTAGATAATTTAGCTAAACTTTTCTTATCAGCTTTTCTAACATCTTGCTTACGACACTGGTTAGTGATACCGGTCGGTGGTTGAGTGGATTTTGTCTATTCCTTTCTTGAATAAGGAAACAATGTTTGCTTTCATCCAAATATCAGGTAGTTTACCTTAACCCAAGGATTTCTTGAATATTCGAGATAATGGTCTACTTAACTCCATTGCACATTCATGTAGCACCCAACATGAAATTTCATCAGGACCATTTGCTTTTCCTTTGTCTAATGTATTTAACTCCTCCTGTATTTCTTTTTCTGATATTTGTATATCTGGTAATATGTGTGGGCATGCATGTTCCAAATCATCCCACTCAAAATTATTCTCTTCTGTAAAAACTGATTGGAAATTCATATTTTGTGCTTCACAAGTATCTTCCTCTTGTGTATAGATGATCCCCTCACCCGTAATGGATTGTATTTTACTTTTTACTTTGGTTTTGCTTCGGATGAAGCTGCAAAATAGCTTTGGTTGATCACTATTTTTATTTATGATGTCTTCCTTAAACTGTGTTTGGGCTTCTTTCCTTATTGTTGTATGATTGTTTCTTGCCTGTTTATAGTTGTTGCATGCCCTCTCACTATTGTCTTTTGTATCTATTCCACAACAAGTCTCTTTACTCTTTTGATTTTTTACATACTGTGTTAAACCATTTCTTTATATTCGTTTCTGTTTCTTTGTGCTGTGAGATGTAATTTTGGGCTCCTATTTCATAAAGTTCATAGATATTTTTAAATATAACATATAAATCTTGTCCTCTACACTCCTTTTCCCAATCTGTTTCAAAGAAGTACATCTTAATGTCATGGTAGTTTCTCTTTTTATAGTTTAGGCTCTTTTTGTAACTTTCATTACCGTTAACTATGTCATATGCAATCCTGAAGTTGCAATTTAGTACTGCATGGTCGTTTTGGCTGAATGGAGGGTGATAAAGTACATTATATTGTCAATATAGTTTCCTTGCCTAGTAAATATAAGATCTAGTACTGAGGGTACATCGAGTCCTCTTTTTCTGGTGCTTACTTTTTCATGTTGTGTTAGGAAAAACTCCTGCACAAGATGCAGGAGCTTTTGGTCATAACCGCTTTCCTGCTTTTTTATATCTAGAGTATTCCAATTTATATTTGTATTAAAATCTCCAGTTAATATAATTCTTTCAGATTTCTCCTCCATTCTATGTAGTAATGCTCTTAAACTCTGAATTATACTATCTGCCAGATCTTCATATTCGCCTCTTTTCCAAGTGTTTGATCTGGGTGGCATGTATAAATCTGCCACAATTACTTTCCCTTCAGATGTATTGCTCTCTACTGCAATCACTTCTTCTTGTAAGGGTGTATCCAGTTCTGTTTCTTTGACTGTTAGATTTCTCTATGTTGATATTATAATTCCTCCTCCTTTTTTTAAAGTTCCTATCTCTTCTCCATATATTGTATTCCTCAAGGTTAATAATGTCGTTTGATATCCTTCCTGTCAATTTTGTTTCAGTTAGGCAAATATTATGTGGTTCATTTTCTTTGATATAATCAGTCATCTCTAATAATTAAGATACCATTCCATCTACTATACATTTGAGTACATCAGCTTAATCATCTTGTTTATATACTTGTCATGACTTGGATCTACTACCTACCTCCTTTTTATTCCCTCCTGGTTATGTACCACTATCGTACCTGCAATCCAAATACTTTGTAAAAAAAAATGTATTCTTCTCCTACTCTGATCTTCCCTTGTTCTTTGTTTTTGCTTCCTCCCTCTTCTCTTTTAGAAATTCCAGTTCTTCTTGAGTTAGGCATCTCTTTATCCATATATTTTTGAAGTCCTCTTATTAAACAAGTTTCTTTGCATTTTTTGTATCTCCTCCACAGTGTTTACACTCTGGAAGGTTACTTTAATGGGCTTTGACTTATTTCTCTCATATATCCCTAGCCTTTTGTGTTCCTCTGTGTCTTTATTACAGATTTCCTCTGATCAAGCAATCAACATGCTCATTACATTCTCCATCTCCTTTTTGTCTCTCGAGATCTTGTTTTTTTTTTTTTTCTTCCTCCTCTATACCAGTGATTACTATAGATTTGTTGATATCTGCTGAATCTCCGACCAATTTGGGATTGTTTTTGGATAATTCTTTTCACTTCCTTTTTAATGCTTTTTTCTTCAACTCTTGTTTCTAAGTCTTTCTTACTTTCACCACTTCAGCATATGTAGTCTCCACATCATTTTTGTAGTTTTGCATCGTTTCATTCACCTGAGTTATCTTCTCCTCAATATCCCTGATCTAGTCTATCAGATTGCCTACTTGCCTACTTACCTCTGTATTATTTTTGAACTCTTCCATGATACTCTCGTGGCTGACAACTGTACTTGCCATTTCACTAATCTTCTAAGTGAACCCACCTCAACTATCAGCTCATCTATTGTTGTGTCTTTCTTATTGACTTCCTTTACTAAATTTTCATTTTCCTCCTTCTGCATGTGCAATTGCTTCTTAATATCATCCATTTCACTCTGAAATGCCTTTTCCAATGTTTACCCGTTTAAAAGCTAATTGCATGTCTCCATTTCAACCAGTTCCTGGTAGAAATCATCATCCTGCTTTTTGCCTTTATCCCTTTTCTTAGTTCCTCCAAATTTGCTTGACTAAAGTATGTGGACATCTTGTGGTACTAAGAGCAAAACTTCTACTTACATTCCCTGGTGCGCAGGCTAGACACAATCAGCTGACGAGCTTACTGGGCACATTCCTGCACTATTTTTTTATTCTGTTATTTGAACAACATCCTTACTTAAAACTACCTCTTTTGTATTAAGACACCATTTAGTTTAACCTGGCACAGAGCTTGACTCATATATAGATACTTTCTTAGGTATGGCCGGTTGTTGACCAGGTTGGCAAAGTGCGGAGCGATGTGTCGTACGTCCTGCCTGCACGGCGTGTGTGTGTGTGTGTGTGCTGGATGAGGGGTGGTTGGGAATATCTGTGGGAGGGCGAAATGAAAGTAACGTGAGGGTCACAACTAACAGCAATAGTTGTGTCACCTAAACTTGAGAGGATATCAGGTATTAGCAGTAGTCTGCTTTAATATCGGTAGCTTAGAAATCGGCAGATCCACCAAGTACTAATACAATCTGGCACCAAACTTGGATGTTTCATTAAGAAACAACACAGTCTGAAGTTATGCAAACAAAATTCACTAAGAGTACAATATTTCTTCAAGAATATATCACCTCATGGGGAAACTTTACTAAACACCTCTGAAGTCAGCGTCAGTCTAGCAAACTTCACCAAGGAACAGTAGAAGTTCGTGTTTTATTGTTACTTATTACAAAGATGCAATGCTAAAGATGGCATTATACTCCAAATTTCACGAGAGAAAAATATTTAAAACTAGTATCCCAGTGGCAGTATCCCAAGGAACAGTATTGGCACATTAAGCCTGCAGCTATTTATTGTATTCTTTCCATCCTGATGGGTCTATTCAGCTTAGGATATAAGTTTTAAACTGAAGGGGGCAGTTAAAGCTATAATACCCACCTTCAGTAGGAGAGGCCTTTCATAAAATTTATGAATTTGGCTAGCTGTTGCAAGAACGTTGAAAAAATTCGTCAAGCAACTAAGTTAAAACTACACATGTATCACATAGGTAAATTTAGCCAAACAAGCACATCAAAGCTAACACCATATTGACTCCTTTCATCATATTACCAACATTTGTTAAACATCACACTTCAGCCCGAGGGCTAATAGAGCTCACCAGTAGTTTCTCTCCTATCTTCTTCCTTATATCAAGTATATGAACTGCATTTGTATTTGTTAATAGGAAATAGTGTCCAGATATCAAATCGTTACCGTACACTGAATAATTTGAATCTCATTATTTTTTACCTGAGGAGTATTATCCTTAACCAAGCCTGTTACACTTATTTACATACATGCAATTTAGCAAGACTAGTGCCTGCCAAATCTTGCTCAATGCAAAGTACGGTCTTTCACAAGAAGAGTCTGAGCACCCCTGCTTTAAATAGAAAAGATGCTGATGTTTAATATACTGTATTACGATCCATGGGGAGTATTTAACTGTATCTACCCTATGAAGACCCATGGAAAGCAATAAGAAAAGAGAAGGATCATGAACACTATGCAACTAGACAAACTACAGGGTAGATTGATAATGATTTGGTTGATTATTCATTTAATTTAACAAACTAAACATACAATAATTACAACCCTAAACCTAACTAAACCTAAGAAAAAAACAATATAAATACCTAAAGCCATTCACCATCAGAAGATTAATGAACTAATGCAAGGAGAAAACTGATACTCATGGTTTACAGCAAAAGAAGGCGTTGAAGATGGGTTCCCTATAACACAGGCTTCCAGGTAAAGGTCAGGAGTGGTTCACTAAGATATTCCCAGGGCAGAGGATGAGTGTGAACTGAACTTGCGCGGGAAACCAGATAATCAGGCAACCTCGCTTCACACAGAAAAAGGGAGGGAAAGTCAGGTGACATGTTGGGAAACTAGTAGTATCAAATCCAGTCAACAGATGGAGCGCTGGTAGCGTGAGGTGGACGAGTGCTTGACTTCAGTCAAAAGATGGGAGTTCACGAGGGATGAGGCGGAGGAGTAATAATTATAGCCGTAACACCTCCCCCACAAAGACCTACGCAGTGGAAGCACGAAGGAGGTAGATTACTCTGTAGCCTCGATGGGATGTCTCGACAGGGTATCCGCGAGAATGTTGTCAACACCCCTTATATGCTGAACTTGAAGATTAAATGGCTGAACAAGCAGGGCCCATCGTAGAATCCGTTGATTGGAATTCTTCATAGTCTGGAGAAATACAAGAGGATTGTGGTCCGTAAAGACAGTAGTAGGATGAGGATGGTGGCGAAGATAGCACTCGAACTTCTTGATTGCTAGCACGAGAGCTAGAGCCTCTTTCTCAATTGTGGAGTAGCCCCGTTGATGTCCTTTCAGCTTCGACGAATAGTAGGCAATAGGATGGAGAACACCACTCACTGGGTTGGTTTGCAGCAAAACAGCACCAACCCCAACTCCACTAGCATCGATATGAAGATGGAAAGGTTGCGAGTGGTCAGGAGTTCTGAGGACAGGTCTGCTGGCAAGAAAAGTTTTCAGACGTTGAAAGGCAGTCTCGCAGGCAGAGGTCCACTTGAAGGGGTTCGAAGTGCGGTGAGATCAGTCAGTGGAGCTGCAACACTGGAGAAGTTCTTACAAAAACGACGATAGAAACCGGCCATCCCCAAAACCTCATGACTTCCTTTCTGGTGGTTGGAGTTGGGAACGCTAGAACTGCTTCCACATTGGCCTCCTTCGGTAGAACTTGCCCCTGTCCCACAACATGTCCAAGATATGTTACTGTAGAGTCTCCAAAAGTAGATTTAGCTAAGTTGATGGTAAATCCTACTTCTTTTAGTTTGTTGAAGAGGGCATGGAGACGTGTCAGGTGTTCGTCCCACTGGTCAGCCATCACCACAAGGTCATCCAGATAAGCTGAAGTCCCAACCAAATCCTGTGTGATGAAGTTGATGATCCTCTGGAATGTGGCCGGAGCATTAGATAACCCAAATGGCATTACAGTGTACTGATATAACCCAAATGGGGTTATGAAAGCAGATATTAGTTTAGCTCTGTCTGTCATACCTATCTGGTAATAGCCTTTTTGGAGATCTATTGTGCTAATAAATTCGGAGTTTCCTATGCAATCTATTAAGTCCTCTATGAGTGGTAGGGGATAAGAGTCAGAGACAGTGACCTTATTGACTTTACGATAGTCTGTACAGAACCTGTGGCTTCCATCGGGTTTTGGAACTAAAAGGCATGGGGAAGCCCAAGGAGAAAAACTTGGTTCTGCAAGGTGATTAGCAGTTAAGAATTCAACTTCCTTTTTCATTACTTTCATTTTAAAGGATTAAGACGATATGCTGGCTGTTTAATTGGACTAGTAGCATCGCTAACCAACCGTATGTCATGTTTTAAAAGACCACAAAACCCTGGTAAATCAGCAGTAACTTCAGGATAAGACTTCAATAACAATTCTAGGTCATCCTTTTTGTATGTTGGTCAAACTTGATAGGTAATCACATAGAGATTCAATGATCATGCTGTTAGGTAGGTTACCGGACGGTTGGGGTAGGTCCAATTCTGGGTTTGACAAGTCTGAAGTCTCTGGCTCTGGCTCTGGCTCCCGTTCCCACAAACAGTACAGGGTTCATCTCATTTCTCTCTGCATAGTGCTCCTCTGGGCATCTAGTAAAATAAGGTTTCATTAAATTCACATGAACAAGTTGAGAGTCTTTACGTCTATCTGGGGTGTGTACTACATAATTCAACTTTGATAGTTTTTTGGCAACTACATATGGGCCAGTGAATTTACTCCTGAGGGGACTACCTGGAATGGGAAGAAAGAGCAAGACCTTGTCTCCTGGGGAGTAACTGTGTGCAACAGACGATGGATGTTGAAGTCTTTCCATTTTACACTGAGCCTTTAATAAGGTATCTTTAGAAATCGTTCTGACTTCTGATAATCTAGATCTTAAATTATCAATATAGTGAGATACAGATGGACTTTCTTGAGTAGTGCTGTTAAACCACTGATCTTTCAGAAGCTTCAAGGGACCCCTTATTTGTCGTCCATATAATACCTCAAATGGAGAATATCCTAAAGACTCCTGAGGACACTCCCTTATAGCAAAAAGAAGAAAGTCTATGCCTTCATCCCATTCCTTGTGGTTTTCCAAGCAATACTTTTTCAACATTGATTTAAAGGTCTGGTGGAACCTTTCTAAACAGCCCTGGGATTGTGGGTGATAAGCCGAGGAAGTGACATGTTTAACCTCTAGTTCCTCCATAACTTTTTTGAAAAGCCTACTGGTAAAATTCGTCCCTTGATCCGATTGGATTTCTTTAGGGATGCCAAATGCAGTGAACAAATGAAGCAGGGATTTCATTATAGTTTTAGAGGTGATATTTCTGAGGATAGACTTCAGGGTATCTTGTTGCAGTATCCATGATAGTAAATAAGTACTGGTTACCTTTCTTTGTCCTAGGTAGGGTCCCACACAATCAATAACTACCTTTTCAAAGGTGCTGTCACTACAGGAATTGCATGGAGTGGAGCAGACTTAAGCTGTTCATTAGGTTTACCAGCCACTTGACAAACATGACAAGTTTTTATAAAAGTAGAAACATCCTTTCTAAGACCTGACCAATAGTAATGTTGTAGGATTTTTTTGTAAGTTTTTAAGACCCCTAGGTGACCAGCTATCCCGTCATGAGCCAGTTTAAGGATGGATTGTCTGACAGATTTGGGAATCACAACTTGGTGGATTTCTGACCAGGTATCAAGATGTTTTAGTTCTGGTGGTCTATAAGCTCTCATCAAAACGCCATCATGGAAGTAAAAACAAGGCAATGTATTTAGGTCTTTACCTTCGACTGCAGCATGTCTCAGGGTAGCAAGTGATGGATCAGCCTTCTGAGCTTTAATTAGGGTTTTCTTTTGAGATAGTCTGATCCAGCAGATATTCCTTGGGAGCAGGTGGTGGTAATGGATTGATTTTGTTCTTTTTAGCCTTCTGTGACCTAGTTACAACACAGGAGGGAAATAAGTGGGGAGCAACAGTATCTAGAATCTCAGTTGGGCTCTCAGTTAAAGGGTTTTCAACCACTGAAACCATAGGCACAATGAGTTCTCCTGCCAAATCATTTCCCAATAGCAGATGAGATCCCTTGACTGGCAAGGGTCTTCTCTGACAGCTACTTTAACATTTCCAGATAAAAGGTCACACTGGAGATAAACTTCAGCTAAGGGATAGGAGGGATTAGATGAAAGGTCAGACAAAATCACCTTCTCCCCAGTGAAGGCACTAGATACACAAGGAATAGCATTTCTGACCAAAATTGATTGAGATGCTCCAGTATCTCTCAAGATAGTAATAGGATATGACTCATCATCTTTATTCAGTGAGACTGTACCCTGAAACATAAAAGGAAGGAAGGAATTCTGATGAGGCTTATTTGAATCATAAGTCACTACTGGCTTTTCAATTTCATGAGGAGATTTTTCTTTGGGGTTAAACATGTTTTTTGAAGTTTTACAATTAGGGTGTTTGCAGGACTGGATAGAATGACCTGGCTTTTTGCAATAACTGCAGGATATATTGGAGATATTTTGAGTCCAAGGCATCAAGTGTGAAGAGCTCTGCTTACCACCCACCATACCGGAGCTTACACCAGAGGAGTACTTAACACCTGAGATGGAACCACTCCTGTTATTTAGAGATCCCATCAATAAATCATAGGCGTCAGCCAACTCCGCTGCTTTCATGAGATCCTTCTGTCCTTGCTCCTCCACATGCTTCAGGATGGTGAATGGCAACTTACTCTTCCACTCTTCCAAAACCATGAGATTAACCAGGTCTGAAAATGTTGAGGTGTTAGTTGTTTCAAGCCATTTCTTAAACTGTCTTAATTTATCATTTGCAAACTCCATAGTATGAGAAATTGATTTTACATGTTTTCTGAACTTCTGTCGATATCCATCAGGAGAAATTGAATATGCACGAAGAATACTAGTCTTTAAACCATTATAATCATTTTTATCATCAAAACTATTATAAACTCTCTGAGCTTTTCCGATCAGCTTTGGGACCAAGACTGATATCCAGTGTTGTTCAGGCCACTCATTATTCTTGGCAATGTGCTCAAATGTGTTTAAAAATCCATCCACATCATTCTCATCAAACTGAGGCAATAAAGCAGCTTCCTTGTGTGGTTTAAACGCAGTTAATTTCTCTCTCAATTCAATTTCCTTTTCCCTAAGGTTTGAATTTGCATTTGCTTCAAGCTCTCTTATTTGTAATTCTTTCATTTTACTCTCTCTTCTTGAGCTAATTGTTCTGTTCTCATTCTCTCTTCTTGAGCTAATTGTTCTGTTCTCATTCTTTCTTCTTGAGCTAATTGTTCTATCTTAAGCTGATATTCTAATCTTAATCTTTCCATCTCCACTGGGTCACTGTGTCCTTGTTTAGTATGAGTTGAATAAGGATTATCAACCCTGGTAGGAAAAGGAATAACTCATAGGAGTCAAAACATCAATAGCCTCTGTCCCCAGGACTTCCCTTTGAACTAAAGACTCTATAATTGTGTTTTTTAAGACCTCTTTTGTCATACGAGATTCAATTTCTATTTGGAAGTAGGTAGCAATGCTTTTCCACTCATCTTTCTTTAAGTCTTTTAATTGCTCATGGCTAGGATTTTCAACAAATTTTTGAAGGTCAAACATGATTAAAATGTATGAGAAAATTATGGTAAGTTGTATTTTAGACACAGATTACAGGAAGAAAACTCTTTGAAGTCCTGGAAACTTCCAGAGCCTTGACCAAAATATTAACTTACGAAAGTCGTTGTCTATGATTAAGAGCAGAGGATGACTGCTTTTTGCATGATCAGGATTACCCCTGATTATAGGATAAGACAAAACAACTTTGATTCTTGAATAATCTGGGACTTGGAAGAGTGAGTGTATCAAACTAGCCACTTGCCCTATCGCAACTAGCAGATGTAGACCTCACTGGAGCGTGGGATACGGCATTATAAACGATCCGGATATATTCCCCACATTTGATAGAACTTATAACGACCCTGTATTTCGTTAAAAATGAAAGATAAGTTCTATGAAGACTCCTGAACCTATAAACCTATGTGCTGACAAGTTCACACAAATACCAAAATGTTTATTGCATCAAGGATTTTAAATCGAATGGAAACAAGTTTCACACTAATACCAAAATGCTAAATACATCAAGGAAAATTTAAAATCTATGGGAACAAGCAACAGCAACCCCTCAAAACACCATTACTGTAAATGTCTGTCTAGCTGAAATAGATCCTGGCGAGGTCGCCATTTTATTACGATCCATGGGGAGTATTTAACTGTATCTACCCTATGAAGACCCATGGAAAGCAATAAGAAAGAGAAGGATCATGAACACTATGCAACTAGACAAACTACAGGGTAGATTGATAATGATTTGGTTGATTATTCATTTAATTTAACAAACTAAACATACAATAATTACAACCCTAAACCTAACTAAACCTAAGAAAAAACAATATAAATACCTAAAGCCATTCACCATCAGAAGATTAATGAACTAATGCAAGGAGAAAACTGATACTCATGGTTTACAGCAAAAGAAGGCGTTGAAGATGGGTTCCCTATAACACAGGCTTCCAGGTAAAGGTCAGGAGTGGTTCACTAAGATATTCCCAGGGCAGAGGATGAGTGTGAACTGAACTTGCGCGGGAAACCAGATAATCAGGCAACCTCGCTTCACACAGAAAAAGGGAGGGAAAGTCAGGTGACATGTTGGGAAACTAGTAGTATCAAATCCAGTCAACAGATGGAGCGCTGGTAGCGTGAGGTGGACGAGTGCTTGACTTCAGTCAAAAGATGGGAGTTCACGAGGGATGAGGCGGAGGAGTAATAATTATAGCCGTAACAACTGTAATTTTAAGTGTCACAGTATACACATTTTGAAGAACGGAAACCATTTTTGTAAACCATAAGTAAGAGGAAACATATACAATACGCCGACTAATTTCTCGTTTATTTTATTGATCTTGAAATAGTAAGTTTTAGTACATAGAAAACTTTTGGAAAGAAAACGTGGTGATGCTGGGAACTCTGATGTTCAGTGTGCAGCGGGAAGGTAAACGTAGGTGATACACATTGGAAACCACTGGTATTCGCCACGCGCTACCATATGGGTAATAATATTTCCAGTAAAAGTCACTTCTGAAACAGAAAGACTTAAGAGGCCGGAGTGCGTCCTAGCTAAAGATATATGTTATGGTGTTAAATGTGTAGTGTTGATTGGTGAGCACTGCATCTCTGATAGACTGCGCAGATTGGTGTGGTGTATTTCGGTGGTGGTGGTGAGGGTGGTGCGGTGAGGTGTGTGTCGAGTGGAATAGGCAAAAGGTGGGTGTGTGTGTGTGTGTGTGTGTGTGTGTGTGTGTGTGTGTGTGTGTGTGTGTGTGTGTGTGACTAATGCCGGAGTGAAGCTTACACACATGGGTACAGACCGCCTAATCTTTACAGCGCCGAGTTTCTAACTCTTGTGGGTTTTCCACCAAATCGCTCCTCAAGTTGATAGAGAAGAGGTCACCTCCTCAAACCAGTAGCATCGTTAGAGCGGCGTTCGAACTCGGGTCACATAGACTGGGAGTCACGTGCTTTATTGAGCGCACCTGTGGAGTGACGTTTGGTGTGTAGTGATATGAATGTATGTGATATTATCTGTGGTTTTGAATTATGTGATGTCATGTGATGTGACGTTGTCATTTGGTGTGGTGTTCCGTATAAACGAAGGGTATGGGATGTGTCAAGTGTGATGGCGCACTGGAAAAATATTTTGGTGTGGTGTGTTCTGTACGTGGTGCTGTCAATGTTTGATAATAAATGGTGTTACGTGGCTTTGTGTGTCGCATTATACTGTGCGGTGTTGTGTGTAGTGCGGTGTAGTATGAGATACATTCAATAGCGTTGCCACATTTCCACGAATGCTGGGGGTGGGGAGGGGGACAAGGTAGGGCAAAGACCTATTCTTTGGGGATCCACTGCTACACAGGATGCACGCACTGAATGATCGAAGATTTCAGATGGGAAACAGGGCACTGGGGGAAGGAGTTAAAGGGTCTCACCACAGCTACACGTTGAATACCGTTAGATATCTGTGTGTGTGTGTGTGTGTGTGTGTGTGTGTGTGTGTGTGTGTGTGTGTGTGTGTGTGTGTGTGTGTGTGTGTGTGTGTCTGTGTGTCGGTGTTTGCGTGTATTGAATTGTGTGTGTGTGTGTGTGTGTGTGTGTGTGTGTGTGTGTGTGTGTGAGTGTTGTTGTGTATGTTTGTGTCTGTGTGTTGTGTCTGTGTGTCGGTGTTTGTGTGTATTAAATTGTGTATGTGTGTGTGTATTTGTGTGTTTATGTTGGCGTATATGTGTGTGAGGGGGGGAGGAACCATGATGCTCACTTAATGATGTGATTTGTTTCGAGGTGTGATGTGAGTGTGCTGTCACATGGTGCTTTGTGGTGTGGTGTGGTGTGTGGTGCGGTGTGTGGTGTGATGTCTTGTGTGGTGTAGTAATTTACAAGCAAAAGGCATTATTCCCACTCGTTTACCTCTCTATAACACCACTTGTGCCTCTTCCACACCACCAACCTCTCTCTAACCTTCTCCCTCCAATCCAAAGCACCTTTTATTCCACTCTACGCCTCTCTATAATAACCTTCCCTTCCAACACCCACGCCGTTCACCAACACACTCCTTAAAACCATCTCTCTCTCTCTCTCTCTCTCTCTCTCTCTCTCTCTCTCTCTCTTTTCAAGACACCAAAGCCAGACCAGCAAGTTTAATAGCTTCTGCATTTTTCTCACAAAGAGCAAACCTCTCATCAAGTTGAAATGCAAGCCTCTCAAGTACTTTACTTTCCTACCTTGGAGATATCATCAACTTCGGCATAAATTAAGACCTGAGTCCATGTATTTGTATTTTCCCAGACCAATATTCTGTACCTGTTCAGAAGAGTATTTCATCAAGGAAGAAAAGAAAATCAAACCCTGCTTTATATTTATATACGAAACTCACTCTTCCGTTTCTTTTTACCAGAATCCCGGCCAGAGCTTCTCAACTTCCATGATGAAATCTAACAAGGAGTTTTTGTTCACATTTATAGTCTTTCCGACCCACCAGGTGATGGGACCAGATAGGAGAAACATTCAAGGAAGACTAGAAAGAAGTATACAACATATTTTTTTAGTACACATGGTTTCAGATTTGGTTGTTAAAAACATTTTTTTCTTTTTGCAGGTTTGGTTGAAAAATTGTTATAATAAAATAGATTTTTTTTTGTATAATCAAGAATATATACTTGTCAAAACAACTACATTGGACGTAGATGAGAAATTCAGTAAAGCTGGAGTCGAGAAAGAAAATCCATCTGAAATATACGGTAACAAAGTTTTTCGGTTAGATACTGGACTAAAAAAATATTAATTACAGAAGGCTAATAAATGTAAAGACGGCATATACTTAACAATGGGCTAACGATGAAGCCGGATAGAAAACACTTCTGTAGAACACACAGACGCGATGTATATGATATATTTATCCACACAAATTTACAGTATTAGTTGCCACAGGGGACTTGTTCATTCTTTAATTTCGACATTGCTTTATTACCTCTGCAGATGTTTGAATTTTGGCTCAGTTTGTGTCTGTGTGTTTCTCTGTTAGCACCATTATGGAAAAAGTATTAGATAGAACTGCATCAAATCGATAATAATGATTGGGGATCATAAGAAGAAGTAATTATACCTTTAGAGACAAAAAGTCACAGGCCAAAGTCAAATTAGTGGTTCATTATGCCTTTTGCAGGGAAATGCTCTTAAGGTTAATTTTCTTTTTGTTATCAACAGGCGTTTTATGCAGGTAATGTGAAATTGGTGGAGCTATATGTACATTATTAAGCCGCTCTAGGAAGTAGACTGTAGTACCAGTCGAGCAAGGTGGTACTCCCAAGGTGGATGGAAAGCTGATGACAGGGAGTGCTGGAGCTCCTATTTCATTAGCCTTCGGGACTAGTTTCTGACCATCCCCCTTTGCTGAACTTTGTCAGCGTTTCAGTAAACAGGGAGCAGACCAGCCTGCACTCCCAAACAAGTTCCTCTAACTGCTAAGACCAAACTACATAAATAGCACACTCTACACTTCCTATTCAAAATTTACACAAACGAAAAAATGACATATCTAAACAAAGGTCGGGGTACCCGGAGGAGGGGGGGCATCAAAGGCCCCACCATCCTCCCCTATTCCGGTGATGACAAGCAAGTTTCTTGCAACTGCTGTCTGACTCCTATATTTATGCAACATTCGCGGCCTTTCCTCTAACTTTCTCTAGAACACAATCTCTCGAGCAGGGCAGTACTCCCAAGGTGGATGGAAACCTGATGACAGGGAGAGCTGGAACTCCCGTTTCATCAGCCCTCGGGACTAGGTCCCGACCATCCCCCTCTGCTGAACTTTTTCAGTGTCTCAGTAACACAGAGTAGGCCAGCATGCTCTCCAGTACAGTTTCTCTATCAACACCAAACTACATGCCCAGTACACACCACACTTCCTTTTCAAAAAAAAAAAAAAGAAAATGGCGTCGAATAACATAGCCTCGGAGTCCCCAGGAGATGGGACCATAAATGCCCCCACATTCTGCCCCTCTCCTGGTGACGACTCAAGATGCCTGGAACCACTGTCTGACTCTCTTCTTCATTTCTGCAACATTCGTGGCCTTTCCTCTAACTTTCGCTCTGTTGAGCACAACCTCTCCTCCTGTAAACCTCACCTTCTTTTTCTAACTGAGACTCAGCTGTCTGAGGCAACTGACAGCAGACCCTTTTCTGTATCCTACTTTCTCTATACTCATTTCAAAGCCAAAAGTGCTGTTGTGTATATATACGCAACAACTTATCTTGCTCTCGTGTTCCTGAACTCGATTCTTCTGAATTCTCTACACTCTGGCTTCGGCTTTCGTGTCATTCTCTGACTAAATATATCTGCACTGTTTACTTATCTCCTAATTTTACTGACTATGAAAAATTCTTTGACTATCTTACTTCTACGATGGAACACGTTCTATCCATTTCTCCTTTCTCTGAAATCTCCATTCTAGGAGACTTCAGTGTTCACCACCACCTTTGGCTCTCCTCTCCTTTCACTGATCCACCTGGTGAACAAGCGTACACCTTTTCAATTCTTAATGACCTAGAGCAGCTTGTACAGCACCCTGCCCGTATCCCTGACCGCCTTGGAGAGAGCTCCAACATACTTCACATCTTCCTTACAACTAATTCTTCTGCTTACACTGTTAATCTATTCTCTCCGTTGGGTTCCTCCGATCACAACCTTATCACCTTAACCTGACCTGTCGCTCCGGTACGGCCTGCGGACCCTCCAAAGAAACGTCATCTGTGGCACTTTGGAGCTGCGTATTGGGAGGCCCTCAGGCAGTACTTCTTTGATATTCCCTGGAATGATTATTGCTTTCATGGTCGGGAGCCATCTGAGTGTGCCTTGTACATTACGGAGGTTGTTCTCTCGGGCATGGAAGCATACATTCCTTTCTCATATCCTTTGACTAATGCACGAAGCCTTGGTTTAATCACGCTGTTCTAATGCTGTCCGCAACAAAAAGAGAGCCTATAAAAGGTACTGGAGCCAACCCACCCCTGAATCACATCTTTTATATGTTTTTGCCCGGAATCGTGCTAACTCTGTTCTTCGCTCTGCTAAAAATAATTTCATCCGCACTAAATGCTCTCAACTTTTTAACTCGAATTATTCCCGCTCCTTCAAACACCTTGCCAAAAACCTTTCTAACAACTTTACCTCATCATCCTTCTCTTCTCTTTTCTACTCTGATGGCTCTGTAGCTATTATTTTTTTCTACTGACAAAGCAGATCTATTCACTCAGACTATCAATTCCACCTTAGACAATTCCGGTGCTGTTCCTCATCACTTCCCCCCTCTAACTTCCTCATGGCTGACATTTAAAATTATTCAGCTGATGTATTTTCTGCGATCATTGGCTTCAATACTAATAAGGCATATGGGCCTGATGGAGTCCCTCCTTTTGTTCTCAAGAACTGTGCTTCTGTGCTTACACCCTGCCTAGGCAAACTCTTTTGCCTTTGTCTGTCAACTTGTACCTTTCCTTCTTGCTGGAAGTTTGCTCTCATTCAGCCAGTCCCAAAGAAAGGTGTCCATTCCCAATCCTCTAACTATCGTCCAATTCCTTTATCATCCTGTATCTCAAAAGTTTTCGAGTCTGTTCTTAACTGAGAAATTTTAATGCATCTTTCCCATCACAACCTTCTTTCTGATCGTCAGTATGGGTTCTGTCAGGGACGCTCCACAGGCGATCTTCTCACCTGCTTTTCAGACTCTTGGTCATCCTCATTTCGGGACTTTGGCGAAAGCTTTGCCACTGCACTTGACATTTCAAAGCCTTTCGATCGAGTCTGGCATAAATCTTTAGTTTCCTAACTGCCCTCTTACTGTTTCTATCCTTCTATCTGTGCCTTCATCTCTAGCTTCCTTTCTGGTCGTTCTATAGCCGCTGTTGTAGACAGCCATCGTTCTTCTCCAAGATTTGTTAACTATGGTGTTCCTCAGGGCTCTGTCCTATCACCAACTCTCTTCCTTTTATTCATCACTGACCTTCTAAGCTGTACATCTAACCCTATCCATTCATACGCTGATGACACCACTCTTCACGTTTCTGTTCGATTCCCACAACGTCCATCTCAGCAGTTACTTCAACAAACAAGGGATGAGGCTATGGAACACCTAATGTCTGACTTGGCTTGTATCTCTGACTGGGGTAAAAATAATCTAGTTGTTTATAATGCATCAAAAACTCAGTTTTTGCACCTATCAACCCCAAAATCTTACACAGGTATACCCACTAATGTTTAACAATACTCAATTTAATCCTGCATCATCCTTGAACATGCTTGGGGTATCATTGACTCGGGACTTATCTTGGAAAGATCATATTACATCTCTTGTAAAATCAGCTTCCAAGAGATTGGGTGTGCTAAGCTGACTCCGTTCCTTCTTTACCCCTGCACAATTGTTGACTCTATACAGGGGTTTTATCCACCCCTGCGTGGAGTACAACTCTCAAGTGTGAAGAGGCTCCCCACATACAGCTGTTCTGAATATGGTGGAGTCAAAGGCTTTTCACCTCATTAACTCTCCTCCTCTTACCGACTCCCTTCAACCTCTGTCTCTTCGCCGCACTGTTGCACCTTTATCTCTTTTTTTATCACTACTTCAATGGTCACTGCTCCTCTTAACTGTCTGCATGCATTCCTCCACCTCAAGGACGGCCGTGTAGCATCTGTCTAGCAGCAAACTCTCATCCCTTCTCTGTCTAACTCTCTAATGCAAGAGTTAACCGTTACTCCCAGTCCTTCATCAATGCAACAGGTCAACTCTGTAACTGTCTCCATCTGTCTGTATTTCCTGCTTCCTATGATCTCCAGTCTTTCAAACGCAGTGTGTCCAGGCATCTCGAAATGATCGGATATTGAATTTGGCTCTTTTGCATTTTGTTTTTCTCTTGGAAGGAACAGTTTTGTGGGCTCGTTGACTTTGGTTCCTTCTCCCTCACATAAAAAAAAAAAAAAACTCATCTTTTCCTAACAGAGACTCAACTGTCTGAAGCAACTGATAGCACACTATTCTTTGTATCCTCCTACTTTCTCTATACTCATTTCAAATCCAAAGGTAGCTGTTGTGTATATGTATGCAACAACATATCTTCTTCTCATATTTCTGAGCTTGATTCTTCTAAATTCTCTACTCTCTGGCTTCGATTTTCGTGTCATACTCTGACTAATTATATCCGTGCTGTTTACTTATCCCCCAGTTCTCCTGACTATGAAAATTTCTTCGACTATCTTACATCTTAGATGGAACACATTCTATCAATTTCCTCATTCTCTGATATCTCGAATCTAGGAGATTCCAATGTTCACCACCACCTTTGGCTCTCCTCTCCTTTCACTGATCTACCTGGAGAACAAGCCTACATCTTTTCTGTCCTTATGACCTAAATCAGATGGTACAGCACCCTACCTGTATCCCTGACTGTCATAGAAAGAGTTCCAACATACGTGATCTCTTCCTTAAAGCTAATCCTTCTGCTTACTCTGTTAAAATTTTCTCTCTATAGGGTTCCTCCGATCACAACCTTATCACCTTAACCTGTCCAATCACTCCAGTATGGCATGATGAGCCTCCCAAGTAGGGTCGGTTGTGACGCTTTGGGGCTGCTGATTGGGAGGCCCTCAGTCAGTACTTTTTTTTATTTTCTCTTGAATAATTACTGCTTCCATGGCCAAGAACCATCTGAGTGTGTGTTGCACATTACCAAGCCTACATTCCTTTCACACATCCTGTGACTAATGCAAAAGAACTTTGGCTTAATCACGCTTTTTCTAATACTGTCCAGAACAAGGACAAAGCCTTGAAAAGATGCTGGAGCCAACCGACCTCTGGATCTCATCTCTTTTATGTTTCTGCCCGGAATCGTGCTTAGTCTGCTTTTTGCGCTGCTAAAAATATTATCATTGATACTTAAATCTCTGAACTCTCCAACTCAAATTCTTCCCACTCCTGGCATCCGACCAAAAACCTTTCAAACAACTTTACTTGATCATACTTCCCTCCATTTTTCCACTCGGATGGCACTGTAGCTAATTCTTTTACTAATTAAGCAGAACACTTTCTTCAGACTTTCTCCTCCAGTTCCACCTGAGATGATTCTAATGCTGTTCCTCCGTCACCTCCCCCCCCCCAATAACTTCCTCATGATTGATATTACAATTTCTTTAGTTGATGAATTTTCTGCCATCACTGGCCTCATTGCAAACAAGGCATATGAACCCGATGGGGTCCCTCCTGTTGTCCTCAAGAACTGTACTGTGCTTACACCCTGCCTACGTGACCTCTTCCTTTGCCAATCAATTTGTACCTTTTCTTCTTGCTGGTAGTTTGCTCTCATTCAGCCAGTCCCAAAGAAGGGTGACCATTCCCAACTCTCGAACTATCGTCCAATTGCTTTAGCATCCTGTATCTCAAAAGTTTTTGAGTCTGTTCTTAACTGAGAAATTTTAAAGCATCTTTCCCATCACAACCTTCTTTCTGATCGTCAGCATGGTTTCCGTCAGGGACGCTCCACAGGCGATCTTCTCACCTACCTTTCAGACTCCTGGTCATCCTCCTTTCTGGACTTTGGCGAAACCTTTGCCATTGCACTTGACATCACAAAGGCTTTCGATCGAGTCTGGCATAAATCTTTAATTTCCAAACTGCCCTCTTACGGTTTCTGTTTTTCTGTCTGTGCCTTCATCTGTAGCTTCCTTTCTGGTCGTTCTACTGTATAGCCGCTGTTGTAGACGGCCATCATTCTTCTCCTAGATCTGTTAATTGTGGTGTTCCTCAAGGCTCTGTCCTTTCACCAGCTCTCTTCCTTTTATTCATCAATGACCTAAGCTGTACATCTAACCCTATCGACTCATACACTGATGACTCCACCCTTCACCTTTCCATTCGATTCCCGCAACGTCCATCTCAGCATTTACTTCAACAAACAAGGGATGAGGCTATGGCACACCT